>NC_029779.3:39859133-39910945 GCF_000817695.3 Arachis duranensis | reverse complement strand
GTTTTCGTGCTTTGTGATTATTATTAATAATAATAATAATAATAATAATAATTTATATATAAAATTAATAATATATGAGTTATTAATTTAAATGGTATTAGTAATTTAAAGGTAGAAGGTATTTGGTAAAGCATTAGCAAAGCTAAGCTCAGCAAAAAATACCAATATTTATTCATATCGACAGATATCGAACTCGATAATAATATTATTAACTAAACTCTATTTTTAAATTAAAATATCACTTACTTAAATTAAAATATATATATATAAATTTCATTGCTTATAAATTACTAAATTATAGTGTTAATTATGTAAAATATTTCATCATAAAATATACATATATAAGAATGTGAATTTGATTGAATTCAAATAGTTATAAAATTAGTTCAATTACTGATAATAAAATAATTTCTAAAAATAGAAAACTCCAATTTATAAAATAAATTATAACTTATTTATATTTATACTTTTAAAGCTAAGGGTCGCTACAGGTTAAACCTCGACACGCTGTTGACCCTACGTCGTAAGAGTGACTGGGCACGTATAAATTCCTGGGTATGGATAGTCCCCATTGAGCGATTACTTGATGTTGAATGTAGAATATATGCATAAACTCTTGGGAATGCGCGACGGGGGACAGTCTAAGATTTTCGGACTTGTCAGGTTGGCTGGATAACCGACAGATGAGCCTCATTAGCCATAGGACAGTTATGCATCATATGCATTTGTTTGTTTTGATTGCTATGCATTTTCTGAGTTTGCCTAATTGATATATACCACCTGCTACCTGTTATACTTGCTACTTGCACTATCTGCTCATTGCTTGTGCGTGAACTTGTTTGGTTGCTTGTTTCTGTTGCATTATGGATGATGGCGGGATGGAGAAAAAGGTGAAATGGTTTGGTGTTATGTTAGGTTTGAAATTGGGTAAGTTAGGCAGATTTAGAATACCTACCCCTATTTATGGCTTCTGTTTAGTAATTAAGTTGGATAACTGAATAACAGAGTTCTAGGATTGCCTATGGCATTCTCAAGACCTTATTTATTATACGCGTGACACTTTTACCATGCTGAAAACCTCCGGTTCTCATTCTATACTGTGTTATTATTTTTCAGATGCAAGTCGAGAGGCCCCTCGCTAGGCGTCTAGATCCGATTTTTATATAATAGAATAGATGCTCATACTTTGAATGTTGTTTTGTTTTGTTTTAAGGCTGTGTTTAGAAGAGGTGATTGATTTCTGAGTGTTGTTTTGTTTTTGTTTTAAATATATGTGTTGTGTTCAATTTTCATTTTGTAGAAAATTCTTTGAGGTATATAAGAATTAAGAAGGGAGACTATTTTAACGGTATTATTCTGTTGATTCTGGTATGCTACAAGCTTGAACATAAAATTGAAGAGAGAAACCCTTTTTTATTTTATCATTGACCTATTTTTGGCATTGCATATCATTGTAGTTTGTTTATTCATAAAACTAGTTGTTTATAATCCCCTTTTGAAATAAACAAATACAGTAGAAGAGTGTTTAGAACCAATTGCTTTATTCATTGAATTTTTATAGAATCAAGTGTTTATTTTAAAGCGGTTTTTCCAGTTAAATCGGTTAAATCAATAAACTACTAAATCAGTAACTAAAGTGGTTTGATAATCGATCCGATTTTCTGAATCTTAATGTTGATCCAATCAAAATTAATCTATATTTAGTTATTTACACAATATTTGCTTCTTCTTTTTTAATTTTTAAACAGTGTCTAACAATTACTTTAAAAAACAGCAAAATTCTTAACAATTTTTTTTTTTTTAATTTCTGATCTTTACTTTTATTAAATTGATTAAATCACGTGTCAATATTAACAATAGAAATAACGAATCCCACGAAGTTACATATCCAAAATCGAAAAAGGTATTTTTTTTTGGCCTGGTAGTCCCTCGAATAAATTGATTTAGGTATTCACTCTTATTTCTATCAAAATCCATCCAATGGTCTTGGATGAGAGTACAGCGGAAGACAAATTGGATAACTTCATTGGAGTATCCGCTTTAAGACAGAGGCCGAGAGGGAAGGCCAAAGGGAGTGGCGTGGAAGTGTTGGCGGTATTGTAATTGTTGCACGTACGTAAGAGTCGTGGATAGCAGAGGAGAAGTGAGACCGTGAGAAAGGGAGGTTGAGAAGAGAGAAGAGGCGAGCTCGAAAAAGAGGAAGAGTCGCCGGGAGAAACCATTGCTGCTACTACGCCCTGCCGTCCCTGTCCGCTGGAACTGCTGCCGCTGAAGCTGCCGGAACCACTGCCGATTCTGCTTCTGAACCTGTTCCAACGCCGTCACCTCTGCCTTCTCTCTTCCACCGCCCCTATTTCACCGGATTCGGGCTGCGTCGCTGGTTCTGTTTTGTCTTATTGGAACTGCTGCCGTGAGTTGTAGTGGTAGTCGACGTCCATGTTACTGCTGAAACTGCCCGAGCTGTTGCTGCTTCTGCTAACTGCCTTTATCCCTAAAATTCTGCGACTATCAAATTAAGCTCTGTGGTAGGGTTTTTTGGTTAATTGTGATTATTGAGTTGATGATGCCGTTGATAATAGCTTTTTATGGTTTAACTGAGCTTAAAATGATGATGCATGTGGGTGATTATTAACACATGTTCATGTTGGTTAGAGTGGTTAATTGATGTTCTTTCTAAGCTTAGGAATAAGCTGGTTTAAGCTTTGCAAATGGTCAACTAGGATTTATATAAGTTAATTAGAGCAGAAATGTGGGTTTCTGTGGCTAGAGAACTAATTGGATTAGGTGGCTTTTGGATTAATTACTAGAGTTAGAAAATGTAACTAGATGCTTTTTAATGAGTACCATTAGAGTTGTTGTCATGTAAGTAATTCGAGGTAAGAAAGTATGGTAGTCACTTGTATAGCTTCTTCGGAACTTATTGAAGGAATGGTACTAATCCTGGTATTATATTTTTTAGGAGGCCAGGCAGAAGAAAAGAATGAAGAGTTGAGTGCTGATGGGACTTCAAAGTCTGGGAAACGGCATGTAAAACGATCCACATGGGGAGAAGTTGTTGCAGGTTGAATTGTTTCCTTTATGTCTATTGGGACTCTTATTTGGCTGTTTTAAATTTGATTCATTATACAAAACACAGTTTGCTCCCTGATTCCATGTAGAAAATGAGTCAAACATAGGTACCATGCTGATGGTTGCCACCATGTCTTGTGGTATTTTGGATTTTTGCAAGAAATCCAATTGGAAATCATGATGAATGAGTGAATAGACCAGGAGTACAGATCTAATTCTTTTTGTTCATTAGCCTTTTCCTTTTGAGTACAAACATATCAAATTGATAAGTAAACAGTTCAAGTAATCACTAAGAATTACCCATAGGTTAACATTAAATGATGGTTAATTAGAAATTATGAATCAAGAATTCTAATTTTTAGTTTCTTAGAGTAATTAAGTTAACTTGGTTGAAACTAAAAGTAATTAAAATTAGAATTTTGATAAATGTAGTTTTCATAAAGTCTAGGGAAAAGTTGTAGTCAAGAGAAATATGAATTTAAGGCTTTGAGTTTCATATTAAGTAATGAAGGATATACGAATTGTTTGGTGAAATTATGAATCTTGTATGTCTTGGAAAGACATTTAAAAGCTTGTGGAATTAAAAGTTTAAGACTATCTGTGCCTAAGAATCCTTGAAGTTGGAATTAGCCAAATACGCTTCCTATGCTAGACATAAGAATTGGCTAAAAAAGGTGCAAGATATAAATGATGCTTACATAGATACATTGATGGAAATCATAAAAGTGCACTGCACTTGCTTATGATTATGATTTAAAGTTTGGTACTTATAGATACATATAGGGGCATATAATATTGCTGATGCTCAAAGTTATTATGAGAATCTGTGTGCATCATCTATAGTTCAGCATCTTGTGCATTAACTGCACGAAGCCAAACATCAACTCACATCGTAGAATCCAATTGATTTGTCACATCATGCATGCTTCATTCTCCTACAGATATGACATGCATTATTTTGCCATTGACTATCAGTGCTTTGTTGCAGAACACATCAAAATTGACATGCATGAGCATGAAGGGTAATGCTTATGATTTGCTAGGGAAAAATGGTGGGAAAACACATGAATGTGGTGCCAAAATGTGGATCAATGGGATTGCTAAATGCATTGGAATTTTAATTTAGTAGTTGTGCTCGTCCTCTCATTCCCGCAAGCACAACCTGACTCACAGAAATCACACTCACTCTCTCCAATGGAGATTCATCTCGTGGACTCCATTTGCCTTAGATGGGCCTCTTCCGTCTCCTCCACAGCCCCTTTCATGCATTCAACGGAATTCCTTAAACACAGCCGCAGCAACACCGCTCCAAACCCACCATTCCCACTTCGTGTTGAATTCATGAAGCGAGGCTTGAAACCATTGTCTCCTGGGATCCAAAAGGATTCCAACAAGGACCTATCGCGGATTCTGCGAACGGAAGCTGCCATCAAAGGGGTGGAAAACAAAGGGAAGTCATGGAAGCACAGGCAGCTATGGCCCAAGGCTGTTCTTGAAGCCTTGGATGAGGCCATCAAAGGGTGTCGATGGCAGGCTGCACTCAAGGTAGGTTCTAGTTTGATGCTTTTTGCTGTGTTATGTATAAAGTTATTTCCAAATTAGGGTGAAAATAGAAATGGTCCATAAACTTTTTACTTTTTTTTGTCAAAATCATCCCTAACATTTACAAACTGTTTTAAAAATCATACTTCTGTAAAACATGTGACAAACTTTTAAGAGGAAAGAAAGTTTCCTACAATACCCTTTCTAAGTTCTAACTCTCCCTTCATCCACCTCATCCTCATATAACAGAAGGATGATATTGAAGCTCTTTGTAAATGTTAGGGACAAGTTAAACAAAAAATCATGTAGGGGCCATTTTTATGTTCAATGTTGCATGGAGGCAAGGCAATCAAACAAGAGTTTTCATTTAAACTTGGAGCTTTCATGAATTTAGACGAACTTGATTCATAAAGGCTAACATGTCAATTGGGTATCTAGTATACTCTTAAAATCAATAACACAGGGTAGAGGATATTTGTAATGTACAAATTGCAAGTGAGCGAGTCGAGCATCTCACCGTTCATGAGATTATGCTATTAAGAGGGTGAAAATTTGAAAAAAGTAATTGTTGAAATATGAGAAGTAATATTAATGTTATATAATGTTTAGTAGTTTAGATGATGCATTACTGGAGAGTAGTTGATAGGTGTTTTACATTTATTACTCTCGCAGCCCAAAACCACCTTCCAACAATCTAACCACCTTCAGAACTTCTCTGGTGCTGCCGCCACCGTTCACCGTCATCCAATCTGACCAACGATCATATCATGAGCTTCTCCTTGTCTAGAAATGTCCAACCCTGTCAACAGTGTCGTGCCTGATAATCCACACGCTGCTTCTCTTTCATGAACAAGTCACTTCAAAGTTCCATCACTTCCACCAGCACATGAGGGCGCATCTGCTACTGTATTCTGCCGCTTCTTGCACCGCCTTGATTGCCTAGTTGTTCTCTTTCCAGAAGTGGTCGTTTTTTTCACATCTGACAATTTTTCATCTGTTGCATTTTTTTTGCATTTCCCGTTTTGGTCTGGCTCTACTGCCCTGTTCATCCGTGTCTGTCTCGTACTCCACTGCTGATCACATCTTTCTTATTTTGCGCTTTTCTGCATTTCTGTCTATGCCCTTGGCCTTGTGGTCTTCTCAGCTGTCTATGTTTTTCTTCTTGTATTTGGTTGATTGTTCAATGCCACTGTCACATTGAGGGGGAGTATGTCACCTAACTTCCAAGCGTCTCACATCGGTATGTTGTGCATTTGGCCTCTAGTTTTCCTCATGGCATAAAGTGATGTTTATGGTGTTGTGTTAGATTCCAGCTTCCAATTTAAACCGTTGGCAATATAGTTTTCATTTATTAAGCTTTAGCTTGAGGTGGGAGTTTTAAACATAAAAGAGATTATCCTTTGATATCTCATAATATCTTCTATCAGTTATTTATGTTCCAAGTTTGATGCATGTTATCTACATGCTCAAGCTTGAGGGGGAGTGCTGAAATATGAGAAGTGATCCTATTGTTAGGTAGTGGTTAGTAGTTTAAATGGTGTATTAATGGAGAGTAGTTGAAATGTGCTTTACATTTATTACTCTCCTCTCTATATATATATTGGTCTATTGTAACAAACGAGAATCTAAACAGAATATATTATCTTTCTCTCTTTAGTCTAGTTACTCTAATATTTCTTCTGAGTAACCATGAATTTTAACAACAAACAATGGTGAAAAATCAAAAGTAAAAAAATGTTGTGATCAATGGTGAGGATGTACACATGATGATGAATTTTCTTGGTTGGTTTTATGATATCTCCAATGTTTTGCAAGTTTAGTGTCTTGTTGTGTACTTAGGCAAGTTATGGGGAGATCTCCTTAACCATATAAGCGTATGTGTGGGTGTTTTCTTGATGATGGAAGGGCATGGCTACTCTCAATGGAATAGAAGGGAAAGGCCAGTAGTGAAGGAGAATAGAACATGTCATTCTCTTGTTTGGATGATCAATAAGTTTGATGGGAAAAATAAAGAGAAATTTAGCTAGTTCCTATTTGTCCACCAATTTGGAGGGAGTTTTGAAATTGGAGACTGAGATGCAAGGGAGATAAAATGTGCCACTTTCTTGTCATTCCCCTCCCTTCTCTTAAATTGGTAGGTTTTAAGATTTTCTGACAAACAAGTTTTATGGGATAGGATAAGATGATTGGCATCTACTTTATAGATAGCTCTAATTTTGTTAAGAGGATTTTCCATCTCAGACATGATGAGAGATTCAAAAGCAATGCTTTATGGATAGCTCTGCTTTTGTTTTGTTTGTCATTTGTTGGAATTCTAATTGTTGTCCTCCATGATTTTTACCTTTCATCTTAATGAGTTTCTTTTATCAAGAAATAAAATAAAAGAAAATTGTGAGGAATCGGTGGGTGTACTCCATTTTAGCATGTTTTTGTGTTAATTATTTTATAGGGCTCATGATTTTGGTGGTTTAACTTAGGAAAAATTTCACTAATCTTTCTTGAATTATGTGTTGTTACACACAACACTCCATGATTTATAAAATTATACATTATCCTTGATATTTAGGTGATATGTCACTAACTCTACTGTCAGCATGACATTGATCTCCTATGTAAGGAAGTTAATGTAGCCATGACAATCAAAGGATGAAATGTGTAATGTTACTTAAAGAAAGCTAATGCAGCACAATATCTTTTGCTCAAGTTTTTAATACTTTTCTTCTTGTTATTATTATTATTATCATCTAAAGGTTTAATTAATATGGAAGTCCTTATAATTTTACCAAATTTGTGAGTAGGTTCTTATACTTTAAAAGTTTGTAATTAGGTCGTGGTATTTAATAAAAAAATTGTAATTAGATCCTTGTTACAAAAATATTAAAAGAATTGGAATATTCTTAGGTATATTCTTATAGGGACTTATTGGGTTTAGGGTTTAGCTTTAGCCTTTTCTGAAATTTGATGGACATCTTTTTTGCAGATTTTTGCACTTCTTCGTAGGCAACATTGGTATGAACCTAGATGCCAAACATATGCAAAAATATTGATGATGCTTGGCAAGTGCAGGAAACCTGAAGAGGCTGGTCAGCTCTTTGAGATCATGTTGTCGGAAGGGCTTAGACCTACTGTTGATGTCTACACCGCTCTGGTAGGTGCTTACGGTCTAAGTGGTTCCCTTCATCAGGCATTTCGTACTGTTGAAGATATGAAATCAGTTGTTGACTGTGAACCGGATATATATACTTATTCTATTCTTATCAGCAGCTGCACAAAATTTCAACGTTTTGATTTAATTGGTCATGTTCTTTCGGAGATGTCTTATGTAGGCATTGAATGTAACAATGTCACATATAATACCATAATTGATGGGTATGGTAAGGCTGGCATGTTTGAACACATGGAAAACTCACTGGCGGATATGGTTGAAAGTGGCAATTGCCAACCAGATGTTTTCACACTGAACTCTATTATAGGAGCTTACGGAGAAGGTAGGAAAATTGACAAGATGGAGAAATGGTATGATGAATTTCAGCTAATGGGCGTTAAAGCAGACTTAAAGACATTCAATATGATGATAAAGTCCTATGGGAAAGCAGGCATGTATGAGAAGATGCAGTCTGTTATGGATTTTATGAAACGGAGATTTTTCTCTCCTACAATTGTAACATATAATACGGTTATTGATGTGTTTGGAAAAGCTGGAGAAATTGAGAAGATGGATAAACACTTCAACAGGATGAAGCATCTAGGTGTGAAGCCTAACACTGTAACTTATTGCTCTCTTGTCAATGCATATAGCAAAGCTGGGCTTATTGACAAAGTTGACTCAATCATGAGGCATGTAGAAAATTCCGACGTAGTATTGGATACTCCCTTCTTTAATAGTGTTATTAGTGCCTATGGCCAAGCTGGCGACTTAGAAAAGATGGGTGAAGTTTTCCGGGCAATGAAGGAAAGAAATTGTGAACCTGATAGCATCACTTTTGCTTGCTTAATGCAGGCTTACAATGCTCACGGCATGACTGAGGCTGCCAAAAAGTTGGAAAACATGATGGTTACTGACAAACGTAGCTTTGGTATGTTTTACTAGTTTATTTATGTAATTTTGATGTTTGGTTCTATTCCTCTTGCAAGGTTGGGTGACAATTTTAGGATTGAGTAGAATATTGATTTTTGAATGAAGGTTTTACTTTTGTTGACCTATTCCCATTGAACGAATTGTGCCTAACACTCCCAATATAGATATTTTCCATGCTGATCGAACTTGCACTTCAGTTGGTGATGCTTGATTCTCCATATGCCCTATTTTTAAAGGGAGAAATTGATTTACCTGTCACTTTGAAAGCTATTTACTAATTTTCATGTTCAAGATTATATAACTTCCTATTTTTAGGTAGCAATTATATTAGAAATTGAATATAAAATTGTTGATTCATTTGATTACTTCCGTAAATAATACTCTGTTATTATGGCATTCACATGCAGTATTTAATGATGGTCATTCAAATTTTGATTTTCATGTAGGTCTTGAACATGTAATTGAAATTGTACTGCATGCCCCTTGAAGCATTCGTATTGAAATTTTCGTGTCTGCTTCTGCTACATATTCTTTTCATGTCAGTGCTTATTTACCTTCTGAGGTGTATCAATATTAGACTTTCCCCCTTAATTTTCAGGTTGACACTTGGCTGAATTTTTTAAACCATTACAATCCCCAGCTTATCCTTAAATTCTAATTTTATAAATTTTTTGGGTAGAGTTACAGCTAAAAAGGAAAGGAAAAAATGCAAAAAACAAGAAACACTGAACAGGGTCAGCACGCCATGGAGGCTTCCCTGTTCAAGATCTCACATAGCTCCAACGGCAGATCCAGCCACTCCTCAGCCCCAGCAAGGTTGTAAGCACCCATCTTGGCTAAAGCGTCTGCCACAGAATTTGATTCTCTTGGGATAATGCTGAACTGAACTTCCCAACTCAGCTGAAGCAAATCTCTAATTTGCACGAGCAGATCAGCATCCTCTGCCAAAGACGGCTCATGAAGGTGGGACGTCACCATGAAAAACGCATCCAAGCACTCAGTCTCACACACTAGCTGACGGCAGCCACACTCCCTTGCAAGAGAAAGACCCCTCCAAATCGCAAAGAGTTCGGTCCTGTGAACAGACCCAGCTGGGATGCAACCGGCAGCTCCCTTCACCCACCTGCCGGTGGCATCATGACGAGCACAATCAAAACCAATGCCAGTCTTATCCCAAGGCATACTTCTGTCACAATTAATTTATGTATTTTATTTCAAATTCATGCCATTTATAGACCTAGAAACCTATAAATGTTAGTTTGAAAACTAATTTCAAACCAACCAGGGGAAAAAAACATTTTCAAGGCTTACAGGCTTAGAATTTGGATTGTGGTGAAACGAATGGTTGGTGGGGAATGTGTGACCTGAATTATTAAAAGAAAAATAATTGAGGGAAAAAATGGGAATAGTGTAAGAAAAATGTCAGGTGTATGTTCTCCAACCATGTCCCAACCAAGCGACCCTAAAACCATTTTTAGATGCCTACATCGCACACTCCCACACTGGATTTTTTTTTCTCTCTAGCGATTAACCCCTTCATCATCGTGGTTCAAGTCTCTCTCAGATCACCGATTCACCAAAATTTTGTCATTATCATCTCTTTCAATCATTGCCATCGCTATCTCTTTCGTAGTCGCCATTTTCGTCTCTCGCAATGATTGCATTCTTTCTCGTCTTAATTTCCTTATTGCTATATTCACATCTCAATTCAAGTTCGTTTTGGTTTATTTCAATTGGATTCTCGTTTGAATCAAACTGTTTGGTTCTATTCAATTGATGAAACGATTCTAAGATCAAATAATTCAAATGAATATCAAATTGTTCAAACCTCTTACATGGCTGGGAAATGTGAGGTGTATTATCCTTTTTGTTCTTATTCTTATCTGGTTTTTTTTTTTGGTGACTATTCGTATCTGGTTTAATTTGTCAACAACTATTGTTTATTTATGCTTTGGTAAATTTTATAATATTGTGCAAGGGTTATGTTCTAGAAGAGATGCTGGGACTTACAAAAAAAATTACTTTGATAAAAAAATGATTTGAAGTGTAACAATTTCTTAGACTTACACGTGTCATTTTAAGCAAAGTAACAGCGTTTATATATTTCTATAAAAACTTAGTTTTACCATTATACCCAATAAATTACCGTAACTAGATTTATACCCCGCTTAATACAAGCTAATGGTATAAAATTTTTGTACACAATTTTTAGATAATTAAAATAATAATGGAATTTATTTTTATCCTATTTGATTTTGATACATAAGTTAGATTTGAACAAAAAAAGTAACAAATAAATACAAAAGTAATATATAAGTTAAAAAAAGTTTGACTTATAAAATTGTACTTCACTAAAAACATTTCTTATGGTTGAATAATATTCTTCAATCATGTATATAAGCTAAAGAAAATACAATTATAAAATATTAAAATAAATTCAAGTATTTTTATAATGATTTTTTTAATATCATTGAATATCAATTGACTTTACAACTTATAATTTCATGTTTAAAATTCAAAAATCTATAAAAGTATAATATATAGGTTATTTTATGTATAACATAAATATATAAAAATAGAATAATGTTTTAATAAATATAGTTAATGACAGAGAAATAATAGGATAGTTTTTTTTCTAGAAAATAACTTAATAATAATATTAAATTCATTAATTAGAAGATAATAATATCATTGATTAAAATCATTACTAATATTAATTAGATGATAACGCTAATGGAGGCTATTGAGCGAAGAGCAAATAGAAATAAACAAATTTAAAAATTTATAAAAATTATAAAAAGAAAAAAAACTTATGTGATAATAAGAGTTAACTACTAATTAGCAATTAGGTATCCGAAAGATTCAGGTATTGAAAAAAAGATTACTAAAAAGTATTATCAACAAAAAAAATTCATGAATAACTTTAAAATTTGAAGAGCGCATGATTTTGCCAGAGCCCATTTTTGTTGAGTTTAGTGTGGTAGTGGCCACATAAATTGGACAATTTGGCTACCTCTAAAGGTAAATTATTGATATGATATTTTGAATTAATTTAATTAGAGTCTATTTTCGATGCCCAGATCATTAATTTAGATCGTTCAGTTTCAGTGGCCGTTTTAGCATTATGCTCATCTAAAATGAGCTCTAGATGTGTTGTGGGCACACTTGAAGAGTCTTAAAATTAATTAGGAATTTTTCTTTGTCAATAACCTCTTTTGAGAATTTTTTCGGTCGGCACTTGAATCTTCCGGATCTCGAATTAGTATTCAACTCGTGATAATAAAGTAATAGATGAAATGACAATCTATAATTGTAAACAAATATGTCGATCAATTTTTATATAGATAAGATGGATGGATGGATGGATGGATCATTAAGCTCTTTGTTCACATTTTGTAAAAATTAAAGATCAATATTGTTATAATATAACAAGTCATATTTATGGAGGTTTTAAATATTTATAACATCATAAATTTTTATTCATATAAAAGGGACATGATCTACACTATACAAACTTTTAATCCAAGAGAGGATTTTATAAAAAATTATTCCGAGATAATATATATATATGCAAAATTAGCTGGAAAGGCAAGCCTCAATTTTCACTCACGACATTCAACAAACACGTTGTGGGCACTCTTTTATCACGCATTGTTTGAAGTTCTGAACAACAATAGAGATGACAAACCTCTCTAGAATTCAATATCATAAGTCATAACCCAAAAAGTAAAAAAGAAACAAAACAATAAGCCAATCATGTTTTATCATCAGGAAAATCAGCTTCAGTTTGGGGAGGCAACGTATCCATTATCATTTGAGGGGGATCATGATGTTTTTGTTGTTCGGCATTCATGAGCGCGTCCATGTCCCTTATTGTTGTCCTCAACGCATTGCCAACTAATACTGCCAAAGAAAAAATGGTCATAATGTATTAGATTCTTCGAAATTGAGGGCACCGAATAAAAGAAGAAAGAAAGAGAGGCGAATTACCAGCAGCAGTTCCAAAGGTCCAGAGCCATAAGATCTTCAAGCCAGGGCTCTTCTCTTTGGGCATGATGAATTCCAGCTACCAATTTAGTGTGGACAAGAAGAACGATGTGTTCCCTTCGGTGGTGGAGGTCGCTGTGAGTTAGCTATTGCGGCGTTTACAGTTGGCCAAGGATTCCGCCTCTTTAAAAAAGAGAGGGTCACATATAGGACAGTAAAAATGGCTAAACCCCTCGGACCATCTAAAATAGTTAAAATAATTAGATCTCATTTAACTCTTATTTTAAAACACTTTTTTTTTTCATAAAAATTTCAAAAATTTATCTCCTATCGCATTTTAGATCACAAAACAAAAACATATAAACAAACCATATATTTGTATTGTTGGGCCAAAACAAATAACAAAGAAAGTTTATCAAGCTTTTAAACCTATAATGAGCAAGGATATATTTAGTTTTGATTTTAAGATTAATTTATATTTTAAAAACAATTTTTATGGTGTTTAAAGTTGAATGGTAGAATGTAAAAGAGATAAAGTTTAAAAGATAATACATAACAATATATATTGGTTTAATTGAGATTTGTTTATATCCAGTCATCAATAATAATTGAGATATTCTTAAATTTTTTTAAGTTAAATATTAACTCAGATTTTCTGAATATAAGAACTTTAAATATTCTTTCTTCAAATATTTTTAAGCTGAGTATTGATTTAAATCACTAAATAATCTAAGAACTTTAGATATTATTATCTCAACTCTTCTCAAACTAGGTTGGATCACTTCTAGGTTAAGGTATAACGAATACAGAAGTTTTGAGTATAAAATATACATACAAAGTATAGTGAATACATTCGACGAATCCTTATCACTAAATTTTATTTTTTCTCGCATTCTTTTCTTAATAATCCCTTTATAGTGCACAAAAACTAAAAAATTATCTTCACTAACAATTGTGAGTGTCACTTTAATGAAAATTTAATGTTCTGTATGTATTTATACATGTTAGTAACCCATAGCTAAATCGAATTAATAAAATTCAATTTATATTATATTGACTTAGGGTCTTGGTGAGAGTGACTAAGAGGCACCATTTTAAAACTAATTATATATCACATTTTTTGTTCCTCCAATATTGAATTTAAACAGAAATAATTAAAAAAATTAAACGTTGAATAATATTCTCACTTCTATCTGTTACTATTATATCATTAAATTCTCGATCTTCTTAAAAGATTTATTACCATTTATTAGCGTGTAAACTACCATCAATATTTTTTCCATTAAAGAGTTACAGAAGAACAATTTCAATATCATCATTATCATTATAATCATTCATATAAACATAGCTCGAATCCACGATTCAGTAGCACACACCCACAACAAAATAATTCATATAAAAGACCAATGTCCAAATACACACATAACATCACTAAAACCCAACAATTCAACAAAATATAACATAATTAATAATACATATATATAACTCCATAACCATGACAATTAGAACCCACAACTAAACACTAATGAACTTGTGAATTCAAATAGTAAACAGGAATTGAAGAACATAACATAATAACATCTATGGAAAAGGCTCCATCTTGATCTTGACAACGGATAAAGGAACATCAAAACCAGGAGGAGCATCATAATTATTATTATGATGGGCTTGATCTTCCACGTTCACCTGCAAAGCAGATCATCCTCCTCCTCCTCCAAAATTCTTGATATGTTGTTGCTGATGTTCAAGGACGGTCCCTTTTTTCCTTCTACGCATCATTTTGGCCATTTGTCTCTTCATTCTCTCAGCCTTACTCTCATGCTTGTAGTGAGAACATATATGAGTTACAAACTTTTGTGATGTTTCGAACACCGCCATACACTTTGAACATGTGTGCGGCCTATTTTTCTTGTAAGAAAGGCTCTGGATTCTTCCATCCTCACATCGTTAACAATAACATCATCAATTACCTTCTTTCGTTTATTATTATCTGGATCATCGTGGTGATGGTGCTGTTCATTGATGTTGTTTCTAATTGGTTCGTTGTTACTGTTATCATTGTGATTAACTATTCTTATTCCTCTTCCTACTCCTCCTTGTGGCTTCAACACTACTTTCTCAAAGAATTTGTCATAACCAGAAGACCCATCAATTGTTTTAAAGAGAAAATCACGATCATACCTTTTGAGATTTTGTTGCGTCCAAATCAGACTCTCCTTCGTTGGACATGCATGTTCAACTTAATGAGTTTTTAACATCTCTTTTCCTGCATGATCACTCATACTTGCACCTCTGGATGATGACGATGATGCACGATGAATGAAACCGGGATTCACATCATCATTATTACCATATCCAATTGTTTTCTTCTCTTTCGACTTTTGATTCAGATCAAGTTAGTTAATCTCACTCATTGGTTCACTATTATTACTACCATTAATTGTTAATGGGTAGTGCGGATCACTGATGGTGGTGGTAGTATCATCACAAGCAGAATTGGATAAAGAAAGAGGTGAAAGGGTAATATTAAAGCTCTTGATAGCACTACCATCACCAATGCCATTTTCATGGTTAGGGCTATAAGAGTCACGAGATTTGGGCATGATAGTTAGAGAAAAAAAAATTGAAATTCAAGGTGAAAGCAAATGGTATCTAGGGAAAGGTGCATTGCACCAAGTTAAATACTAAAAGCCCTTTTTTAACACTAGAATATTATTTTCTTAAATATAAACTATGTTCACACAGATTCTTTTATATTTATTTTGAGTTTAATTTTGATACGCGTAAAATGTTTTATACAGACACTACAAGAAAAAGCAGTATTTGAAACAAAAAAATTGTTACAAAAAAGAAGAATTTTGAAACAAAAAGAATTTGTAACAAAAAAAAGGTCGATGCAGTATGTCCCGTTACAAAAATTTTTTATAAAAAATGGAACTGTTACAATTCAAAGTAATATTTTGTAGCAAATTTCTCTGATACAAAAAATCGAAAGTCGTTACAAAAGTAATAACAAATTTTGATGTTCAAAATATTTTTGGTGACAATATATTTTTTCCGATCATAAAATTTTGTTACAAAAGATAACTTGATTTTGTAACATTTTTTTCTTTATCATTTTTAAATTTTAATACTTTATTAATTAGTTTATATTAATTGTATTATTATAGTATTATTGGTGAAAACTCACATACAGTTATTTTTGTGTGAAGTTGATATTTAAGAACTGTTAGATGATTTGACAAGTTTGACTGAATATCATCTAACAATTTTGAACTATTAACTTCTTTGAAAATAACTGAATGTGAGTCTTTACCTATTATTATATTCTACAAGTATTTATTGAAAAAAAAATTGTGATTAATAAATATTTTTGTTTATCTTTTAAATTTGTATATATTTAATAAAATTTATAATTAAATAAAATGTAACTAATTTTAAAATAAGTGCTGTTAAAATTAAAATAAATTGAATATAAGAAAAATAAATGAATATATATATATATATCAGTAAAAAGTATTTTAGCTCAGTGGTATGATCAATTTTTTTTATCCTTGGGGGCAAGGGTTCAAATCCCATGTGAAGCATTTTGGAAAATTTTCCAAAAATCACAAGCTTGATAGTTGCCACGAGCATATGGAGCACAGACTTACAGAAACTGGAGCGTCGTAGATTTGCCTTCAACTGAGCGGTTTGGTACGATCTAATTTACCGATTTTCTGGTCAAATTGACCGGTTCGTTTCGATATTAATAACTATGCTAAGAGGCACTGTTTTAATGCTAATTATATATCACATTTTTCGTTCCTCCAATATTGAATTTGAATGGAAATAATTAAAAAAAGTAAACGTTGAATAACATTCTCACTCTTATATGTTACTATTATCTCATTAAATTCTCGATCTTCTTAAAAGATTTATTACCATTTATTTGCCTGTAAATTACTAAATATTTTTTTCCATTAAAGAGTTACAGAAGGACAATTTCAATATCATCATTATCATTCTAATCATTCATATAAACATAGCTCGAATCTACGATTCAGTAGCACACACCCACAACAAAATAATTCATATAAAAGACCAATGTCCAAATACACACATAACATCACTAAAACCCAATAATTCAACAAAATATAACATAATTAATAATACATACATATAACTCCATAACCATGACAATTAGAACCCATAACTAACACTAATGAACTTGTGAATTCAAATAGCAAACAGGAACGGAAGAACATAACATAATAACATCTATGGGAAAGGCTCCATATTGATCTTGCCAGCGGATAAATGAACATCACAACCAGGAGGAGCATCATAATTATTATTATGATGGGCTTGATCTTCCACGTTTACCTGCAAAGCAGATCCTCTTCCTCCTCCTCCAAAATTCTTGATATGTTGTTGCTAATGTTCAAGGACGTTCCTTTTTTTGCTTCTACACATCATTTTGGCCATTTGTCTCTTCATTCTCTCAGCCTTACTCTCATGCTTGTAGTGAGAACATATATGAGCTGCAAACTTTTGTGATGTTTCGAACACCGCCATACACTTTGAACATGTGTGCATCCTATTTTTCTTGTAAGGAAGGCTCTGGATTCTTCCATCCTCACCATCGTTAACAATAACATCATCAATTACCTTCCTTTGATTATTATTATCTGGATCATCATGGTGATGGTGCTGTTCATTGATGTTGTTTCTAATTGGTTTGTTGTTACTGTTATCATTGTGATTAACTATTCTTATTCCTCTTCCTACTCCTCCTTGTGGCTTCAACACTACTTTCTCAAAGAATTTGTCATAACCAGAAGAACCATCAATTGATTTAAAGAGAAAATCATGATCATACCTTTTGAGATTTTGCTGCGTCCAAATCAGACTCTCCTTCATTGGACATGCATGTTCAACTTGATGAGTTTTCAACATCTCTTTTGCTGCATGATCACTCATACTTGCACCTCTGGATGATGATGATGATGCACGATGAATGAAACTGGGATTCACATCATCATTATTACCATATCCAATTGTTTTCTTCTCTTTCGACTTTTGATTCATGTCAAGTTGGTTAATCTCACTCGTTGGTTCACTATTACTACTACCATTAATTGTTAATGGGTAATGCAGATCACTGATGGTGGTGGTAGTATCATCCCAAGCATAATTGGGTAAAGAAAGAGGTGAAAGGGTAATATTAATGCTCTTGATAGCACTACCATTACCAATGCTATTTTCATGGTTAGGGCTATAAGAGTCACGAGATTTGGGCATGATAGCTGGAGAAAAAAAATTAAAATTCAGGATGAAAGCAAATGGTATCTAGGGAAAGGTGCGTTGCATCAAGTTAAATACTGAAAGCCCTTTTTTAACACTAGAATATTATTTTCTTAAATATAAACTATGTTCACGCAGATTCTTTTATATTTATTTTGAGTTTAATTTTGATACACGTAAAATGTTTTATACAGACACTACAAGAAAAAGCAATATTTGAAAAAAAAAATTGTTAAAAAAAGAAGAATTTTGAGACAAAATGAATTTGTAAAAAAAAAGGCCGATGCAGTATGTTCGATTACAAAAAATTCGGTTACAAAAAATTTTTGTAACAAAAAATGGAACTGTTATAATTCAAAGTATATTTTGTAACAAATTTTTCTGATACAAAAAACCGAAAGTCGTTACAAAAGTGATAACAAATTTTGATTTTCAAAATATTTTTTTGACAATATATTTTTTCCAATCATAAAATTTTGTTACAAAAGATAACTTGATTTTGTAACATTTTTTTTCTTTATCATTTTCAAATTTTAATACTTTATTAATTAGTTTATATTAATTGTATTATTATAATATTATAGGTGAAAACTCACATACAGTTGTTTTCGTGTGAAGTTGATATTTAAGAACCGTTAGATGATTTGACAAATTTGGCTGAATATCATCTAACAATTTTCAACTATTAACTTCATTTGAAAACAACTGAATGTGATTCTTTACCTATTATCATATACTACAACTATTTATTGAAAAAATAAATTGCGATGAATAAATGTTTTTGTTTATCTTTTAAATTTGTATAAAATTTATAGTTTATCCTTAGGGGCGAGGGTTCAAATCCCATGTGAAGCATTTTGGAAAATTTTCCAAAAATCACAAGCTTGACAATTGGCAGCGTTGGAGCATATGGAGCACGGTAAACTTGCAGAAAGTTGGAGCGTCGTAGATTTGCCTTCAACCGAGTGGTTCGGTCCGGTCTAGTTCTGTAAGGTCCCACATCGGTTGGGGAGGAAACGAAGCATTGTGGATACCTCTCCCTAGCATGACACGTTTTGACAAGTCAATGTGGGGGATTTCGGCTATCATCCCTATCATCAAAGACAAAACCATGAGGCCTTGTGTGCCAAAGCGGACAAGATCGTGCTAGCGGGTGGTCTGAGCTATTACAGATAGTATCAGAGCCGGAGCCCAGATCGATGTGCCAGCGAGGGCGCTGGGCTCCCTTAAGGGGTGGATTGTAAGGTCCCACATCGGTTGGGGAGAAGAACGAAGCATGCCTTATAAGGGTGTGGATACCTCTCCCTAGCATGACGCGTTTTGACGAGTGAGTGTGGGAGGCTTCGGCTATCATCCCTATCGTCAAAGGCAAAACCGTGAGGTCTTGTGTGCCAAAGCAGACAATATCGTGCTAGTAGGTGGTCTGGACTGTTACAAGTTCTCTTAGGGTTTGATCGGTTTGCGACGGTTCTCTACCTTAACGGGTTTTAATCTTATACCGGACCGGTGTTGGGTCTGGTTTATCGATTTTCTGGTCAAATTGGCCGGTCCGGTCCGATTTTAATAACTATGCTACGAGGCACCGTTTTAAAAGCTAATTATATATCACATTTTTCGTTGCTCCAATATTGAATTTGAATGGAAAAAATTAAAAAAAGTAAACGTTGAATAACATTCTCACTCCTATCTGTTACTATCATCTCATTAAATTCTCGATCTTCTTAAAAGATTTATTACCATTTATTAGCCTCTAAACTACAATCAATATTTTTGCCATTAAAGAGTTACAGAAGAACAATTTCAATATCATCATTATCATTCTAATCATTCATATAACCATAGCTCGAATCCACGATTCAGTAGAACACACCCACAACAAAATAATTCATATAAAAGACCAATGTCCAAATACACACATAACATCACTAAAACCCAACAATTCAACAAAATATAACATAATTAATAATACATATATATATAACTCTATAACCATGACAATTAGAACCCATAACTAAACAATAATGAACTTGTGAATTCAAATAGCAAACAGGAACTGAAGAACATAACATAATAACATCTATGGGAAAGGCTCTATCTTGATCTTGCCAACGGATAAATGAACATCAAAACCAGGAGGAGCATCATAATTATTATTATGATGGGCTTGATCTTCCACGTTCACCTGCAAAGCAGATCCTCCTCCTCCTCCTCCAAAATTCTTGATATGTTGTTGCTGATGTTTAAGGACAGTCCTTTTTTTTTTCTTCTACGCATCATTTTGGCCATTTGTCTCTTCATTCTCTCAGCCTTACTCTCATGCTTGTAGTGAGAACATATATGAGCTGCAAACTTTTGTGATGTTTCAAACACCGCCATACACTTTGAATATGTGTACGGCCTATTTTTCTTGTAAGTAAGGCTCTAGATTCTTCCATCCTTGCCATCGTTAACAATAACATCATCAATTACCTTCTTTCGATTATTATTATCTGGATCATCGTGGTGATGGTGCTGTTCATTGATGTTGTTTCTAATTGGTTTGTTGTTACTATTATCATTGTGATTAACTATTCTTATTCCTCTTCCTACTCCTCCTTGTGGCTTCAACACTACTTTCTCAAAGATTTTGTCATAACCAGAAGACCCATAAACTGTTTTAAAGAGAAAATCCTGATCATACCTTTTGAGATTTTTTTGCGTCCAAATCAGACTCTCCTTCGTTGGACATGCATGTTCAACTTTATGAGTTTTCAACATCTCTTTTGCTGCATGATCACTCATACTTGCACCTCTAGATGATGATGATGATGCACGATGAATGAAATCGGGATTCACATCATCATTATTACCATATCCAATTGTTTTCTTCCCTTTCAACTTTTGATTCAGGTTAAGTTGGTTAATCTCACTCATTGGTTCACTATTATTACTACCATTAATTGTTAATGGGTAATGTGGATCACTGATGGTGGTGGTAGTATCATCACAAGCAGAATTGGGTGAAGAATGAGGTGAAAGGATAACGTTAAAGCTCTTAATAGCACCACCATCACCAATGCAATTTTCATTGTTGGGGCTATAAGAGTCACGAGATTTGGGCATGATAGCTGGAGAAAAAAAATTGAAATTCAGGGTGAACGCAAATGGTATCTAGGGAAAGGTGCATTGCACCAAGTTAAGTACTGAAAGCCCTTTTATAACACTAGAATATTATTTTCTTAAATATAAACTATGTTCACGCAAATATTTGTATATTTATTGAGTTTAATTTTGATACGCGTAAAATATTTTATACAGACACTACAAGAAAAAGCAATATTTGTAACAAAAAAATTGTTAGAAAAAAGAAGAATTTTGAAACAAAAGGAATTTGTAACAAAAAAAGGCCAATGCAGTATGTCCCGTTACAAAAAATTTTTGTAACAAAACATGGAACTGTTACAATTCAAAGTAATAGTTTGTAACAAATTTCTCTGATACGAAAAATCGAAAGTCATTACAAAAGTGATAACAAATTTTGATCTTCAAAATATTTTTTGTGACAATATATTTTTTCCTATCATAAAATTTTGTTACAAAAGATAACTTGATGTTGTAACTTTTTTTCTTTAGTTACAAAAGCAAAAAATTTATTTTGTAACAGTTTTTTTTAATACAAATTGCATGCATAATTTATGAAATTAATTTTTTAATTAACTGATATATTAACTACTTTACTAAACAAGTCAACATTCATATAATATGTAAATACATACATAATTCAAGCATGTTTCATTTAACTGAAATTATTTTAAAACAAAATAACATTTGTAAGTACATTGATTAGTTCTATAAGTTATATTTCTTGCACAAGTTCAACCAAAAGTTACAAGTCTAACATAGATTAGTGTATCTATGAATCAAAATATTCTTGAGCCTTTAAGGTAGTATGTTGTCACAATTTTAGCACTTCTGTAAATAAATAAAAAAGCAACACAAAAAATTATAAACAAGATTATAACACCAATTATAATTTTTTTCATTAACTTTTATCCAAAATGTTTAGAAAAATTTTGGCTGAATCTCCCCAAAAACTTGGATATTTTCATCGTCTACGATTATGTCAAAAACAATCAATTCACTACTTATTTCTCAGCCAATACACAACCAAATTTATCAAACCAAATAATAGGACATTTGTTATTTCTCAATCATGACATAAGTCTAATGTAATAAATAGATCCATATTAAATTAAACTATACTAATAATATATGAATAATCTAGGAATATGTATTAAAACCATAATAATTTTAGGAGTACCTTTAATTGTCTAGTTTCTTTCATTGTCAAAGCGCGCTATGAAAGAGTTCACAACGGCTTATTGAGCTTCTAATTGAGCTTTCACTCGAGCTAATTTCTCCTCTTGCTGTGTTCGTTGCTCTTCAAATTTTTCTTTGAGCACATCTATTTTCTTTGTTAGCTCCTCATGGTCTTGCATTGCCTCTTGCAATTAATTTTGACAGATTATTAATTACAATAAATTTTAATTACCAGATCATGATTAAAGAGCAAACAAATGAGTTCAATGAGAAACCAAGTTAATCATGCTGCAATATGTGCAAATTTACATGGAATCTGGCGGTCCTAGAGTAGAACAAGTCCTTTATACAACCTGCACATCAAATCCATATCCTTAACAAATTTGAAGCTTCAAATTCCAACAAACAATATCTATAAAGAAGCCATTAAAATATAATAGATAGTTACTAAGTAATGAAATGATAGATCCGAATTAAGAGCAAAGAAAAGCATGTATACTCTCCGGCACCCTCAGCCTTAATGAACTTGGGTAATCCATCTGACAAACCTCTCGCAAAGCCAGGTTGGGCTTGCACACGAACTTTGACAGCTTCAATGGGGCACAGAGCAATATCAGCAATGACTTCAGCAGAGGCTGATCCTGCTAGAAATATGAAGGTTTTGTACTTGGCTGCATTCTCTGGGCTTACAAGATCTGAGTAGTATTTCTTGAAGAATTCATAGAATCCAAACTTGCATGCTCCCTGAGCACTGTACCCAAGCAGTGTTAGGACCCAACACCTGAAGAACTCTCTCATTCATTACTCCTTCATTAGAACTATGAATCCTGATGATATGTTCTTGTACTGTACTCGGTCAATCTGAAATACATGTTAATCACTCGTAAAAATACATAGAATAATTCTCTAAGAAAAGAAAGAAAAAATCAGAATAAAAAACAAAAATTACTAAAAAATATAAAAAGAAATAGAAACAAAAATAATAGAACACAGAAACAAAACAGAATCAAAATCACTAAAAAAGAAAGCAAAAACTAGAATCAAAATAATAGAACACAGAAACAAAAATTAGAATCAAATATCAACTCTCCAAATAAGCTAAAATAAGATTATCAACTATATTACACACTAATATTTTCAACCACAACATCAGCAGAATCAACTAACAATATAGGGTTCAATATTTCAGCTAAGATTATCAACTAACAACATAGTTAACAATACTCAAATAAACTGCACTTACCTTCAGTAGAGACGTAATCGAACCAGACCGGCAGCAGGCGAACAAAGCACGGCTGAACCAGGCTATAAGAGACAGAGCACGATGCGAATTTCAGCAGAGAAGCAGAGCTGACGGTGACAACGAACAACGACGACGACCACCACCATGAAAACCCCCGTGACGACGACCACAGGGTGACGACGCACACGATGGCGGAGGAGACGGTGATTGTAGAGGACACAACGACGAGGTAGACGTTTCCCGGGGGCTACGCCGATACTTCTTCTTCCCGCAGCAGCTCCATTTTGCTTCGCAGATTGTTATTTATATTTATAATTTAATAAAATTTCTTTAAGTTTCACAAATTAATTTTTAGTTAACTTTAAAAATCTGATTATTAATTAAAATTGTATATTAATTTTCTAAAAGAATATAAAATAATATTTATAATTTTAAAAATTAATGAATATATAAAAAATAATATGTAAAATATATTTTAAAAAAATTATATAAACAATTTTTTTTACTCTTAAAGTATTTAACATTTTGAAAAAAAAATTGTTATAAAATATACTTATATTTTGTGACAAAAAGATAATTTGTTACAAACAATATTAAATTTTGTGACAAATTAATTTTTTGTTACAAAATAATTAAAATTTTTGAAAGAAAAAGATATTTTATTACAAAATATTTTGAATTTTTGTAACAAAACATCATCTCGTTACAAGAACTAACATAATTTGTAACCAAAAAAAAATATTGATACAAAACATTATTCTTTTGTAAAAATTACCAATTATTATTACAAAAAATATTTTTTGTAACGATTTTAAATTTTTTTTTAGTCATTAAAAGAGCACATGAGTGATAATTTCTGGAGCTCTCTCGGCCCATTTCCAAGCCCAAACAAAAGCTAATTAACTAGAGAACAGAAGGAAATGGACACACTCAATCTTTTTATTTTTGTTTTAAGTTTTTATTTTTTTTTTAAAAGGAAAAATTCCTCCTTCTCTCTAAGTTTTAGGATTAACTATCTTTACTACTGAATTGTGGTTTGGATCTTGTTTAATTTTAATTTTGTAGTCATTGCACTCTCAATTATCTAGTCTGCATATGCATAGATAGAGATGTTGAACTTGTTTGCTATTGGAAATAGCACACCTTACGCAGGGGCTTCTTTGATGTGTCTTAACACTTGATGGAATGCTTGAAGGTGGGGAACACACGGGTCAGACATGTACTGCGCAAGCTTCGTCACTGCAAATGTGATGTATGGCCGTGAATTTGTAAAGTACATAAGTATGCTGATAAGTCTTCGGTATAGGGTTAGGTCAGGTAGCGGCTCACCCTTTGAAGCCTTTATCTTCGAATTTTTATCCAATTGTGAAGTGGCACGCTTGCACTCTAAGAAGTTTGTGTCTTCAAGAAGGGATAGAGCTGACTTGCGCTGTGAAAAATATCTCTCTTTTTCGGATTTTGCTAGTTCCAATCCAACAAAATATTTGAGATCTCCAAGGCTTTTAACTTGAAGAAAGCAAGGTTCTCCAAGGCTTTTAACTTGAAGAAAGCAAGGTTATGAGAATCGAATCGATTATTGAACCGTTTTAGTTATTGATTTATTGATTTAATTATAGTTCAACCGAAAAAACTATTTTAGAGTAAAATAATAAATAAATTATAAATAAACACCTTAAAACATAATTATAGTCTAATATAAATCTTAAAATATTTTTTAAATTTAAAATAATACATAAAATATCATCAATCAAAGTCATAAGATCTTATCAAAGTACAAATTTAAAAATTAAATAATATAAAAAAAATCTAAATATTAAGAAGCAACATATTTTCAAGTTAGATCTCTTTTTTCCCGTAAATTAGAAGAAGCTTATGACGGACTATCATTAGAACTAAGAGATTAATATTAACAACATCATTTAAAATAGGAGGATTAGCAGGTAAATTATTATCCACAAATAATTTATTATCAGCAATTATTTCTTGATCAATACTATTGTCTATAACTGAAATCAATAAATCATCAACATAGTCAAAAATAGCAGCAGTACAGCAGAATAAAAAATCAAATAATCATTCAACAAAATAATAATCCATAACTGAAAATCAATAAATTATTAATACAGTAAAAAACAACAACAGCACAATAGAGCTAAAAATAAAATAACCATTCAACAAAAAGTCAAAAATACAACACAATAGCATAGCAAAGCCAGAGCTTATCAATAATTTCAACAAAAACACAAAACTCCTATAATCATTCAATGATTTCACTTTTAGAACAGAAAATAAATAGAAAAATGAATTATTCTGAGTACTGTCACTGACCTTCGAAAGGGGTTGAGCGCGACGAAGAGAGCAGGACGACGAGACGATGGAGACGAGATGAAGGCGACAAGTCGACGACAAGCAGAACGAAGATGATGGAGGATGGACGCTGAATGCGAAAGAAGAAAGCTAACCTAGAGCTGAGGATAGGACAAAGAGAGAAGTCTTGGACAACCACAAACGACAGTAATCATTCACTCCGTTCGGCGGTGGTGGAAGCAAGCTAGGGTTTTCAGTTCACCTTTTCTCTCTGAGTTGAGGAAGGAAGGAAACGAAGTTAGGATTTAGGAAGGAGGGAGGGGTTAGGGGGAAAGCAACACATTCTTTTTTTTTAATTTAACCAAAACAACGTCGTTCCAGAAAAACTAACTAGGTTTTGGTCCGGTTCAACCAGTCGATTTTCAGCCAATTCAGCAGTTTGTGTCCGATTCTGTCATGAGCGATTTTGAGTATAGAACCAAATCATTGGCATTGCTGGTTCCCGATTGAACTAATTTGACCAACTGGTTCGGTCCGATTTTCAAAATCATGGAAGAAAGTCTCCAATGTCTTTTTCACCTCTTATATCATGTTGCTGTTTGGTCTGGTCACAATGATGTCACTAGCATAGATGAGAAAAAAAAGTCGAATTGTCACCACAAGCAAATGATAAAAGAGATTAATCATTCTTGCATTATGTAAATCCATGTGCGGTGAGTGTGGAGAAAAATCTTGGGAACCATTGGCGCGATGCTTGTTGAAGGCCATAAAGGAATTTTGTTAGCTTGCAAATTAATCCTTTTTTTCGTTTCAGGTGGCCAAGAGGGAGTTCCATATATGCTTTCTCAAATAATTCCTCACTAAGAAAAGCATTATTGATGTCCAACTGAAGTAAACTTTAATTTTTTGCTACAACTAAGTTGAGAAGTACCCTCATAGTAGATATCTTTACTACATTGTTAAAGATATCTTTGAAATCAATCCCTGCTTGTCGTGCATATCCTTTTGCAATGAGGTGAGCCTTGTATCTATCAGGGCTGCCATCAGCCTTTATCTTGACTTTGTAGACCCATTTACATTTGATCTGGTTGATTTGCGGAAAAACGTGAAAATAGATCTCCATCGAGAAATTGAAGTCTAGAGAATTAGAGAAGGAAGGATTCTTGGCAATGAAATGAAAGATCGATGGATCTTTAAGTCTAGAAGATCTAAAACTTTTTATCTTAAACTCGTTGATCAGAGCTTTTTACTCTCAGCAAGAACAAGAATTGTAAGCTAAGCAAGCTCTAATCAAACTCTATTGTGTGAACTTGAGAGAAAAGGGAGAAAATGAGAAAAAGGTGAGAGGAAGAAGAAGAAGAACATAATAAAAGCTTAAGGAAGTAGAAGGTTTAAATTAGAATATCTTCTGATACCATATTGGAGAAGTGAGAAAAAAAATTGTATTAATCTAGAAAAGGAGTTACACTAGAACTATTGAACTAGCAGATTTTAATTTTTTTTTATTACCTTTGATGGGCTACTATGAAAGTGAAATATCCTTTTTTTTCTAATTGTACCACTAGAACCAACCCTATCATAAATAAATAGAATTAATAGGATTTTTTTATGTGTTTGATAAATATTGTAAATTTGCTATTTATATTATAAATTTAATAAAATACTTTAATCTGCTAAATTAATTTTAATATGTTATATCATGTACAAAAATAAAAATTGTTGGCAAAAATTAATACACAAAAAGTATTGGCAAAAATAATTTCAAAAAATAAAAAAAAAATTATCTGTCATGTAATATCAATATAATGAGCATAATTAAGAACAATCTTAATTAAGGTTCTAAGTTCTAACTGCACAATAGTAAATAAAAATTAATAATATGATAATTCTAGAATTAATTTTTGTGACTATATAAATTAAGACCGTTAAAATAGGTCATATCTATTAGACAAGTTCATTTATTTTTTTATTTTATTTTTTTTTGGATTTTCAGGTATCTCCCAACTTGACAGGTTAAGGATAAATTCGTCATAGATTTGAGTTTTATTTAAGGGTCTGTCACTGGCTAATGAATTGCTACATGCACAAGGTGAAATTCAAACTCCAAAACTTGCTTAAGTGGACGAGTGAGCTAACCATTCGATTAACCTAAGTTGATTGTCCATTTACTTGTTTAAACAGGTGGTTGTCTCTAAAATGAGACCCATTTGAAGTTCGGAATAAATGGGCAAAGCTCAGTTGATCCGAAAAAGTAGTGCTTTAAACAGGCGGACTTTTGTGCTTTAAAATAAGACCTGTTTAAATATTTTTTTTAGCACTTTTAAAAAATTTCGACAATTTTTTTAATATTTTTCATTATTCGACTCAAAGACTTAATCCACTCACTAAAAAAATCTCTGTTTTGTATGTTTTTTTGCCCAAAGCTGGCATTTTTTCCAAAAGATAAATTTTTTTTATCCTAAAACTAGAATTTTATCCATTTTTGTTGAAAAATAAAAAATAAATGATCCAACTGGTATAACTCATTGAACTAGTCATAAACGGTCCAAACTTAAAAATTGAGACACGTGAACTAAAAAGAATATAGGGACAATTCGTATAACCCACATGCTTAGACAAATCTTGCTTATATGGATTGGGTTGGCCCGTTTGATGGCCATAAAATAAATTTATCTAAAATAATGGACACTAAAATTTGTAGGTTTTTTGCAAAATTAAACTATTATTTTTATCCATAGAAACTTCAAACGCTAATAAATTTATTTAAATAAATTAAATAAAAATTTTATTTATTGAAATAAATAATTTTAAAAATTATTACAAAAATATGTAAGATTATTTATTTCGTTTACACTGTAAACGAGATAAAACAGTGCGCGTGATACGTGTATATCTTATTTACAATGTAAACAAGATACATGCAAACTTATCTCGTTTATACTGTAAACAAGATAAGACTGGGTCACGCATTTATATAGATATCGTCTACATCCTTGATCTGGCCCCATTTCAAACTTTTCCACCACTTTTTTCTCTCTTCTATCCCTTTCTGATCATATTATTGAGTAAGATGAAGATGGCGCGTGTAGATGCACGTGATCTAGACATCAATAGACTGAACACGACATGGCACTGTGCCGGGACAGCCGATTTTGCGGTTAGTTTTATTATCTTGACGTTTATGTTATCCCATATATGTATAGTCATGGTTAGGATACTTGTCAAGAACTAGAAATTAATTTATATCGTTAACAATAAGTCACTAATAGGGTAAAATTCTAAAAATTTGGTTATCATTTTTTTGTAATTAAGTTGTTAACTACATAATTATTAATTTAGATATTAAATGGTGGGGTAGATATTTTCCAACGGTTGAAGTTAGTTTATTGGTTACACGTTTCTTAATTTATTAATTTATTTATTAACTATCCAAGTTTGATAGTTATATTATTAGGTTAAAGTTTGATAATTAGATTATTAATTACATTACTGAATATTTTTAATTTAAGTAACATATTGAATAAATGTCTATTAATTAAGTAAGTACATATTAACGTAAAAGTTTTTATCGATATAAATTCAGTTAGTACATACGTGTAAATTTTTGTTAAGCAAATGTATACAATAGTTAAGTCACTTTGATATGTTGATGGACCTATACAAATTTTTAATAATTGTGATCATTTATTTTTTGTCAGAGGCCTCACTTACTTCTGCCGCGACGAGTGAGTCACACATTTCCACCATCCGACACCATCGTCCCGTATCTGAGGGAGGCTGGGTTCGACGACACGGTGCCTCTCAGGGACTTCGTCTTCGACAACTCCCTTAGCACGACATTCGTAGAGCAATAGCGTCCGGAGACCCATCACATTCCACCTACCATGGGGTGAGACCACTATCACCCTACAGGACGTGGCGTACCATCTTGGGCTATGTGCACACGGAGAGCCAATAGGGGGTACTTTCGTGACTTCTATGGGTGGTACGACACGGAGATGTGGGAGTTGGTGGATCGACTGCTCGGTGCCAGGCCTCCGGTGGTTGCGCAGTAGGAGGCGCAGAGAAAATAGTCATTCTCGCTGAAGCTGACATGGCTGTGGAACTGTGTCTGCCATATGCTTCAAACGGATGATTCAGAGACACTCCGACAGTATGCCAGGTGTTACATCTTGTTATTGATCGGTGGTTACCTGATGACAGACAAGTCGAACAACCTGGTCCATCTCCGATGGCTGCCACTGCTTGCAGACTTTGTCAGGTGCCGTGAGTTGTCTTGGGAATCGGCGGTGCTTGCATAGAGATACTATTCGATGTGCTTTGCAGTACACCAAGGTACAACAGACATCTCCAGCTGCACTCCGCTATTGATGTCTTGGATATATCAGAGATTTTTCAAGTGGTGTCTACCTGACTGACAGGTTCTCATGTATCCCATGGCAGCAAGGTAACTATTGTTTATATCTTGCCTGTGTTTTGAATTTGTAACTTGTTATGACATTCCGTAAATTGAACTCGTGTTATTCTTATAACTGGTGACAGATTGATAGGGTTGACACAACAAAGCAGAGACTAACACGAGATGAGGATCCTCAGACGGCATCTATCGCTAGACCAATTATGGATGATTGTAGAAGCTTTAGCACCTTATTGTATGACGCTTCTCAGTCCCCATATATTTGTGCAATAGTCTTTTGCTTCGCCATCTAGACCTTTCTATAAGAGGGTTTGAAGTGATAACTTTGCCGAACTACACCTTGCAGAATAGGATGCTGACAGATGGGTTGGATTGTATGAACGGCAGGATGATTTTGCAGATGTGACTGCTGTCCAACTGTCGATGATTTTTGGACATGGTGGGTGCTAAACACCTATGCGATCCACCAACCCTTCAGATCTTCCTAACAAAATAAAACATTCATGGTTGGAAACTACACTACATATAGCAATCATAAATGAGTAAATACGTCATAATTAAACTTGAAATCACCAGTATATGAGGTTCTGTTGGAGGGCTACACGGAGACTCTAGGGACATCCAGTTGCAGCTTGGCAACAATGCACATGGTACTTTAATCAGTCCGATTCGACCACTCGGTACTCAGCACTTCTACAGATGTTGTAGTTCTTTACACGCCCTGTATTACTGCATCTCTGCTTTTGAATCTATGGCCGACCCGAAACTCTACCTCACCGTCTAGGTTATAATCCTCTTCCCCGGTGTTGGAAATGGAGATTTCTCATGCATGGCGTCTAAATCCAACTTATGATAGTGACTTGGTACATCTAATAGCGACAGAATCGGGTGAAGGGTGGCAAAACATAGCGCATCGCTGCCTCGGCCGGTGTCTCCAGTACAAACTCCTCCTCATCATCATCTTCAGATGAATCACTATCGTTTCTATCCGCAACGTACTCTTCGTCGAAGTCTTCATTACCTACGTCCATGTCTTCCACTGGACTGACAACATAAATCGGTGGTGGTGCAAGAGGTGGGTCATCTTGCATAAAGGTCGAGTGTACAGAACCACCGCCACCAATATCACCAACCTTGGCACCAAGATCCATCACTTGTTCTGCCATGATACTCCCATGGATGTCAAACATGAATCACACGTGCTCGTCGCCTTGGAGCTGAAACAGGCAAAACCGAAAAACTCTATTGCCCAACGGTGTTAGCAAGCTATACCCCACCCTTCTGATATCTTTTCTCCCTAAACCACCAAGGTTGCTCAATATCAGACTCCTCAACTCGGACAATGAACTTACACACCGAGTACGCAGTAGTAATGGATTCTCTCACTCAAATATCACCCCATTCTTGGTAATAATGGTGGTGGGTTTAGAGAGAGAAAGAGAAAGGATGGTTATGGTGGTGATGATGGTGACAACAATGGTAGTTGAGGATAAGAGTGGAGGTGATGAAAAATTTGGGGGTGATGGAGTTAAGGATTGGGATAGTGGTGGTATGGAGTAAAATTAGAATTAAGGGTTAGATTAAATTAGAGGATAATTTGAAAATTTTGAATAATTTTTTAAAGGTTTGAGTAGTTTTGTCAACAAAAATTCATCTTTTATGGATATGAAGTCAATTTTATTTGTTTCAAGAATAAATTTGTCAATACTCTAAACTTTTGTGGGTAAAAATAACAGTTTATTATTTTTTGCAATCATTAAGGGGGTCTTTATGCGTGAATATTATAATTGTCTCAAAAATATTTGAATGACAGCATACAACAACGATTAGTGTGTAATTGTCGGTAAAAATTTTAATGGTGATTTTTATTGTAACCGAAGAAAAAATAAATTGTCACTAGAAATTATTTTTTTATTATAGTGATAGATTATATTAAACCAAATAAGTTTTTTAATTAGTGTTACTTTGAAACGAAAATCTAGCAATACATAATTAAGACTTCATTGCACCACATAATTTTCACTTGAACAATTTTCCAAGATAAACAAGCAGCTTAAATTTCTGTTTAAGATTTAATTTCTTACAAGATACGAGAAGGTTTATTCACTTATTAATTACCATATTTACAGCTAAATTTACCCACAATTCAGCGCACAATAAAATCTTGAACATTAATGTGAGCTAAAAATAGAAGTAATGAGTCATCTCAAGATGAATCATGAGCCTTGCAAACAGGTAAATCATCCTTGAAATTCGGGGGCAACTTTAAAACTGGATTTCTCTCAAAGAAATTGACAGGCTTGAGGTCGAAGCTTGATGACACAGTAGGCATGATGGGGTAGTCTTCTTGACATGGTATGTGATGGAACCCAAGTGTGTACCACAGCACAATATCCTTATTCTCAATTGGACGATCCCTGTTTTTAACAAATTTAAAATTTCAACAACATCGTAATCAAACTAATTATCATAATTGATACAGAAATGTATTCTACAGATTTCATAAACTAAACCTTAATTTGTGGGGACTAGGAGACAGATTTAAAGTCATAATTGGGCTTTAAATTAGGTAATTACTCTGCTGCAGAGTAAGATTGTACAGAGTTACAGAGTAAGAATGAAAGAAGTATATGATATATGTTGTGAATTTCACTAGATAAATTTTTTTAAATAAAAGAGAGTTACAGCTTTTTTTTTTTATATCTCTGTAAATTTTTACTCTGTATCAGAGTCATCACCTTAAATTATTAGAAATTAGTAACATTCATTATCATGACAAATGAATATGAAGCTTTACAAATTATTACATAATTTCACTTCCTAAAATATGCATTGTGTTTTGCTAGGTTTGAGGAAACACCAACTTAATAGGACCACGGCTGTAATTTCCCCTAAACTTCATTCCCTCAGCTTCTCTAACCTATGAATTCTCTGTTGTCCGTGTTAGATTTGGAGATGTTTTGAAAGCAATTTAACTATAAGTCAAATGAAATACATTAAGCGAGTTAGTACTTTGTCCAACTTTAGTTTGTGTTGAGTACGAGCAATTGTTTTCTTATTTTAACTATAACGATAGCATCCTCTACCAAGCTACAAACTATTATAGTAGTTTACGTAAATTGTGTCTCTCTTCTCTCTATATGGATAAAAATCTAATGTTCCTATATTGTATTTTTTCCCTATACCTTGCTATGATGTGACCCAATTTCAATTACAGCACAATGTGGTGATACACTAAGTAGACATTAATATTTACAATCTGAAAATCTTGGGACTAATAGCTTTTAGCAATTTTGATCAATATTTGACTAACACAAATATTAAAATGTCTTCAACAAATATATTTTATTGATTTATGTTTATAAACTGTTGATAAATTTGGATATAAACCGTGTTAACTCTTGTGTGTAAATTCTAATAAATATAAGTGTAAATTATGTATTTTATGTGTACAAATTTTTGTAAATATGGGTGAAAATTATTGTTGACCAAATACTAGTCCAAAATAATAATATATCAAATGTTGATCCAAAATAATAATATTTATTAATCATATAATATTGCTGATTTAAAATAGGATAAAGTGTATTTTTTATACTTAATGTAAGTGATTTTTTTATAAACATTCTTAATATTTAATTTTATTAAATTTTGTCCCCTAATATTTTCAGTTTAGGTCAAAATTATTCTTGGACATTTTTTATTTGTGTTAAAATTATTATTAGACATTTTTTATTTTGTCCTTTTGTTTTAGACAAAGTTAATATTCAGAGATAATTTTTATACAAATTAAAAAGGTTAGAGATAAAATTAAATAAAATTAAATGTAAAAAGTTTTTTTTTAAAATGAAAAATATTAAAGAGAAAAAAAAACACTGGAAATAGATCTTCTCCAGTTTTTTTAACACTTGAAGAAATTTAATGTGATCTCTCACCGTTAATTTTATAAGTGAAGCCAAAATTAAATATAAGAGAATCCAATTTTTTTTTACTAGAGAGAATCTACTCCCAAAAACACATGCTTTACGGAACACATGGTCATGAATGTAGGTATTGAATGAGTAATGACTGACCTGTTGGACCACACTTGAAGAGTATCATCACCTTCGCTCTGGTAAACAAATAAGCCACCGGCCCATTGCTCACTCTTGTTGTAAGGAGTGACCCATATTTGGTTATTTGTAAATGCAGCCCTCTTCTGTGGTGGGTCTTCAGGGTCCAAAAGACTAGCCGCTGTGCCACTTGGAACCACTTTGTACCCAACAGGGTTTCCAACCCTTGTCTTCTTTGATGGGTTTATCATGTGAAATTCTGATGGGTCATACAGCTTAAGCTTTATTTGTGCATCCTTCTCTGTCTTTGCAACATTTTTCACTGCCTTTAGGTAGCTTTTTCTAGGTGATTCTCCTGGCAATGTCTCTTGCTTCTTGATATTTACTTTCATGAAGGAATTGTCGCTTCCATCTACGTCCAAATCAAGGTAGTAAGTGATAAAATGGTCATGGATTACACCAATTATGTTTTCGCTCAAAAGGGTGCCATAGAGGTATTCTTGGCTCGGAACTTGGTTCATATGATCGTAGGTTGTTCCTTTCACCATCAAAATACCACTTAGTCCAACCTGTGAAATTAAATAACCCCATGTAAATAACATAAATTATTGATGAAAATGACAATTAGACTCAACATACATGTAGGTGAGTTAGTCAGTGCTCTTGTCATGAATCTTGATCATACTTAGATCTTCCAATAAAATAAATTAGTTTGGAAAAAATACTTGAAACATCCTTATCATTTTGGTTTGCATCTTTCTCAGTTAGATATTGACATAAATTAAAACTAATGACGAAAATGATAGTTACTTAGACGCATGTAAGTCATCCGTCATACGGTCAATGGCCTTTATCATAATTATATTTATAAATTAAAATTCATTTCAATAAATTAGTTTTTGAATAAAATACTTCAATTATTGCCAACTAGCTATAGTATAAATCAATAATAATTTCGCTATGTTTACACCTTTTATAATAATACTTATTTGATAATTGATATTATTAGTATTTTCTTAATTAAATATGTATTTTTTATTTTGTTAAATAAAAAAAATTTTCTGTCCAATAAAAAATAATTTAAAATAATTAATTAATAAAAATTATATTTTTATACCAGTATTATGAGTATTTAGTATATGAACAATGTTTTCAATCAAAATTATGAATAAACTAGTTATTAATACCAACTCAACCACTTAAGACACGGGACAAAGAGTAACAAAGTCACAATCACAAAGCAGATTTTTTACAACGATATAGAAGAGTTTTACGAGTTTCACAAAAATATTTGTTAAAATTTAAATAAAACGGTAAAGTATTTTTTTTTAAGATAAGAAGGATATTTGAAAAAATAACATTTAAATTTTCAGAATAAAATTTAGTAAAATTTTAAAATATTAAATAGCATTTTTAACAGAACACTAAAAATAATTAAAAAATAAAATATTTTTTATGGATTATAAGTTTTCTTTTTACTTTATTACAAGTGAGACCAATAAGGAAAACTAAAAACAAGTAATTAATTAAATAAGGGAATTAGATATTCAAAGATTTAATAATTCAATTAAAATTCATTTAAATTAAATCAGATATAATAAAATAATATGTTATGTACAAAATATATATTTAAAAATATTTTTTATTATTTTAAATTGATTAACTATTAAAAATTGAATAGATTCGACTTATTTATTAATTTTTTACCAATTTTTTAATTTTCAACCAATTCAGTTATCAGGACATTATAACAAACATTTAGAGTCCCTTTGAAAACATTAAAAGTAATTTTTTTTAACTTTTGATTTATAAAAAGTAATAGTATTAATGTATGGTATAATTTTTAAAACTAAATTGCAACTTTTTAAGAAGCTATTTAGGAGTTTACAGAGAAGTTAAAAAAATAACTTCTCTCATAATACTTCTACTTTTCATCACATTTTTATAAAATAAGTATTTTTAAAATTAAAAATCTAAACACAAAATAACTTAAAAGAAGTCATTTATTATTTAAGTTATTTTATCAAAAAAAACTTAATTAAGTTGGCTACCAAATTAGGCCTTAATTTGTTAAAAAAAGTCTCAATTAAAATATGGATTAAGTGCAAGTGGAGGAGGGGACCATATACCACTACTTGTCCACTTCTAATTTAATTATCTGTCTACGGATTCTTGGGGAATCCGAGTGGCTTATCAACTTGCTTGTCCCCTAAAACAGATTAGAATAATAATAAACTGAAATTGAATTTCGATCACTAACCTTTGCTCTGATTAGTCCGTCCGTTTGAAATTCCCAGTCAATAATATAGTCATAGTTTGCCACGGCTGCTGCCATTCGAACCACCAGGTTCACTTTCGGCCTCACCTCTGTAACCTAACATTTTTATTTGTATTTTTTCAGGGAAAAATTAACAGCGTAAAAATGTGTAAACATCAAATTAGTTATGCAAACGAAACAACATTGTTCAGGATATATTGCTTTACAAAAATGTTAAAAACACACTAAAAATGTTTATTTTGGATTTGGAAGTGTATGATCTATATTAATAGCCGAGTACCTGTAAGTCAGTAATGGGGCACTCTGAATGGCGCCAGGCAATATCGCCAGCATAGGACTCAAAGACGCAGATCATGTTGGGTTGAAGGTAGGGAGTTCCGTCAGCGGCAGCAAAGACGCCATCCATGTAGTATGCATTTCTTGGGCAGTCGTTGAGTGGGTCCAGAGGCATCGCCTGCAGCCCAAACCCGTACTCTCCTGCGTCCATGTATGTCTTGAAGTACCACGCGTCTGTGGGGTCCATGTATGGCACAAATAACTCTGATGTGAACCCTTTGTACATCACGCTCCTTAGCTCTGATGTTTCTGGATCCCTCACCTTTCGTTCATCAACAAACATATAACTAAAATATCTTCACCAATGCACACACAAATGAAATACTCAGCTACATTCATTCATGTCTACTATACGCCGTGAGTCTATGGTGCCTATATTTACCGTGATTATAATGGCTAAACAACATCACCAATGCAACTAGGTATCTTTTAAAAATTATCTATTATTAAGTCTTTAAAAAAAAAATTAAAAAATAAATAACTTCTTATACAAAATAAATAATTTTCTACAAAAATAGATAATTAAATTAATTAAATAATATTATTTAAATTAAAAAATTGACTAAAAACTAAAAATTTAAAAGATAAATAATATTTTTCATAACTTTAACACTTAAAAAAATATTGCTAATAACTAAAAAAATTACTTTAACCACAAACAACAATAAAAAGTGTTGTTAAACTTAAATAGCTAATAAGGTAATATAACATATATAATAAAAATAAATTAAATAATACATATAAATATATGCAAATATATAATAATTAATTTTAGTGAATATTTAATATTTTTTGTTAGCAAAATATAAAAGAGTATAACTTTAATTTTATCTAAACTTATATATGATTGGCATAGTAACCATAACCAGGCAGGCACCATATATATCTATTAGAGAGTAAAGACTAGTCCATGCTCACCTTGACCTGCGAGATTATGATTCCAGCTCTGGCATCTGCCTTAAGATGAAATTCCCAGTTTGCCCATTTAACTAAGTGGCCGTCTTCCACTGTGAAGCTTGGTCCTTTGGGCTGCTCCAGTGAGATCGGATTGAAGAGACGGAAGTCACCGTTAAGCTTCTGAACGGAATAACGGTAATCAGTGTTGATTCCGTTAGCAATAGGGATGTCTCTGCCGTTATCGGAAATGCTCACAACTTCTTTCTTATCCATGTCAACCAGCACAGTAAGCCCCTCAATCGGTTTCATGTAGAAGTTCACAGTGTCCTTCTTCGAATAACACTGCACTTTAATCAGCCTTCTGTTCTCCTCTACGGGCAAGTCATACCAACCCGAAGAGATAGGGAGGCATGCAAGATCCCCCATGTTTACGCCACGTTGGGAGATGGTGCGGTTGAACTCAATGCTCTTTAATGGAACATCGAGTACCCCCACCATCTCCTCCATGGCCATTGTTGGGTACCCTGAAACTACAGAGCTTTTTTCGTCAATGGATACTTCATCAGTGTTGAGATCTACGGTTAGAAAATGAGATTTTCCTTTCACCATTGCAGTGACCGAGGCCTTCCTCGCCGGAAGTGGATCTCCTCGCTTCCATTTGATCACGAGCTCTTTGTCTGGCTCTTCGAGGGAAACGGTGTTGAGAGTGTATTTGGATACCGACTCAAAGAAAGGGTGTGCGGCGAGAATGGCGTGGATCTTGTTGAATTCTTGGACGGTTAGTGGGTCTAGGGGATGGTGAGGAACATCAGAGTCGTGTTGTTGGTGTTGTGTGGTTGATGATGATTGTTGTGGTTTTTTTATTAAATTGTTGGGTTTTGTGGAAGATTGGATGCGATTTTTGGAAGAACACCATGCAGAGGAGAGGGTGCAGTCTAGGAACACCTTGTTGGGGGATGATGGAAGATGAACCCAGGTGACTACTAAAACGAGTGTTACACAGATTGAGAGAACAAGGAACTGCAACGATTTTCTGGACTCCATGGATATGGTGTATGTGAATCAGTGAATATGCGATAGGTTTAGTTTCTGCTTATCTGTTTCAACCTGCAATGAGTGAGTGATAAATAGTTAAGAATCTCCGGGGAGACATAGAAGAATCTTGACTTTGTTTACAATAAATTGGGTATTTAGTCTGATAAGAATAAATAATAAATTATTATTTCTTCGAAATAATTATCCGGAGCCAATTAGAAGACGAAGTGATATTTATTTCACAAAATACTCTAAACTGATTTGAATTTTACAATGGTCTAATGAGTCAGAGCTTCACCTGAAGTTTCTTGGATGCTGTTGAACTTTAAAATTTTTCTTTTAAATAATATCACTATATGTACTTTTCGTATTATAATATGGATTTATATTTGATTTTACTTAAAAACAAATTTTAAAATACTTGATTTCACTTAAAAAAATTTAAAAAATCTGCCCAATGGACTATTGACTTTTAGACATGGGGACAAGAAATATGTCAATATTAATTAATCCTACCATAGAAGTACTTATCTTTCTATCTACAAAATCTTATATTAGATAAAGTTCTTGGTCCTGAATCACTTAGAATATGTATTTTTATGTTTGAACTGTTAATTAAAATAGTATAATTTAACATATATTATTATATTATATTATGAGTTAATTTTGTATCGTCTTAATCATAAAGATTTTTTTTCTTTATTAGTATAAATATGCGTATGTACTTCTTTTATTAAAATTACTTTAAATATGAAATAAGTTATGTACTTATTTTTTTTAGACTTTTTAAGAATAAGAGGTGTATTATTTCTTTGGCCAACCAAAATAAATTTATGATTATTTTTACTATAATGGGATTATTAATCTCATCAAAATCGATTCTCGACTTGCTCCAGTAAAATTTTATTTGGTTTGTGGGTATGGTCTTTAGTCCGGTTCTCTCGCTGTTGGTACGAATCGTCGTCAGTATGGATTGTCTGCTACGGAGTTTTGAGTAATATCGTTCTTTTCTCTTCTTTTGATGCCTTTTTTCATCATCATCATTGGTGCATTTCCATCATCATTGTGCTTCATCAATATCATCAAAACATCGACACCAAGCATCAACTTCATTGCATAGTAATAAAAGATGGTTCCAAAACATAGAACTATTCAAGAGATTGAAATGGAGGAGTTACGCTGTCAAGTTAAGGAGTTGTAAGAGCAACTTGCAAAATATGAAATTGCTCAAAATAATCACGGCAAGCAAAGTGATTACAGTTCTTCTAGTGAAGAAGATAATGCAAATCCATTTCATTATTCTTCTTCGTCTGAAGATTTGTTCACACGAAGAGAATGACACGACACGACTCACAAAACTAAAGACTTAGGAATCAAAATTGATATTCCTGAGTTTGAAGGGAGACTCTAACCTGATGATTTCATCGACTGGCTTTACACAGTGAAAAAAGCGTTCGAGTTAAAAGACATTCCAGACGACAAGTGCATGAAGCTTGTAGCAATCAAGTTGAAGAAGCACGCGTCAGTATGGTTGGAGAATCTGAAGCATCAGTGAGAAAGAGAAGGAAGAAGAAAGATCAAGACATGGGATAAAATGCGTCGTGAGCTCAAGCACAAGTTTCTTCCTGAACATTACAGGGTCATCATAAATAGCAGAAGTTGTGAGAATGTTGTCTCAAATTATATGGTAGACAAACTAAAATTTCCAACCGAGTTACATCCCTGTCCTTACAAGATGCATTGGTTAAACAAAAGAAAATGAAGTTAAAGTCACAAAGCAATGTTTAGTCCAAATTTCTATGGGAAGTAAATACAAAGATAAAGTGTGGTGTGACGTCATTCCGATAGACGCATGTCACTTACTACTATACGTCCTTAGCAATATGATTGTCGAACTATTCACGATGGTTTCAAAAATATATATTCCTTTATTAAAGATGGCAAGAAGATCATATTAACTTCGTTACAATATGTAGATGGTCAAAAAAATCAAGTTAAGCTATGTCTTTTCACATCTTTTAAATGCACTCACCAATAAAATCTTTCGCCAATACAAAATGAGCCTTTTTCAACCCAGGAAGGATAATGTAGGAGCCATTTCCAACCCAAAGAGAAATGAAAAATGATGCAGGAGCATGTATCTTTATGTTTGTGTTATGAGTTAGTTTAGTATATATTATTATATTGTATTATGAGTTAGTCATACATCGCCCGAGTCATGAAGGTTTTCCCTCCTCTACTAGTATAAATATGCGTATGTACCCTTTTTATTGATGGAGTTGAATTGATTAAGTTATATATTTAAATAAGTTGCGTGCTTATTTTCTTCTAGACTCTTTGAGAGTAAGAGGTGTATCTTTAGTTTAGCCAACTAAGATGGATTTTTGGCTATTTTCACCATAGTGAGATTATTAACTTCGTCAAAATTAGTGACCCAAGCGACATCTCGACGTCAACACATAAATAAGGTTTCAAAAAAGAAAAACTTTTTTCTGGTTCATGGTCATTTTTTAATTTGACAAATCAAAAACTAATTCGTTGCGAATCTGAATTCCATTTAAGTATCTATTACTGGCTAATAAATTAATAAATGCAAAAGGCGAAATTCAAAATTGACATTTACTAAAAAAGACGAGTAAATTGCATAAATGCTATTTTAAATGAATCAAGTCTGTATTAACATGGTAAAATTAGTGAAAAAATGTTATTTTCTCTTACTTTTTTGTTTATTTATTTTATATTTATTTAATAAAAAAATTTTACTTTTTTCTCTTGAAAAATGCTAAAATAACACTCCTCTTTCTTTTATTTGTAAAATGTTCATTCTCCTTTCTTATAATTTTTAAAAAATTTATTCTTTAATCCATTTTAAATTTTTTGTGTTAACTAGTGTTAACTTTATCCAATTTTCAAGAAAAAATAAATTGTTTTTTACAAAAATATCCTTTAACAAAAATTTTATTTTTGTCATTAAATTTTGTTTACCAAAATACCCTTTAAGAAATTATTTTTTATTGATTAAATTGCATTTTAACAAAATATTTTTTAAAAAAGTTTAATAATTAAATTATTTATTTCTAAGAAATTCTTCAATAATTTTTTAATTATTAAATTGTGATTTTATTAACAGTGGTAAGATTTTTTTTAATATTAAAATAATATATATTAATATCAAAAAATTAATAGTAAACTTAAAAAATAATTTAATTATTAAATTTTTTTATAAATATTTTAATAAAAATACAATTTAATTAATAAAAAATTATTTATAAAAAGATATTTTTGTAAAAAATAATTTATTTTTTAAAAAAATGAATAAAATTAACATTAGTTAACACAATAAATTTAAAATTAATTAAAGTAAAAAATTTTTAAAAATTATAAAAGAGGAGAATATACCTTTTATAAATAAAGAGAAAAAGAATATCATTTTAATATTTTTCAAAAAAAGGAAAGTAAAATTTTTCCATTTAATAATATAAAAGATAAAATAATATATACAAAAATAATAGTATTACTTTTTCTAGAATGCCTCTATAACGGACTTGAGAGGTGATATGACTGTAATATTTGACTCCATTTCATTAGGATTCGCATGATCATCGATATACCTAGTAATAAGGACTTTAGATATCCTTATTGGGGTCCATTTGACAAAAAATGAAACAAGATCTTCAATCTGTGATGTTACTAAAGCTAACATCAGAAAGAGCGATAACTTTTGTCCTGAATAACTCACTATTTAATATTTTATATCTTCGTAAACTCTCGCTTCAACGATAACATTTTCGAAGTAGTTTTTCTCGGTCGAAAAATTAAAAAGGACCTAAATTTTAATAATACTCAAAGGATCTACAAAAGCAAGATTAAAAAGAAAAACAAAAATCTTAAAATACAATCAGACAGAAAGATTCGTCCTTTTCTATTTCCTCTCTATCTCTGTTATGCATCGCAGGGATAAGGACAAGCAAAATGTTTGGCCTTGCATGTACATCGAAATTGGTAGCTTATATTAAAATAGTTATAAGATTCAATTGCATTACGTTAGTTTCTCAGCATTTTTTCAAGTTACTCATTAAATTTATAAGATTAATATAGTATATTTTTGTCAATTTTAAACATGTAATTAACGAAACTAAAATTTTAAAAATTATTTTAGTGACAATTTTAGATTTCTTTTCTCCGTAATAAATAATATGTCAAAACAAATTTTTTATTCTTCAACTTTTATTTTTATTTATATTTTAATATATATTTTATATTAATGACTGATCTTAGAGTATACACATAATATAATCCATTATAAACACAAGTCTAGTGAGATATTTATTTTAAAAATTTTGGTATATATATATATATCAGCACCTCACTAAAGAATCATATTGTGTAGGAGATTCATGCAATTTCAAAAAATCGAGATCTACGATTCTAATTAAATAAGATATCCCGTGACTCAGGCAGCACTTGCTATTTTAGAAATAAAAAATAAAAGGAAAAAATTAAAAAGGGTAAAATTTCCCCTGCAAGTCTGCAACACATGAAAATAATGAAGAAGCAGTGCCTAAGATAGAAAGTGGAAACTGGAAACACCTAATAACTGAGCGCAACAAATTAACGGAAGCTATAGATAAAGGAAGTAGTTTAGTTAGTTACCTGACTTCGTTTTCTCCTCTTCCACTACTTATTACTTTTATCTTCAGTCACATGCATAAATGGCTGTCAACACTAAACAGAGGAGATCGAGGCCTGTGCTACTCTATCTATCTTCTACTAAAGTGGAAGATGTGGAAAAGATATAAAACAAAAGGTTTTGTTGATGGGGGGCATGAATCACGAACTTCAGAGTGAGTGAGGTTTTTTTCAATTCACAATGTAAAAATAGGTTTATGCTTTCAGAATACGGTGCGAGGATTGGAAATATATGGTGACAAGCATTGGAAATTAGTGGAGAGTGGAGGCATTGTCATTTTGCGCTACGTCATCCCTCCACACCCCTAAACCAAACAAACTTCCATTCAATAATATTGTAGGTGAATTCTATGATGCTTATGATATAGTGTCTAACTTTTGCTTAATTTATTTGATATGATAAGTTTTGAATATTTAATAATTTTTTATTTTTATACTTTTAAAATTAAATATTGATTTTTAACCCTTTTAAAAAGTTAGTCAAATATTTGTAGACACTATAGCAATGACCAATATTGTAATTCATTTTCTTTGGACTTTACGGCCCAACTTATGCATAATGATACTTTAGTAGGGGAATCTTTTCATAAATCACTAACTTCTTTTAAATGTTCATGCAATTTAAAAAAGGAAAAGCATATATATACGATGAAAATACTAAATAATATGAACAATAGATATGTTGGATATTCAATTTAATAGGTATACAGATGATTATATTCGTTATTTTTAATTGAATGATTATTTTTTTATTCGATTTATTCATACACAATTAATAATAGATTTCAATTCACTAGATGTGCTGATGGTTATCCTAATATTAAAATTTAAGAGGTATTTTGGAGTGGAGTGTTTTTTACTTTATTCGATTAATTTTAAAGTCCAATATTTACATTATTTACAAAAGTCATTATTTATTTAACAAAACTTTTTAAAAAATATTAGATGTACACTCAAATTAAATGAGTTATAAAAATCAATTATTAATATAACTAATTTTTAGTATATATAGTATTTTTATTTAAAAATGTATTAAAATTACAAAAAGCAACAGATAATTTATTATAAAATTATTCTTTTGGTAATTTCTTATTTATTTTATTCAATTTCTTGTACTAATACATTGTATTGATATTTCTCTTTTATATATGGGAGTCACTTTGATAAAGACGTCAAAAACATCTTTTTTTAAAGATGTTTTTTAATAATTAAAATTTAACACATATAATCGATTAAATCGTGTTATTTTTGTCAAAATTAGGCTAGACAAATTAATTTGACCAAAAAATGGTGAATTAATTTTGAAAATTCTAAATCCTAACTCTATGACGACAGAGAAGAAAAGAGTTAGAATTTAGAATTCTCAAAATTAATATATAATAAGAGTATTTTAGTCATTTTTTATAATAGGGGTATTGTAGTCATTTTTTATAAAAATAATATTAATTTCGACCGAATTAAAATTGGATTCACCATTTTTTGGTTAAGTTAATTTGTCTTGCCTAATTTTAATAAAAATAACAGGATTTAATCGATTATATATATTAAATTTTAATTATTAAAAAATATCTTTAAAAAAATATGTTTTAGACATCTTTATTGAAATGGCTTGTTTTATTATACAGTAGTGCTTAGAGAAAAGAAAAACAGTTACAATACTAATTTTTTAAAAATAAAAAATTATTTATAAACAAAGAAAAATTACAGTGAATTTAAAAGCTGACCCCTTTTTCAAATAATTATTCATAAATCATATATATAGTTCCCTTCGTTTGTTCGTACATCATATCAACACCACTTACGTGAATGACAAAATTATACTTACGTGTTAAAGTTTATTTAATTCTCCTAAGGTTGCTTTTATTAGCTTCAGCCCACTCACTACTCAAATTGTTTGTCCTCGATCTGTGTGCTCATCCGTCCTATTCTCTAAACATAAATGATACTAAGATATTTTGTAAAAGAATTGCTCCTGCTAGTATATAATTATTAATTAGTGGCTCATTACGCTGATTTTTTTTATTATTTTCTTATATAATCCTAAGACAACATTATTGTAACAACATAAATAAAATAGAAAAAAATTGAGAACCTACATGGCTGATAGCTTTCAATATTCAAATTATAACTTGTAATTTGATTTTTTAAAGATGATGATAATTGTATGATAAGATCATACCGTGTTATGGCTGGCCAAAGAGAGCATTCGGTACTCAATCATTTTCTTTTCCGCATATGGTGATCATTTGCAACTGGGTTTCTATAGGATATGATAGAAGCCATATTCATTCTTTGTTTGTTTTAATATGGCAAATAACAAAATACAAAAATAGTCAGGACGATTGATGAAATGACACGCACTGAATAAAGAAGGTTTAGATCAGATGCCTGTTTTCATATATTTTCTTTTAAGAAAAAGTTCATTAGAAAAAATTTGGTATTGGATTTAGATCCTCTAAATTTTAGATTTTTATTTTAGAGGATAAAATTAAATCTCTCACTATTGAATGCTTTCTCTCTTATATTTTTTCTTTGTCCCACCTATAAAATAAATGGTGATAGATCATATTTTACCTTCTAAAGTAAGTTTCAAAATTTAGAAGATCCAAATCCTGATTGATCATATCTAGTAAAAAGAATGAATATAAATTTATAGTCACTATTTTTTATTTTAAGTCCTAATTTTTCAATCATAATTTATTCTAGTGTGATCATAGATTTATAATTATGATGTTTTTTTGTTAGAATTATAATGTTTTCTATCTGACACTTTATACCACGATTTTTAGCTGTGACAATAGTTTTTGATTTTATTGATGGGAACAACTTGATGAATCTTGATATGGTGGGTAAAAATTTTACTTGATCTAATAAACGGAGAGGTGATGAGCATATTTTGGAGTGTTTGGATCGTGTTCTAACAAGCAATAAACAAGTTGAAAATGTCTCATACAAATATGAATCTCAGACTGTCGAAAAATGGATTGGATCACGTATTTATCTTATTGGATACCAGCCCTCATTTAGAATGATCTAAACACAGGTTCAAATTCCAACAGAGATGGTGTAAAGTGAAAGTGTCAAAAAAATTATTATCGAAGCTTAGAAATCCAATTTTAAAGGTTCAACTATGTTTATTTTAGCTCAGAAATTGAAACTTTGTGGACATAAACTTGTACGGTGACACAAATGTCAAAATCCATTTCCAAAGACGAAGTAGAAGAGATCCTGAAGAAGCTAGAAGAGCTTAGGGAAACAGGAAGTAACTGAGGGATTGAGGTTAAGGCACTGAAAAATATGCTAGAGGATGCATATGTTAGAGAAGAAAGCTATTGGAGAAAAAAAGTTCGGATAAAAAAACTGAAAGAAGGGGATAAAAACACTAAATTCTTCCATTAGTCCTTCCAATCCTGGATTCATTGCAATAAAATTTGAAAGTTGGAAAGGAATGATGGGAATTATGCCACTTTTCAAACTGATATCACCTCAGTTGCAGAAGGTTATTTTAGAAGTGTTTTCTCTTCTACTAATTCAGCTGACCCGGAATTGAAATTCGAAAATTTTAATGCCATAGTAACCCCATCCATGAATAGAAATCTGCTTTGGCTAGTTTCAATAGAAAAGGTCAAACGAACTGTTTTTAGTGTGCACCCTAAAAGTGTCCCAAGAAAGAACGATTTTACATGAAATTCTTTTATTATTATTGGAATATAGTGGTTGGAAATATGTCTAAAGCAGTGAAAAATTTCTTTGTTGGAGATAGAATACTGAGAGGTTTCAACCACACGCAGTTTGCTTAATTCCAAAAGTACCGAATGCTAAGGACATGTCACAGGTTAGGTCTATTAGTTTATCTTCTATGGTTTATAAATTCATTTCTAAAGTATTTGTTCATTGGCTACAAAAGATTATGAATAAATTAATTAGTCATAATCAAAGCACTTTTTAAAAACAAGGCTAATTAGTGATAATATCATTATAGCTCACGAATGTATGTATTATTTAAAAACCAAGACGATAGGTTTGAATATTGAAATAACCTTAAAACTTGACATGAGTAAAGTTTATGATAGAGTGAAATGGCATTATTTATGGCTCATGCTTGAAAAGCTAGGTTTTGATTCTAGATAGATAAGTTGGATATAGGAGATGGTGAACACAATTTTTTACTCTGTTGTTGTTGAAAGTCAATCTTGTATTTTTTTTCAAGCCAAATAGAGAAATTCGACAAGAAAATCCTCTATTGTCATATCTTTTCTTATTATGTGCGAAAATTTAATTTTTTTTGCTGAACAAGGCAGAGCAAAATTGTCTCATCTCGAATATTCAAGTAAACAGAAGATGTCCTTCCATCAACTATTTACTCTTTGTGGATGACTCTATTCTATTCAATAGGGCTTCTGAAGATAGCTGTGATAATATCTTAGAGCTCCTCACGTTGTATGAGAGCTTTAATGGTCAGAAAATAAATCTATTTGTGCCGATAGACTCAACATTAGACATAGAGGAGCCCATGATAAATACTTGGGGCTTCTTTCGACTGTTAATCGATCAAAGAGAGAAATCTTTGGAATCATTAAAGAGAAGGTGATACAGAAAGTTCATGACTGAAAACACCATTTATTGTCTACTTCAGGAAGGCATGTGCTCATTAATGTAGTAGGGATGGCCATTCCTATCTACTCTCTATCTTATTTCAGACTTCCAGATTCTCTTATTAGTGAGATCCACAATATTCTCTTAATTTTGGTGGCGTGAGAAAGACACAAAAAAAGATAACTTGAATTAGTTGAAATATTATATCTAGACTAAAGAGAGAATGAGGGCTGGTTTCAAAGACCTACAAACTCAAAATCTAGCATTAATAGCCAAACAATGCTGGAAAATAACTACTTAACCACAATCACTCTTATCCAAAATTCTAAAAGGCAAGTACATCGATACAGCAATGTTATGAAAACAGAGACAAGAAACCAACCTTCTTGGGGTTGGAGAAGCCTACTAGAGGGCCAAAACATTCTGAAAAAGGCTTGTGTTGGAGAATCAGCAATAAAAATAGTGTTAAAATATTCAGGATCCATGGGTAGCTCCTTTCGTTCTAGTTTTTGTCTTCCCCAATTCAGTCATCAATCAATAGATTCCTGCTATAGAATGGGTAAATAAATTAATTCTACCATGCAAATAATAGAATTAGGACTTAATTAACATATGGCTAATCGTATTCTGTCAATAAATATTGGGAAAGGAGATTATTATTTAATTTGGGTCAAAACTAAAAGTGAAAAATATGAAGTTAGTTTAGGTTACTAAGTTGCCTACCACCTTTAGCATCCTCCTCTTAAACTATGCTCAAAATTACTACAACACAAACAGACTTGGACAGAACTCTGGAAATTGCCCCTAATTTCCAAAATCAAATTCTTTCTCTGGCATACTTGCATGAGAAATTACTGGTCCTCCAGAACCTTTACTGTCGTATTCCAACCGTTTCCCCTTCTATCATCAACCTTCACTGTCGTATTCCAACCGTTTCCCCTTCTATCATCGCTACAATCTCAAACCTGAAACCATTAGTCATTGTTTGTTCTTTTATTCAAAATCAGTGGAAGTATGGGCAAGAAGTTCATTACCTAAACTTATTTCTGGAGATGAAACTCTCTCCTTTTGACAGGTATGGAAAGATAGCGTCAGAAAGCTACAAAGAAGTAGGAGCAATAACCGTGATTTGTAGATACTGGTGATCCTGTACAGACAAATCTAGAAGTTAAGGAACCGATTCACCATCGAAGACTACTCTGAGGAAACAACATAGGCTCTGGAGTCTTGCTGCAAGCTTCTTCAAGACATGCAATCTCACTTGCTTTGATGTTTTTTTCCCCTAATATTTTCAGTTTCTTCGTCTTTAATTTTAGGTTAAATTACATAAATTACATAGTTGGTTCCTATACTTTTAGTAAAATTATAAATTGATTCTTACACTTTAAAAGTTTGTAATTAGGTTCCCAATGACGTTTATCGTAAAAAAATGCACATTTACCATAATATCCTCTTCTTTCTCTCTTCTTCCCGTTTCAATTCTTCTTTCCAAAACATCATTGTCGAACCACCATCAACTGCCCGTTATCACCATCGTCGTCGAGCCTCTATCCTTCGCAGGCCACCCTCCTCCTCCTCCTCCTCCTCCTCCTCCTCTATTAGTACAGTGGGCCTGCCCACATTCCCTTCTTCTATTATCCCTTTTGTCTAGTGACTTTTTCTTCTGTTTCAATTCTAATACTGAACATCATTAATAAGAGAACAATTCTAATCCCAAACATGCTCAAAGCAAACAATCTAATGTCTAAGAAGAAAACAACAACAAATCAACATAAAAACAGCAATACAATTTACCATAATCATATAAAATAGTAACAAATCAACATATTATAATCCAATAAGTAATAACTAAAGGATGGGAAGAGGGAAAACCGCAATGACACGAGTTCCTAGATGACAGAGGTGAGAGGGAGGCGAGACAGAAGAAGGTGGCGAGACGCAACTCATGAACATAGATGCGGTGGATCCGATGCGACAACGAAGGCGAGAGGCGCGACGATAGTGAACCAAGGTGAGAGACAGAGGGTGTTGGGGATGGGATACTATTTTGGAAAGTGAGAAACTGAAAGTAAGAGAGTTGGGGAGGGGTGGGGTTGGTTTAGATAGCTTAAGGAATTTTTGGTTATTTTTAAATGGTTAAGTTAAACAGTTGGTCCCTATATTTTTACTAAAATTGCAAATTGATATTTACTGTCAAACACGTGCAAAAGCGAATATGCTAGCGAATATTTTATTAAATCAAGTGTTGTTTGAACAATGGAAACTAAATTACAAAATTTAATTTTGTTTAGAAATTTAATTACAAATTTTTAAAATGTAAAAGTTAATTTGCAATTTCAGTAAAAATATAAAAATTAACTGTGTAATTTAATCTTAATTTTATTCTTGGTTTAGTTTGTGTACGAGCTTTTGGAAAATGTTTTTTGTTTTTGCTGTCCAAAACGTGAATAAATCTATAAATTAAAGACAGAAAAATGTGTGGATTATGATTCAAAATATAAAAAAAAAAAACAAAAGAGTTCAAATAAATGCTTGATGACTTTATGTTACCGTGCGGAGCATACATACATGTGAACAATTTGTATAACCACATAATTTAATTGCATTCAATTGGGAATTAACTCTACTGTGTTTTTAACTTTTTATTGTTATTATAAGGATGCTTGTTGCAATTTTTACATTATCAGATGTGTAGGTCGGAATTTACAAAAGAAAGATTTTTTATCCGACGTATGTTTAGTTAATAAAGATTTCACATATTCGGATAAAATGTTTGAACCCAATGCAATAAAAAAAATTAAGACTAAATTAAATATATTTATACTTTTTTTCATTGATACTTTGAGTTTCACTGAACATAAATGTTTAATTTTTTTCATTACTAAAATTGAAAATTTGAATAAATACTTAAGTTGGATCCTCCAATTTTACTTATATGTCAAATTATTCTTCTAAATTTTAGTTAAATCCGCAAATTAACTAACATGATAGTACCTAATATGTTTTCCATCCTGACACTATTTGGGTAGTGTGCTTGAAAGAGTATAGTAATTAAGTTAGATTGATTTAGTGGTTAGTTTATTAATTTGTTTAAATAAATATTAAAATTTAAATTTTAATTTGTATATGTAATAATTTATTAATTAGCAACAAATTCTTAAATCAAACTTTGATAGGTACAAATTAATACTTAGTTTGTCAATTTAGGAGATATTGCGAAAAAAATAATAAGGAATCTCCAATTTCAGCTCTCATAATTATAAATTATTTCCTATAATGAACACTGAAAATTTATTTTATTCCATCTATTTCTCGAAACACTATATAGTTTCAAGAATTTCACAGAATTTAAAAAACAAAATATAATAATAAAATGAACTTACAGTCTAGCCCAATCAACTTTTCAAGCCCATTATTGTGGCACCTACTATTGTGCTGTTTGTGCACAACAACCTTTACCCTTTCCAAGTAGCTAATCACAACTGTTCATTAAAAAAATCTGCACATCCAACATGCAGGTCATCTCGCCAAGAGTATGAATTATGAAACTATGAATACATTGACTAGTGACTAGTCCAAGTGTATCATAATTATTTTTAAATGACTAATTATTTAATGATTTTAATATTTGAACCATTTAAATAACTAATATTAAAAAATATAATAACTTTATATTCTAAATATTTTATTTAAAAATTTTA
>NC_029779.3:39853015-39857278 GCF_000817695.3 Arachis duranensis | reverse complement strand
AGTTTTCTTGGAACAACTTGTTTTTGTGAAAGTGTTCCATTTTATACGACTAGGTCGTTTATTTTTAGAACTTGTAGAGATGAGATTGTGGGCTTGAGATTTTGTACGATCCATTTGTTATCCGTGTGGATCGAGTTGTTAGATCGTATTTATGCCTCAAGGGGCATATTTAGTTAAGTTACTTTTGCGACTTGTTCTAAACACAACTTTTTCAACCCGTTTGGCCCGAGCTGTTTCGAGGTGTTTTCTTTCCAATTCGCATATGTAACTTCTTTCCATCAATTGGTTCCTCGTCGCTTCATCCAGGCGATTTCTATATGATCGGCCCGTGATTTTCGTGGTTTATCGAGCTTCAATTGGTGTGTGTTAATTGTAGAAAATCAATTTTCATAAGGAATTGTTTTATCTCCTTATGTTGGAGGTGTGTTGTGACCTGGGTAGTTTTTCACCCTCGAAGTTAGACACTTTGTAGTAGCCCTTTTCTAAGATTTCAGTAATCTTAGAAAAAACCTTTTTGATCTTTGTTTTGAAAAACCTTTCTCTTGGCTGACTGTCCCTTTCTTTAAGTTAAGTTTTCCTTAACAACTCGGGACAGCCTTTTGCCTTGGTGCTTTCAATAGGTTTCCTGATCTCTTTTTGGTATTCCTTATACTCAATTTTTGATTTATTGAGCTCTTATGATTTAGGTTATATTTGCGATGCGTTTCCTTTTTTCTCGGTTTTTCCGACTTGTAAGTCAGATAATTTCCGAGTTTATTACGATCGACTTTTATAACCTCTTTACACCGACTTGTACCTCGTCGTTTTATCCTGACGACCATCTAGGTCGGTTCATGGGATTTTCACGCTTTGTCGAGCTTAAGTCGGCGCGTTTCGTAGAAAGAAAGAAAAACGAGAAGGAATTTATAAGAGATAAAAGATCTTTATTTATTTGCGAAGGTACTTTTACTGCTACTAAGGGTTTTTCACTATCTATGATCCTAATCTTGTAGGGTCCTATCCTTTTTGTTGTCAGCTTTCATTCGCCCGAACTCAGTAGCCTGATATTTTTTCTTATCAAGATGAGGTCTTTTGCGGCGAATCTCGTAGCCATCCTTTGTCTCAAGAGCTCTTTCCTTATCTGAGTTTGCTCTCAGGTTTCTGGAAGGGGGTCACGTTCTTCTTTCGTGCTCTAGCATCATTGTAGAATGTTGTCTTTAGTTTTTAATAATTTTGGACTTAGCTTTCATGATAAGCCAGTGCCCCTACTCGAGGTCGAGCTTCATAAAGTCGGACTCGAGTATTCAGTCATGCCATTCTTGAATCTTACTATTTGTTGCTATGTGACTTTTACAAGTTATTTTGGACTCTCTTTTTGGGAGGTCGGATAACTTGTTTTATACTTGTTGTGTCAACTTAGTAAGGTTGGATACTTATCTCTTGGCTTGAGGAGGCATTCTTATAAATCGCCATCCTTTCTCAATTTGTTTTAAACAAATTGTTGTGACGTCGGGTTTACATCCTCTTCGTGTTGATGTTTGATTATGATCACGTTGTCCTTAAGTTATTTGTGCAATTCGTTTTAGGCTTTGCCCCTTGCCAGTTTGATTTAGTACAAGTGGCTTAATGAGGTCGGACCACGATTTGCATTTATAACTTCTTGCGCCACTTTGGATCTCATCACTTCAAGTCAGAAAAAGTGTGCATTAAGGAGTAAGGTGCGCTTTCTAGCTGTAGTATCCCTTTTGTTGTAAACATGGCACAATCTAGGTAGATTGTTTTCGAGTAAGTTGAGTATGTTGTAGTAGTTCTTTTTCAAGTCTTAAGTGACTTTGTTGGATCTTTTCATTTTGGTGTTGGCTTTTCTTCGTCCGCTTTTGGCCCGATGTCATTTTGGATCAAGACGAGGTTGTCAGTTGAGAAATTTCTTCGTATGACCTTCTCATGGCCATTTATGCTTGGGATCTGGTTCTCGAAGTTGTACCTCAAGAAAGAAGTCGGACTTTTCTTTGTAAGCTCTTAAAGGAAGTCGGATTTTTATTTGTAGACTTGAATCCTCAGAAGAGGTCAGATTATCTTCATAAACTTGGATCCTTAGAAAAGGTCGGATTTTTCTTTTTAAGCTTGGAAAGAAGTCGGATTTTCTTTCTAAGCTTGGAGGTTTTCGACCTCATTGTAGACCCTGATCTTTAAAAGAAGTCGGAATCTCTTTCTGATATTCTTCGAGGTTTTTGACCTCATTGTAGAGTTGATCGTGAAAGAGGTCGGATTTTTTACAGACTCCAAAACGAGGTCGGATTTTTTCCTTGTCGGATCTAAAGAGGTCGGATTCTGCTGAGCAATGAGGTTTTAGACCTCATTGTAGAGTCTAACCTTTAAAAGAGGTCGGACTTTCTTCGTGGGATCTAAAAGAGGTCGGATTTTTTTGTGAGCTCCAGCTCATCCGACCTTGTTGTAAAGTCTGACCTTTAAAAGAGGTCGGACTTTTCTTCTTGAGCTCTCTAAAAGAGGTCGGATTTTCTTTGGTGAGCTCCCAACTCATCCGACTTTATTGTAAAGTCTGACCTTTAAAAGAGGTCAGACTTTTATTCGTGAGCTCTCTAAAAGAGGTCGGATTTTCTTTGTGAGCTCCCGGCTCATCTGACCTTTGAAGAAAAGTCTGACCATCATTCCCTCCAATGAAGACTGGGCCTTTGTCACTCCGACTTTCTTTTTTTCTTTGGATCGGATTCCAGTTTTCTTCCTGGAAGACATCCATCTTTATTGGTGTGCAAACAACATCAAATTCTACCGCAGGAATATTTCTTTCCATATTCATTGGCAGTGATGTAATTTGTGAGCAACCAACGAAAGATGTACCATGTGAATTTTTCGTGTTATTCACTGCTCTGTTGTAATTGATATGTGAATCCAATGAAGAGAAAACTGGATTCATCACTTCATTGTCGGATTGGGTTGCATTTCAAATGGATTGATGCTGCACTTTTTGGCATAAGTTGAAAAGAGAGGTTTCATTGTTTTTATCAACAACGTTTTCCCTTCTTTCTTCAATTACTGACTAATATGGGATATTTTATTTATTTAAAAAACCTGTGAATTTGGAACATGCAACTGCTCCATTCCATGAGTGGGTATCATAAACTTTTCTGAGATTGTAAGTCGGCACAGATGTCATTGTCCATCCTATTTCACGAAGAGGTTGGGATTAGTCACGTTCCCTTTTCTCCCCTTCTTTTTTTATACGTAACTTCTTTTGCCAATTAAATTTTCTGAATTGAAAATTCTTTTATTCAATTGGCTTTTGAGTTTGTCTTTTTTTTTTCACGTAACTTCTTTCGCCAATTGAATTTTTTGAATTGAAAATTCTTTTATTCAATTGGCTTGAGTTCGTCCCTTTTTTTTTCACGTAACTTCTTTTGCCAATTGAATTTTTTGAATTGAAAATTCTTTTATTCAATTGGCTTGAGTTCGTCCCTTTTTTTTCACGTAACTTCTTTTGCCAATTGAATTTTTTGAATTGAAAATTCTTTTATTCAATTGGCTTTTGAGTTCGTCTTTTTTTTTTCACGTAACTTTTTTCGCCAATTGAATTTTCTGAATTGAAAATTCTTTTATTCAATTGGCTTGAGTTCGTCCCTTTTTTTTTCACGTAACTTGTTTTGCCAATTGAATTTTTTGAATTGAAAATTCTTTTATTCAATTGGCTTTTGAGTTCATCTTTTTTTCAAGTAGCTTCTTTTGCCAATTGAATTTTCTGAATTGAAAATTCTTTTATTCAATTGGCTTTCGAGTTCATCTTGGTTTGCTTTCTACAATGGCCTTGGGACGGTGCTTTCTTCTCTTTTAATCCAATTTAACTGTAGAAGTAGAATCATCATCCCTATTTGATATCCTCTGCCCATTGGGAGAAGTTTTTACGGGATTTCTGGTATCCATAGAAACTGTATTCCAACTTCTTTTTAACATGCTTGCATCTTGATCATCCGCCATTATCAAGAGTTGAGCTCCAGGTCCCCGGCAACGGCGCCAATGTTCCGGGGCTTACCTAGAACCGGACGGTGGTTGGACTTGTTTGAGGCCCAAGCGCTGGAGGAGTGTGGTCTCCGACTTGGTTTACGTCTAGGAGCTGCCTCCGAGTTGTGTGTTCCAAGAGATGGGGGGTGGTACCTGCAAAGACACTCCGATGCCTAAGTCAACAAGGGGTTAAGCAGGTTTAGAATGTATTGGAACTTAGAGATACCTGAGGAGTGTCAGGGTATTTATAGTGGTGATCCAATAACCACC
>NC_029779.3:39831544-39851367 GCF_000817695.3 Arachis duranensis | reverse complement strand
AACTTAAATCTAATTTTATAAAATTCACTTACATAAAATACATCTAAATCACGTAATTTTTTTTCGTATTTTTTTATTATTCTTTTATTATTTTTATTGTTGCTGATTTTTTATAATATTTTTTACTATAATATTTTTTTATTGTTTTATTTTTTATTATAATATATCATAAAAAATATATAATTCATCTATTCGAGATTGTTTAAACGTTGAATACGGATTAGAAAATTATGTTTATTGGCCAATACATTAGAAATTTTGTAGCATAATAACTTCGACTCCATATTATGCACAAGCAAATGGTCAAGTCAAAGTAGCAAACAAAATTTTGATCAATTTGATCGAAAAACAAATTGGTCGAAAACTCCGAACTTAGACATGAATAAGTTAAGTGTTATGGACTTATCAAAATTCACTTAGAGGATCGACGAATACGTCTCTTTATCAATTGGTTTATGAATATGATGCAGCATTACCTTTAGAGATTAATCTTAATACCTTAAGAGTAATGAAGCAAGATGAATTGCCTATTAAGGATTATTGGAATATAATGTACGATGAATTAAACGATTTTTGGATCATAAATACATTTTAGCGCTCGAGAATATGATTCATCAGAAAAATAATATCGCTCGAATTTTTAATCGACGCGTGAAAGAGAAATATTTTTGTGTAAGGGAATTAGTTTTAAAAGTTATATTGCCAATGAAAAGAAAATCGAGATTCTTTGGTAAATGATTTCATAATTGGAAGGTCCTCTGAAAATGCATATCGTATTAAGGATATTGAGTCTGGTAATGAGGTTAAGTCAATATGATCCCTTCCTGTTTCATATGCTTTTGGAAGATGGCATTTAGCCAGAGTTACAAAAGCCAGAGGGGACCTCCTGCACTAATCGAAGACTTTTTCCGAAAGCTATCGATTAAGTGTCCCACCTCATCAAATAGGTTTCCTAAGAGTAATTTAGCCAAATTGAATTTGTGGCTTTCATGGAGTATGGCAGCCAAGGGGATAAACAGTTTCTGCATTGAGATGCTTCTCGAACAAAAGACTATGGCATTCAACTAGTAATATAAAAAGACCACATGTTCATCGTCCGTAACAGGACTATCCTCTTGACCCATGTTGCTTTTGATAAAATTACCATAAGAGCTTTTTTGTATAACGTTGTAAGATTGGTAGGTGTCATATCAAATGTAGCTACAAAATTTTTCATCGACAGTTCGGTGATGGCAACTACGTCAAAAAGTGTGGGGCCAACCATTCCACAGGACAAATGAAAATTGTTTGTGGTTTTATTCTAGAAACAAAGCATGGCACCAATCATCCAATGATGGACAGTTGGTGTGAAATATAAGATGCGAAGGAGTTCGTGAATACCCTGTATTCTCCAAACTCCACCTTTTACTAGTTCAAGTTATTGGTACCAAGTAAGGAAATCGACTCCAATCATAAAGGTGATTTTAGGATTGTTTCTGAAGGGTTTTTGCCATAAATGAAAGGAGTTATGAAAAGAGTTTGTTTGATGAGTAGATCTTTCCCTTCAGCACTTGGGAAGAAGTGGGCGTTCTTTTTAGTTTGATCTAAAGTCTGCAAAGGGCCGACGAAGCCAGTAAAAAGGACAAGGATTCTCTTGTCATTCGCAATATGCTCAGGATCTTCAATGATAATGTCATTGAACCGAGATAGTATCTTCAAATCTGATTGATTGAAGACTTCAACCTGTTTGCCTTTGTCTTGAGTTTCTGAGGTCCTTGGGGCTTTGGAAGTAGCCATTGTTATCAGAAAGGAAAGAAATGAGTATTGATGTGATACAGAAGAGAGAAGGGCACACCAAAAGTTTGAGGAAGAAGGCTGGAAGAGCTATTTAAAGAGGATAAAAATTTGAAGACGAAAGGTTAACATTGTGTAACGGTGAGCTTAATGATTAATGAAAGTAAAGGAGGTAAATAATGTTTTTGCCATTTTATATTTCACAATTTCAAAATTTGAAAAGGGGAGACTTCCCTGAGAAGGCAAATTAGAAGAGAGAGAGACGAAAAGTAAGGAAGTGCTGTAGTAGGTGGTTAGTAAATTTCATTTAAATCAAATTTGTTGATTTAAGTGGTAAAATTAAATTGAATATGATTAAGCGTTTTGTTTTTGAATAATATCGAAAAGACGCATTAATCCTAATGGGGGCAATTTGTTAATCGAAAAAATATATTTTCGAAGACATCAAGGTCGAAGTACAATGAACACTCTTTTGAAGAAAGTAATTCTTATCATGAAGAATTCGTCGAGAGGAAGAGGTAGAGGTTAAACGATACACCTAATCGAAGGAAAGGAACATTTAAAGTTGATTGTTGGTGGTTACCCATGTTGCGCAGTAAGAGCGGGAACAATTACTCAAGAATTAATGTACGTGAGAGTTACATTCAAATATGATTGATCGAATATTTCTATAAATAGGTGAGAGATCGAAGAAACAATGGTTGAAATCTTGTATCAGAAAATACTCTCGCACACTCATATCCCCAGCAAATTCTTGAGTCTGCATAGAGCTTTCTTTTCTGTAAGGTTTCTTCCGTTGTCTTTTATTTTCAATTTACCTTTCTTGTAATATTTATTTTCATGCAAATTTATTTTTCAAACTAACAGTTACTTTTCCTGTTTTCCTTTAAGTTTCAACATTTTGTTTTTTATTTCAAAAGCCCTTCGACTTCATCAAAGATAGTTTATCGCGTTATTTAGATTTAATACAACTTATTCCAATTTCAGTCAATTTATTTTCAAGACAACTTTGTTTATCTTTCAAATTTTTTTTATTGTTTTATCCGAGCGAAAGACTCTTTGATGCACTTTTGAAACATGGTATTCACAAAAAGAGTAGGTTTCGCTCTCAGACCACTAGTTATCAAACCACTTTCGATTTACTAAAAATCGATAAAACAATTTGAAAGTGGTTATGTATTCAATTACATAATCTATTGAAATCATAACTACTTTACAAGTGTGTCTACAAGAACAAATCTTTTAGGTAGTGTTTGTTTGCAGAGACTAGAACTGATACTGGGGGACAGGGTCTCAGTATTGTGTTTGTTGAGGTAGAGACTAGCACTGAAAATTGTGTCTCTGTCTCAATAATTTGAGTATTTCAGTGCTTCAAAAAATTGGGGACACTAGAGACTGGGACAGAGACAGAATTTGAACTAATTAATTTCTATCTAAAATACCCCTAACATAATTATGTAATTCCAAAATTACCCTTTCACTATATGAAATTAGGGCTTCAGTTTTTACTCAGCCCCTCGAAACACCTTCTCCTTCATGCTCGAAGGAGATCCTGGTCGGCGTCCATAGGCAGCGAAGGTCCGTCAACTGCGCCGGCGTAACCGGTTGAAGGTAAGCGCTTGGGACTTCCAACGTCCTCTCCGTAGGCCTCCGTTTCTGATGTCGTCTCCCTTGTTCACAGATCTGGCGGTCCCACGAACCTGTAGGAGAGAGCCTGCCGAGTAGGTGTGGAGTCCATCTGAGAGTTGTTGCGACCACAGTTTCTGTTATCCAGGTTAGTAATGCTCCCTTTCTGTGATCTGGGTTCCTCTGTCTTCATTTGGTGTGGGATGCAGTTCGGGTGAAGAGGTTTATGTGTAATTTATTTTGTGGAACACTAGTTGGAAATAACTTAGTTGAATGATTAACTTCAAATTATTGTTATAACTGTATTTTATTTGGACATAATAGGAATGGATATATGCTGTATTCCTCATTTGCCACATGAAACATACTTGTTGCATGCATCCCTTGCATCTGCTGAAATTGGAATCAATAGCATGAGTCACGTTATAATAATAAGGAATCTCAATTCAGTGTTATGTATTGCTTGCGTAGATGAGATGAACCCGATTAATGTCAATGTTCAGTGTTTCGGTATTTTAGGTATTTTAGTATAGTTTTAGTTAATTGAAAGGGTGTAACTATAAATTCTGTTTGTTGGGTGATTAGAGCTTGCTTCTTTGCTAAGGTAAATGTTCCAAAACTATGCTAATTTATTTTATGAAATTAATGATGGAATCTTAATTTAGAGACTGACACTGCTTTGTTGTTAACGTTGGTTTTCATAAAAATTCCAAAGTCCAAACTCCATACTCCCTTTAAAGTTTTGTTTGTTTCTTATTCTTTTAGTTAATAAAAATATATGGTAAGCATTTCCTTGGATGTAATCACGTTATTTATTTTAATAAAAATTTTGAAGTTGTGTAAGAGTTGTTTGGAAATTATATTTTTTTATGAAACAATTTTGGTAGGAAGAAATGGAGCTGTCGAAAATTATTAAGCGATACGTGTCTTTTTATGAAGAGATGAGATCCAACCATGAAGAAAAAATGTTGTTCTTTGTGCTTACGCTGTTTGTTTACTTTAGGGATAGAACTACTGGGCAACTATCGTTAGGCGGAAGAATGAATAGTAGAATTAGACGTGAGGCGTTAGAGCGTATTGTTGGTGAGGGTGATAGGAATTATATCTGGGAGTTGATAATGAACACAAATGCCTTTGCTAACTTGTGTGAGTTGCTCCAAGTTCAGGGAGGACTTACAGAGGATGGTCATGTAAGCCTGCCGGAGCAGGTTGCGACCTTCTTAATTATCTTAGCGCATCACAAGAAAAACCGTAGTCTACAAGTTAGATTTTGTAGGTCCGGCGAGACAGTGAGTAAGTATTTTAATAAAGTTTTGAAGTCTGTAATACGGATTCAAGGGATGTTGTTCGCGAAGGCTACACCAATTGCCGAGGACTGTATGGACCCCACATGGAGAAGGTTTAAGGTAGATCCTATTCGATGTTCTGTATGATTCATGTTTATCTGATGGATTCTCTATCTGAGTATCAAAGCTTTCTATGGATGGTAGGGTTGCTTGGGAGCATTAGATGGTACTTATATAGAGGTGACAGTCCCCGAGTCTGAGAAGACAAGGTACCGAACAAGAAAGGATAAAATCTGCACGAATTTCTTAGGGGTGTGTAACCGGGAGATGGGTTTTGTCTACGTACTCAGCAGATGGGAGGGTTCGGCATCTGATTCACGGGTACTTCGAGATGCAATAACTCGTCGTAATAGTCTTAAGATACCCCACGGTAATTATGCCTCTCTATAGTTAAGCTTATACAACTAGATTGAGTTCATGATAGCCACCGTCTTACCTTATTTGCGTTACTTGTGCATAGGTAATTACTATTTAGTTGATGCTGGCTACACAAATGGTCCGGGGTTTCTTGCACCGTATAGAGGGACTCGATATCATGTAAGAGAGTGGGCCCAGGGTGCACGTGCACCGCGCAACTACCAAGAATATTTTAACCGGGTACACTCTTCTGCAAGGAATATTATTGAGCACTGCTTTGGTTTGCTGAAGAAGAGGTGGTCCATCTTAAGAAGCCCTAGCTTTTATCCCCTAAAGACACAATTTCAGATAATTATTGCCTGTTGTTTGCTGCAAAATTTCATTAGGAAGAGTATGGAGATGGATCCGGAGGAGGAAGGTAGCATATTTGATGAATTCACGCCCGATGGAGACGAGGAACAAGATGGATTGATCGATGTGGTCGAAAACACGAACGAGTGGAGTCACTGGCGTGACAACATAGCAAATGAGATGTATGAAGAGTGGCGTGCGAGTCGTACGAAGTAGTGTTGTGTGGTTTAGGGTTGTTGTAATGGCGGCAATTTTAGTTGTATCAATAGTTGAGTGTTGAGACATTGTAACAGCACATTATTTAATTTTCGGGTACTGCGTATTTGTGATATTGTTTGGTGTTTTATTTTCATTTGTAATGGCAACGACCAGTGTTTTAATAATTGAACTACTTGTCTACTTTTTCCTTATTTCATCTCTTATGGCAAAGACCACTTTTACTAATTTTATCTGTGGTGTAATTCTTTGGTATTCTTCATTGGTGATAAGTGATTGTAACTTGCATTATTAATGCAGGGTTTTTATTATCATAATATTGGTAGCAAGAAATGGAGAACAAGCGAATGTGGAGTGATGAAGAGACATTGGCCTTTGTTGGTTTCATGGAGGAGTTTGTCGTTGACGGTCAGCGGGCTGATTATGGGCAGTTTAAACCGGGAACATTCGAGAAACTGGCTTTGAAGATGTTGGAGGCTTTCCCCGGTTGTACACTGACCGCGAAGCATTGCAAGAATAAGCACAAGCGGCTGAAGGAGAAGTACCAGTACGCCGCTGATATGCTTGCTTGTAGCGGATTTGGCTGGAACAACGAGAAACAATGTGTTGAGGTTGACAGCAAAGACGTCCTTGATGCTTGGTTGAAGGTGCGTGTGTTTGAAGTATTTCATTGGGTTGTTCCCACTGTGTGCTACTTGATAAATCTGTTTGAATATCATTGGTATAAATTAATCATTCATGAATATCTGGCTGAAATTTTTCCCTGCCAGATTGCTCAGTTTAAGCACTTCGATATTTGTATTGAAATTTGACATGATAGGATCCTACTTATCATTGGATTGACAAAAACATTTCAGTAATGCAGCAGACAATAATTCATTGAATCTTTTGCGTTACATATGTGAGATTGCTAGAGTTAATGCCCAGAATATCATGAGCTCATCACGGATTAGTAGCTCACCTACACATAAAATGTGAGCACTTAATCTATCTTAAATTTTGGGATTGACAAATTTTCAAGACTTGGTGCAGATTATGTAGAAAAGGATTCAAACTCAAAAGATATACCCTAAAGAAAGGTGGATTTGAATATAATTAATACTATGGTAACTGTTTGATTAAGTTTCCAGTTTCATGAGTGGAAAAAACAGTGATCTAATGATTTCTGATATAGTTATCTTGGTTATTGAGTTGTTTTTGCTAAATTATTTTGTACTTGTCCCAATGATGCTCTGAATGGCTACTGACCAAGTTTGATTTTAGCATAAAAGAAATATTTTATGTCCTCATATTTGTCTTGTGGAGCCATTGCATGTGATTAACACAACACTATATGGAAACTATTTGAATATAACAAATTAAGAATAGTGATGGAAGATATCATTTTTTGTGCTCAAGAGGTGGAGCCACATGTAACTGATAATAATTACATTATCTTAAACTTAGATTAGTATTTATTTATTTTAAATCCCCAGCTAGAAAATTATATGTAGCTTAACTGATACACTGATTATAATTTATAATCATGCTTTTTTTTATGGCTTCTATAGGCTGAAGATTGGTAGAGAGGTCAAAGATGCTATGCTAGAATACTGGGTTTGGTTTGTTACTTTGTTTTTAACAACCATCTGAATGGTTAGAATAAGTGTTTGTACTTGATGACTATGGCTATGACTATGTTTGGATATTAATAACAGGCTGTTATATTGTTGAATTTATCTTGTAGACATGATATGATTGATGGATACGAGTACTATTTTCCACTTTTTGACTATGATATTTTAATTTCTTTCTGTTCGTTAGATTAGCTTATACTTACTATTTTTTATGCGATATGAGTAATAATTCCCAATCATGCGATATTTTTGTCTAACTTCACGAGTGTGTTTATCTGTAATTATCATGTTTTCTGAACGTTACTAATTCCGGTGTACAAGTTTCGCAGGCACATCCGACCAAGTTCTACAGTCCTGGCAAGCCATTTCCTTTATTTCACCGGCTGGAAGGTATCTTTGGCAGGGATAGAGCCACGGGAGTGGCGGCCGTTAGTGGCTTCAATGTGGAGGAACAGGTTAACGAAGAGACAGACGACACTGCTACTGGATTTGATCAGTCCGAGATGTCTCCACCTCCAGACCAAGACGGAGTTGCAGCAATGCAAGGACAAGCATCACATTCTGAGGTCGGTGCGAGCGCGGGAAGCACTAGGCAATGCGGAAGGAAGAGGAAACAGGTTGACGTACTCGAGAGGATGGCCAATCAGATTCAACAATCATCGGCTGACCAACGAAAGAATGCCCAACTGATAGCTGATGCCATTGTTGGTGTGAACGAGAAGTGGAAGGTTGGCGAGAAGCTCACACAACTTGGATTCGGTGATGACGATGTGGTCAGGGCGATACTGAAGTTTGCCGAAAGTCCTAATGTGTATGCACACTTCTGGGGCTTGTCAGATTCACAAATGATTGGGCTCGTGCGTTCCATTATATGAAGTTGAATACTTGTTAAGTTTATTAGCTTTGGCTTCTGGTCTTAAGTTTGGTTTAGGGTGTTAACTTTTTGGAAGTCGGGTTTTAGGATTCCAGGACAATGTTATGTTTAGCATGGTAAAACTTTGGTACCATCTGTGTGTTGCTATGTTTTCCATGCCTAACTATGCAACTTCCTTTGTTTTGCTCTTATTTGGATAAATACTTTGGTGGATGATTACCAATATTAACAACTCTCTTCATTTTTCGCCTATGTTATGTAGTTTACCATATCTTTTTATTTAATTTGTATTAGAATTTAGCTTACAAAGATTTCATTCTAATAAGTCTAATAATTCTATGTTTATTCTTCTTAGTAAAAAATAGTGTTTTCTAACAAGACAATAATGACTCCCACAACATTTAAGTGCTAAAATAGATATGCACAAAGTCTTCTTCCTTTAACCAACTTCTGAAAATCTTATTCATAAAGAAACTTCAGATAAATTTATGAAAAAAGCTATGGCCAATCATACAAGGAAGAAGAAAAAGCCATGGCAAATCATAGCAGCAACAACCTAATCCAATTGGCAACACATATATGCTTATGCAATAACCTTGACATTTAGAACACATGGGGGGAAATTGGTTCAAAATTTGAATGATAAAAGGATCAAACCCTTGCAACATATTTGGAAGGACTAGCATAACACCCACTTCTGGGCTTGTTTTCTTTGATAAAGTAAAGATTTTCATTAACATGAGCAAAAGGATGATATAAAGTGGGGAATAAAGGTTTTACAAAAGCAAAAGCTAAAAAAAGGAAAAAAGATTATCCATAAAGTATAACTTTTCAATATCTCAACATGTCTAAGATGAAAAGTGCCAAATATGTGCTACTGTTATTACAATTTCTGAAATGCCTATTTGAGTTCAAAGCCCATACTACAACTTACACAACACCACAATGATCAACACAATACAAAGATCGGAAACAACAAGCTGAACTCATGATAGAAACTTCAAATACACAACATCAGCATGAAGTTTTTCCACTCGTTCGATCATCTTAAAATTAAAGTTAAGCTGAGAAGATCGATCCTCTCCAACGTCAGAATGCTGGGTATTTGGACCTGCCCACCTGAACCATCCACATCTCCTTGTTGGACACGCGTAATACTTTCTACCCGGGTTGGCCACGCTATTGGAAACTTGCAACGGTGCTCTTAACCCACACTCACAAAAACGGTCTCCCGTTGTGTTTCCGCTGCCGTACGTACCACTTGTAGTTCTTCTACTTGTGGAAGCCATTGTTGACCACCCTATAAATGTAACAGTAACTCACAATAGTTTTAATGTAGTACATACTACACATAAAAGAAGAAGAGAATTCATATATGAAACAACCAATCATGATTCAACAAGTGTAAATTCAGAAATGGCAAAAAAAGTTTTGGTAGGAATCAATACAATGCACCTGTTATTGTCTTTTTTTTTTTGTAAAAACAAAAGAAAAGTTTTAAGAAACAAACAATGTACGGATTTCAACAGACATTTTATGTTATTTCATTTTTTGATTAGTTGACACTAACAAAGAGTACATATTCTGAAACAGATCACTCAAACCATATCTTCTACTTTTTTTTTCTTTTTTTTTTCAACTATAATCACAACTGGATCTAATATATAAATTAACTAAAAAATAACAATGTGTTAGATCCCCTCCTACAAAATCAGACACCCACCACTTGCTAGTGCTAATCATAAGGTTTGATGCAATAATCCAATAAAATCACATTTAAAAAATGAGCAGTAGAGAAAGGTGCAAAGGTTCATTATTTTCCTTTAGGTAGCATGGGTGTGTACAAATTCTCGTAGCCTTTTCAGACAAGCTACAGCCTTATTGGAAATTAACATATAAAAGGATATTGAAATTGAAATACTAATGATACTACTAGATAAAGTGCCTAACATATAAAAAAAAAATACGATGCTAGGTTTATATATATACTCATTTCATATCAAATTGCCATGGTTTGAATCTAATCATGTCCAATTAGTAAGTTTAATTATAAGATGTGACAGACCAACCTATCCTGAATTTGATTCCATGTAGTTAGAGTACCATGCAATGAATTGGAGCTTTATAAACAAAAAAAAGGGATATGTACAAAACAGAGGATCTTAATTATTAGTAATGTTTAACAATTATTAGGCATCAGCATTGACCAATTGTGCTAATTTATGTCCACTCTCTCAAACAAAACCCTAGATAAGATATGTATCTATCAGATGTTGATGAACTAACATGCAAAGATCACAATTTGTTTTATTTAAGAAACATTCCACGACTGATGTGTGTCACTGGGTCATTAAAAAACAGTATCATTATTCAGCATCCAACGATAACGAATCAACAAAACAACCAATGCACAACAGAGCTAATCCTATCAACCAATTCACAACAGAGCAACAGACCTAATCCAATCAAGCAGTTCACAACACAGCAACATAGCTAATCCAATCAACCAATTCACAACAAAGGTAACCCAATCTAGGGAACGGGGAAGGAGCACCTATTAAATTTTAAAACCATACGAAACTTACCTAATCCGTGCACCCACAAACACCGGCGACCAGACACAGAAAGCCGGCACCGGGTCGACGCACAACCCCAGACGTGGATTCCACAGCGGCGCCACAAATCACGGGGTCCGTCACGGGACGACGAACATCAACCACGGATCGCTGCCGCTCGCCTTCCTCGGTCCCACCAAAAACAGCTGACAAGCTCAGGTCCTTGCGGCGGCGGGTCGGGCTCCAGCCATCTTTGCCGGAAGAGAACAGGAGGAAGGGTTTATTGGAGGAGAAAGGGGGTGAGGGTAACTCCAACTTACGAAAATGAATTTGGCTTTGTGGGGGGTTAGGGTTGTTTGGTGATATAAGGGCATTTTAGTAACTTTACAAATTTAGTCTTCATCTTTTATTTCAAACCAAACACGATACTGAGACATAACTCACTCTTGTACACCATCACACCAAACACAATACTAATATTTATTTCTGTTTCTGTCTCTTAGTCTCTGTCTCTCTATCTCTGTCTCTTGGTCTCTGTCTCGCAAACAAACGCTACCTTAGAAATGGTTCTTGGTACTTGTTAGATATAATTGTAATTTTTAATTATTAAAATTCTCTATAAATACAAATTGTAGAATCAGAATAAAAGGTTAGAGTCATTTGACAAATTACTCTAAACATCCTATTGTCATACTAATGTAAATGAATTTTCAAAGAAAAATCAAATATTTCGTCCGTCTTTTCTTTGAGTTTTCATTTACATTTTTATTTTTTTCTTTTAGTTTCTCTTTTTTGTATCTTTCCTTTTGATTTTTTTATATTTTTTTTTTTACCTTTTTTCTTTTTGTTTCTGTTTCATTTTACATCTTTCATTTTTATTTATGCATTTTTCTTTTAATTTCTTTTTTTTATACTTTCATTGTAACATTTAACATCGGAACATTATCAAGTTATTATATTTACCTACATTTCGGTCATTCTTCTTCTCATTCTTTTCTTTATTTTTTCTATTCATATTGTGTTTGATTTGAGAATCCACAACATTTGATAGTTGATTATTTATATCGACGATTTGAAAAAAATCTGTATAACAAATTATCAACTTTAAAACTCAATAAAGTTGATCAAATTTTAGAAATGGAATGATTCTCTATTCAACTTTAAAATTCTGCGAAGTTGGAGATTTTAAAAAAATGATCATGAATAATGATCATGATATTTCTAAATTACTAAATATGGCTAACTCTCTTACCATAATCCTTCCAGAAGAAATAAGAAAAAGTTACTATGATTTGAAAATATGTTGTTGCAAAATTGAATGAGGTGTTAAAAGTTGTAAACTCCACAAAATTAATACATAATTAGTTAAAAATTTAATAATTATTTTAAAAATCAGCAAAATTAAATTTTTACAATCTAGAGGAATAAAAATATTAAAAATATAAATTTTGACACTAATTTTAAAGGTTTTGGTCCAAAAATAAATAGGCCGAACCAATTGGACCGGACCCAAGACCCAACATATATAAGACAAGTTCAGCCTTTCTTCTCCAAATTCGCAAGGGATTTACGCTGAACATAAGGGGAGGAACAAAACCTAAACCCCAAATTCCATCTCAATTTCAATTCCACATATCTTCCAATCTGAAACTCTGATCGTCGCACCGTTTACGACCACACGACCATCGTGTCAAGCTCTACAAATCCATCCGAGCAAAGTGGTAAGTAAACAGAGTTTTTTTACCCATAATTCTCCTCTTGAATTTTGAAAATTGTGAGTTTTGATATTGAGAGATTATGTAATTTTGATGATTTAGGTGAACTCTAGCAACGGAAAATTATTGGGCTTTACCCAATTGTCCAAGGATAATGGTAAAAAACTCAAAACCCTTGTGAATTCTTCAATTATATAAGTTACGTATTAAATTTTTGAATATGTATGTAATTATGTGAAATTAGGTGGTATATATGTGAATTGGAGCCAAATTAATGAAGTTGAAGGCTTGAGTTTGAGTATTGGGAGCTAAAAATTCATTTGGTAGAAGCTTGGAGCTTGTGAATTGAGGATTGTGAGGTATTCCAGACTTAGGCAGGAATCGGCCAAGGTATGATTTTGGTTTCTCATATATAATGTATAATGTTACGTGAAAATTTAGGCTAGTTGACCGTAGGATAAGTTGAACTACATGAACTTGTTAAGGTTTAGTAATTTTGGTGATAATGTTGAGTTTATTATGAATGTGTTGATTATTGATTATTGTGATGATTGATGATGAATAATGAATCGTGTTGCTTTGATTTTCGATCGTTTCAAATGAAAATGATAAAAATTGAGTATTGGTATGCTGTGGAAGAGATGGAATGGATATGGAAATACCTTGAATATCGTTGGTGTTGTTTTGGGGTGTGAAACATTGATTTTTAAATTGGGGTTTTGGTAAAAATAGAGGTTTGATACGTTTGGTAAAAAATAGTTTTTGACCAACTTCGGCGGATCATAACTCGACTTCTAGGCCCTCAAATTTTGTAAAATTTGTTTCAAGTAAAAATTGGGCATGTGAAGTTTATGTTGTTTAAAGAACGGATAAAAAATCATTTAAAATGAAAAAGTTATGCGTGTTTGAAGTTTGGTGCAAAAATTTGATTTTCTCCAAACTTAGCAGCTTTTTGAAGAAAATGGAACCTTGCTTACGTGAACATGCATGCGACGCAGATCCTGGGCTCTGCTCAGATGTTCTGCGTACGCGGGCATGGTTTGCGTACGTGAACAAGTCAATATTTCATTCAAGCGTCCGCAAGGACGTGCATGCGTACGCGAAAATGATGTGTTTACGTTCACACATATGCGACTAAAAGTCTGTGTACACGGGGACCCCCTTCTATTTTATGAGTTTGCGTACGCATGACCCCTGTTTTTTTGAAAAGTGTGTTTTTGAATATTTAACCAATCATCTAGCTTTCTAATCATCTATAACTACCTTCTAAGACCCAATCCCTAATTTTTAAGCATAGAGAGAAGAGTGGACCTATATATAGAGAAAGATTATGAAGAGAAGAACTTGAATTAAGAATTTTAAATGAAGTTGAATATGGTATGAATGATGATGAAACTAATGTTGATTGATTCAATAAGTGTGGAATGTCGAGATGTTTATAAATAAAGGCTTTATTGATAGTGATTGATTGATATTGAATTATTAATGGCACATGCTCTTCTATTATCTAAGATACGAGTTTTTCTGGATAGACGCAGTCGCTTGCCACCACCTGTTACAGGTTGAGACTTGATACTCTATTGACCCTACGTCGCAAGATTTGAATAGGTACTTTAACTCCCCGGAGTTCTCCCAATGAGATGATAAATGAATGATTGTCATTATATGCATAGACTCTTGGGAATGCGTGCACGGAGGGACTGTCTAAGCTACCAGACATGTCGGGTTTGACTATATAACCGACAAATGAGACTCATCAGCCATAGGACAGGCATACATCATATGCATTTGTATATTTTGCTTGAGTGTGCATACTTTGGTTTGCCTAATTGATTAGCCATGCTTATCTGCTATTTGTCCTACTTGCTGTATTTGCATCATGTCTATGTTTTCTTTGCCTGCCTTGTATGTCTTTGCAACTAAGAGGTCCCTCATGCTGGCGGAGGTGATGCTGAGTGTAGTTCCACCGGTGATTAGGAGGTTTGGGTTGATAGGAGGTATAGAATAGATTAGAACTAGAATCCACAAATAAATTCCCAAATTTCTGGTTTAGTATACTTCTTTAAGTTTAAACCTGAGTGTCGAAGTTCTAAGAATGCCTCTGACTTTTCTGAGACCTTATATATTACCTACGTTGGCACATATATATATATATATATTCTCCGGTCAGCCTTAGCTTCGTAGGTCGAGTATGGAGTTTGATATTTTGTATCTTTTGGTCTTCTACTCTTTATGTATATAAACTTTGTCCTTCCATTTTTATCTGGTTATCCTTTTATATGTGTGATGCACTTTTCGTTTGTGGTTTTTGCTTAAGCTTTTCTCAAGGCTCCTAGTTACGAATTCTTTCAACACACACACACACACACACAGATCGTTATATCTTGTTACCTCTTCTTTACGACTTAAGCGTAAGACTCTACATGGTAAAGTGTTACAAAAATGAGTATGGCTAAAAATATTTGACAAAATATGGAAGATCCAATAATTTGACAAATAGTCACTTTGCCTCAAGATGTCAAAAATAATGTGTGGGGACAACATGAACTGGAAGAAGTTGTTACTCCAATATTGAAGAGAAATAGTTTCCATGTTGAATCTACTAACAACTTCGTTGTGTGTAACCATTTCCTAATTTTGTTCAAGAAGCCCAATTCTCTCAAGAATGGAAAGCTCCCAAGGCATTTTCTATATTTTCTAGAGAACATGATGAGTCGACAGTGAAATACGTAGTAGGGTATACTTTTGAAATTGGTCAAATTGCTATTAATGAATATCTTAAAATGAAAGTCTTTTCATCTTTATTGACCAAGATTGCATTTACATGATTTTCTACACTCTTACTAAATTCAATTCATTCTTGGGTCGAATTAGAAAAATGCTTTCATGAACAATTCTTTAGAGAAGAGATGAAAATAGGTTTGTGTGATTTGTATAAAGTCAAACAATTTCAAAATGAGTCCATTTATATGGTTATTTGATTCTATTTACACTACAAAAAAAATTAAGTACCTCCAGATTTAACGGCAAAACAATGAAAATAATCCGCCGGTAAACATATTATTGACAGATTTACCGTCGAAAAGAATCCAACGGTATAACCCTCACTGGTAATCAATTATCGTCCAATTTTTCAATTCTGCGGTAATTATCGATGGATTCAGCAGTGAATTCTTTTCCCACAAACTATTTGATTAGCGGCTAAAAATTTTTGCTAATAATTTTGGCACCATACTATTTTGTTTTCCATCTAATTATATTGTCGGATTTTTTCTCGGTAAATTCGATAGTAAATTCAATTTTTTGTTTTTTCTAAACACAGTTAGTAGTCAAATTTCATTTTTTCTAGATTTGTGTTTTACACAATTAGTAGTCAAAATTTAAATAATAGAAATCAAATAATAATTTTATTAAATATCAAGTGTACAAATAAAATAAAACGTCAAACAAATAAAATACAATGAAATAATCTAGAAGAAAATCATAACCACTACGGATCTTGATAGTCATTGTCGTCGTCATCCCCCTAGTCCTGCTGAGGTAGTGGACTAAGCAGTGATGTCGGTGCCCCTCCATCAGCGCTGCTGCCACCAGGAACGCCGCTACCACTTGCGCATATCTGCTCGTGGTACACCACCATCTATTGCTCCATCTGCTGAAGTCGCTCCAGCTCCTACCTAAGCTCCAGCCTAAGGGAATCTGTGTTTAACACCCATGTGAGGAACTTCTTATACCTCTCCTCATATTACTGTAGCTGTTGAGCCCGTTGGAGAAGGTTCTAGGTGAGATTCTGCACCTGCTCCCTCAAATCAATGCTGTCCTCGGGATCGACAGTGCAACTGGTGAGAGAGATAGATAAAGCCATCAATATGGATGTGCGGATGTTGTTGTCGAAGAACAATCTCAGCCTGTAGACGCGATTCTTATACGGCTCAGATGCGGTTTCGCGCTGAACCGTGTCAGGATCGACAACTGAATCAGCAAAGTTGTTACAATTCTCTCTAGTATGCTGGGATTGCTGGGTTACAACCTCCAATCTTCGCATGTAATTGAAAATTTTATATCACATGATGTTTACTCACATAATGATTTGCAGACCGTTGATAAGCAAATCTCTCATTGTTTTCCTTCAAGGTGTAAGTAGACTTGAAGGTCTCTGTCATTGTTGCATCACGATCCAATAATTTAGACTATACATGTTGAAACAATAGGTTAAATTAAGTAATAATGACATTATATGTCAAAGGCAAAATGAACATAATAACAAGATGAAACAAATTACATACCAATATGACCTTTGTCTTCATAAAAGTCGCTGAGTTACTGGTATACTTTAACGACCTGGTTGATGCCCTATTAGCTCTGTTTGTGAGATGGTGATGTCTGAATCATTCATCTGTCTCCGAATAGACTTACAATGCCTTTTTAATATTTGGGCAAAGCCAAATAGTAGTGAGGTGTTTGCATATCTCATATGCGTCTTATATCATCTATTGAAACTGCCTAGCTATCTGATAGTTGAAGATCTTCTTGATCATGGCATCACATGAGTCTTGTCCCATATATATTTCTCTTGTACAAAGAAATATTTAGCATTAGTTAATCAAAATTAAGTACCTAATTAAATAAAATAGAAGATATAAACTAGCTAAGGTTTAAATATATTGTGTTTTTACTACCCATTTCTAAAACTATCGCTCTTTGGTCTCTGCAGGAATTTTCTTGTAGTTCGACCATGAGTGGTCGTACATCAACTTAATGATATTGGTACACTTCTGTATACATGTATTGTTATTTGGTACAAATTTATTGATGAAAAACTTAAGATTAACAACTATATATATTGAAGAAAAATATCAAAATAGATTGCATTTAAAAAATATTAAAATAATATTCATGCCATCAAATTATCCGGCCAAATCGTTATTCGTACGATAGACAATGATAAAGAGACATCTCGTTATTTTTAAAATTTGAACTCGATCAAAACCTTTTAACTTAAACTTAAAATATTGATAATTCAAACTAACTTCATATTTGGTGTTATTCTATATATTAAATAAATAAAAACAGATTAATAAAAAATTATTTAATATGTTTATATAAAAAATTTTATTATTCTTACATACTATATGTTTGTTCTTAACTATTTATCAGTTTTTTTTTTTTTAAATCTGTCACCCATAACAAGTATGATTACTGTTGTTGAAGCAATTTCTAGTGTGATCAGAAATCTTATCTTAGGTGTTGAAAATCAAGCCTCTTGATTGTACTAAGAGAGAAAGAAACGAAAGTAAAGAAAAGCCTAATCTATATATATTGAGAAAAAATGAATTATTTCTAGAAAAAGCTAAGGATGCATAAAATATTGAATTTTCCATTCTTCCACCTGGGAACCAAATTAAAAGAATAAATAAATGAAAAAAAATAAAAACAAGGAATCGGATCGGAGCAAGAAGAAAGTTCATAGAAATTAATTAAGAAATTAAAAAAGAACATAAAAAAACTTGTATATTTAATTTATTTCAATCAAGAGTCCAAAACTTACATATTACATTTACACACATAATATAAGCAAAGGATAATATATACAAATTCTCACAAATTAATCATGGGAGCAAAGAAGGAAAATGATACACCTTCTAAATATATAAAACCTTCCTCTACCCTCCCTTATTAAAGATCCCATACCTTCAACACTAAATCTTCTCTTGGATACTCCAATATTACTCTCACTTTCTACCTTCATCTTCGAAGAATAATAGAATATATGCCAATACTACTGTTCACTCTAGTCTATCACAAAACGTACAATTGAGTGCATGCACTTTTCGGGCTCAATTTTTGCCTTCTAATTGCAACAACGAGTATATATCAAACTTTACGTGGTTTTGGAAGCTAAATAAGTTCAACCAAGTTTACAATATGAGGTTATGAGTGAAGAATTGCATGAGAGGCTGAGAAGAGAGAGAAGAATGCTCTTACATATATATACCAAGAGAAAGGGAGTTTTGTGTGGTGGTCCATAGTTAACAAGAAAGACATGCAATATATTTAATGTGTATTTTAAAAATAACATAAATAAAATTCACTAGTTTTTTAATTGAGTAAATATATAAGGTATGACTTAAATTAATTTTTTAAATTTTAATTGAATCAAATTGATCTATAAAATTAACTAAACCTGCAGTTTATACAACATTATTTTTCGTTTTACGCCTTTAAGTTCGATAGAATTTTAAAAAATTTAAAATATTTTTTTAATTATAATTATTGAGTGTTAAATATATACAAAGCAATGCTAGGAAGCTAATTTTTTCGATCAATATGAACTAAATAAAAAATTCCAACAATATCCAAAAAATAAAAAAATGAAAATTTTAAATTAATTTATTCTTAATTTGAGAACAAGTGCAGCAAAAAAAGTCAACTATCTGGGTCTACCATTATCCGGTGAATAAAAAAATAAAAAACTTTTTTAAAAAATAAAAAATTTTAAATTAAAAAAAGGTTACTAATGTTGCTAATTAACTTTTTAACTTTTTACACTAAAAATGTTAACCCTCTTGTATTTTCTATTTAAAAATCTCAACTCTAAATTTTAAATTTTGAAAAAAAAAGATATAATTAAAAAAATTATCTAATTAAAAATTACTTCTATATACTTATAAATGTATTCCAACATCGTCTAAAAACTTCTCTTAAGGATGGAACTCCTGAGTCTTGGTCGCCAATAAAGGAACCAAACGTGGGGTTTGTGGTGGATCATATGAAATGTCACCATGCTTTGGGTCCCAACACTTCTGGCAAGCAGCAACAACAACAATAATAACTTGTATAGAGAATGTTCAAAACCATACAAATTGAATCTCTCTTTAAGCTTTGTGTGCTCTTTCCTTGTTCATAAAACGATGTTTAGGGCTTTAAGCTTTCTGTATATTAGAGAAATTTTAAGGTACACATGTTTTCAAAAATTGGGTGACATACTGTCATATTTGGCTGCTTTGCTTATCAATATGCTCATAAAATGAGTGAAGCATAGATGCTGTCACATTGAGCCATTCATTTTTTCTTTTCAATTATTAAAATTGGATCAATAATTATATAGTTTCTGACTCCGCTCTCAGCTTTTTTTCTTTCACAATAAAGACTAGTTAACAATAATACATAATAATGAAATTACATCACATATATATTAACAGTTTAATTTTAATGCGGTGAAAGTATCAAACATTTTATATAGCGGTTATATAGTGGTTAAATCGTATCTGTTTTTTTCAATGATTATTCACATAATGAAGATAAAAATAGTTATTTTTTTAACATATTAATATATAATGAACAATTATATTAAATATATACTAAAATTAATAACCAACAAAATAAAATACACA
>NC_029779.3:39829964-39830442 GCF_000817695.3 Arachis duranensis | reverse complement strand
TATATATATATTTTTACATTATAACTAATTTTAATAGTTGTATACTTATAAGTAAATAGTATTTTTGTGAACTAAACATATGGATTACTTTGAGGGGCATTAAAATTAAATTTATATATAAATATATTAATGCTAAACAGTTTCGTAAACAAACTCAAATTTCTACTTCTTTTGCTAATCGGCCATGTAGGGGTGTCCACGGATCGGATCGGATAATGGTCAAAATTTTGATCCGATCCGCATAAAAATCATCGGATCGGATCGGATATCAAATATATCTGCAAAAAAAATTTCTTTTTAAAAAGCTTATTTTTATTAAAAAATATCAATAAAATTCATTTTTTCTATTCTTTTAAATATGTTTACTTTTAAAATAATATTAAACATACTTTTCTTAAATAATAAATTAAAATAATACAACATATATGATAATTATTAGTTGAAATAAAACATAAAAAGAATATTTACTTATTTATTT
>NC_029779.3:39827620-39829395 GCF_000817695.3 Arachis duranensis | reverse complement strand
ATTTTATTGTATTTGTATAAATTGATAAAAAAATTCAATAAATATTATAAATTTTAATATTTGTCATTTTAATTTTTTTCACATATTTTACAGGATATATATTTAAATTTTTATATAAAATAATCATAAAAAAATCAAAGAATTTATGTATTTTTAAGAGGAATACTAATATTCAAGAAGAAAACATATAATTTTTATAATATCAACACCTGTAGATAGTTCTTCTACTTTAATGAATTACGAAGAAAGTGAGATACAACCTTCAAAAGTTCAAAATGTTGCATCTAGTTTAACCTTTATTCTTTAGAACGAGACCCTGAAAAACGGCTTTAAATTTGGCAATATTATACAAATCAGAGAGATAAGGTAAGACGAGCATATCTTAAATGAGATCTATATTAAAAGTATCTTGGCAATTATCTTCTATCTGACCCCCAAAATTTTGTTTCAAGCTCCGCCGGTGTCAGCCACCCTCCTCTCCCTCTCCAACCATGCTGAAATCATTTCTCTCTCCCTTTATTTTTGGTTCAATTTTTCATATTTGTTTATCCAATTCATCTTTAAACGTACATCTCTAACAGTCTAACACTATAAGTCGATCGTTTAATTAACCAGCACACAGTTAGCAAGTTGGAGTGATAGATACTTCTTTTCCTGACCAGTAGTTTCCTACTCCAGTTTAGAAATGGCGAAATAAATCGGTATTGGGAGAGTAATCCGGTTATGAAATTTGAAATTTTCGAATGAAGATGATTACTTCCAATAAGAAATATGGTTTTATCCAAAAATAAAATAAATAAATAAAAGAAAACATACACGAAGTCATTTACACTATTATAGAAAAATTAAATGAATTCTATCTTTTATTACAAGTTTTACATCGCTAAAAAAATTATGTTAGTTAAACTAGACGTACTCAATTTTAAGATCCTTCTTTATAATTTACTTTAAATTCAATAATAAATTAAACAAGATGAATTATTTGCATGTAACTATGTATAATAAGAGTAATGTTAAGAAGAAAATAATTTAAAATTATTTAATTTAATTTAATATTTATAATTTTATGTATGTAATATTTATAATTATATATTTATTATATTTTATATTATATATTTATTCCAACAATAATTAATGAATACAAATAAAAAAATTAAAATATGACTAGGAGTACCATATAGTAATTTATTTAACGTTGAAAATGAATTAAATTAATACCTAAATTATTTTTGACTTGGTCCATTATTGACTTATTATTAGCTTATAATTAATAAGCTAAACCTATCAAAAAAATAACTAATAAGCTAAAACTTGCTATGTTTAACCTGTAAAAAAACTTGAGATGGTTAATTAATGATCGGGTCATTTATATGAATGTTAAAAATATAAGTATTTATGTTTTTTTTTATTTCTGTCAGATTAACCTTTTTATTTGTGATAAATGGTTTTATAACACATGTTGGTCAAAAAATATGATTAAGAATTTTTTTAAAGAGGATATTTCGAAAAAAGTTCAACAAAATGGTTTATAAGGCTTCCAAATGCATCTGAGAGGAATCCAAATTGAAATAACACTTAAGAGAATTTTATTATTTTAGCGCACATAAAGGTAAGGTTGAGAACGTCAAGGAGATTCAAATTTCAAAAGTGAAATAGTTGTCGGATTGATCTATATACAAAGCAATCGTTGATGACACATGTCAAGCATGCAATGAAAGACCTCTATTATTACTTTAGTGTTTTGTAATATAAACTAGTGTATGTTCCCGTACCTT
>NC_029779.3:39810941-39827606 GCF_000817695.3 Arachis duranensis | reverse complement strand
TTAAAAAATTAAATATATAATAATTATTATTATAAATATTTTACAAAGTTCTAATTAAAATTAAACTCTTAAAATTTTTAATATTAAAATATTAAAAATAATTAGTATTTATCTTAATTAATTTGAGTTTGTTAAGTGATCATCTCACTCGTCCGCTTAAACAACTATTAGGAGTTAGAATCTCGCCTTGTGTATATAGCAATTCATTAGCTAGCGATAAACCTTTAATAAAAAGAGTATCAATATGTGGTTAGATTTGGCAGGAGTTTTCGAATACGCAGGTACCCGACCTGTCCATACCCGAATGAAAGGGTAATAACTTGACCCGAGTCGGGGCAGATTTTGCTCAAGATAGGTATCGTCGGGTTTAGGGTGTACCCGCCCCGAATATATACATATAAACACTTTTTAGGAATTAGGATTCATCTCACATCACACATGATTCATAGCTTCAGTCTATACTCTATAGCCATGCAAGATAAACTCAATCATCCTCACCTAAAATCTTCTTCTTCTCGACTTCTTCACAAAAAACCGCATAGCTCCTATCATGTTGTTGTTGAATCCATCACCGCTTACCTATTCACAACTCCCATCTTCCTTCACAGCTAGAGACGGACCCACAAATTTTTTTAAAAAAATTAATACTTATATACATATATACCACTTATTATATTATATTTGTCTCAAAATAAAATATAAATAGTTCTTTTGTATTTTATGTTAAAAAATATTTTGTTAAATTTAACACATAATAATAATTATATTGTTAAATTTGATTTAGTATGAAAAATAAATAAATACACTCAAAAATTGGTGATAATTAATTATATTATATTAGTTAATTAATTAATAATTAAATTAAAATTTAGTTTTTTAATTAAATACAACTTAAATTATTAGCGATTTTTTAAAATTTGATTTTTCTAATACTTATATATGCCCTTGTATATTATATCATTTCAACACACTCAATAATACACGATCACTTTCTTTAAATTACTTTCTTGTTTCTAACATGTATGTTATAGCTTTTGTGTATATGTTGGTTATGTTGAATTTATATTTTTTATTGTGTTTAATTTAATACATTTTATTGAATTGTATTAAATTTTATTATGATTATATTAATTTTTTTTTTAATTTATATCTACTAACACGTCTCTTTTGCGTTGCTACCAAGACGGATAAAATCTAACCGTCAACAAGCATCACAAAAAAAACACCACTTTAAAGACAAAAGAAAAATAACATATATCCATATATTGTCTCACCATCTTTAAGGTAGCGTTTGTTTTGCAGTACTGAGACAAAGACTGAGAGACTGAGACACAGTATCATGTTTGTTGGCTCAAAGACTGGTACTAAAATTTCTGTCTCTGTCCCCAAAATTTCAGTATTTCAGTGCCTCCAAAATGTAGGGACACAAGGGACTGATATTTTTAGAAACAGAGGCTGAAACTTTAATAATATTTTATACCTAAAATACTCTCATTTTAATTAATTAATTCCAATTTTATCCTTTGTGTAAATTAAATTAGAATTTTATTCTTTTGTTTCAATTTTTGTCTCTCACTTGGCACCAAACAGAATACTAAAACTTATTTCAGTCTCTGTCTCTTAGTCTCTGTCTCTCAGTCTCAGTCTTTCAGTATCTGTCTCTCCACCAAACGCTACCTAAGAGACATGGAGAATGGAGTCCAGTAGAAAATGGGGATGGGGCCAATATTATTTACGACGAGGATTGAAAATGGGACATGGAACAAATCTGGAGGTGAAGACGGAAGTAAAGAGACATTTTTTGTTCCCTTCTTACTTCGTTGTCATCCCTACTAAAATTACATTTTCATATTTTTATATAAAAATTTTATTTTTATAAAATATTTATTATTTATATATTAAAATTAATCACTAAAATTAATTACTATATATTTTTATATAATTATATATAAATTTAATTTATATTTAATGTATATTTTGTATTTTAATAAATATTTTACGTTAGTTATTGATTTTGATTAATTTTTTTAAATGATAAACAAAAATCTTTATTAATCTGTTAGGGTATTTTATTAGATTTTTAATTAACACAAAAAGGACAATTTAAGTCTTTAAAAAAACTGAAAGAGCCTTTTGAAATTAATGCTAAAAAAAGTGTTTTAATCTCTTAAAACAAACTATGTGGTTATTTTAGTATTTTTAAGATTAAATTAAAATTTTAAATGCTAATCCAATTAAACAACCTTAAACTTAAAAGGATATTTTATTTTTTAAAGTTAATCATTAATAATTATTTATGTCAAAATATTAAAAATAATACATTATTAGTTTTGCAAAATTGTTTAGAAATATATTTTAGTTATCATAGTTAACTAGAAGGGCATTTTGTATAAGATAAAATCTAATATGTTTTTAAATTTAATTAAGATACCAAATGAAAACATAAGAAACTATAAATGTTGGATTTTAACAGATAATTTGACTATTTTTAATAATATATTTTTGCATTAAATAGAAATATATTTAAATTTAAATAATATCAACTAAAAATGATATTTTTACTCTTAATTAAAATAGATAGTAGAGAAATCATCCTTTAATATTTAGTTAGGATGTTTTAGCATTACGAAAAAATTTATTTTTAATATCAAATTTTTATTGACAAGAATAATATAATAGTCATTATATATATTATTTAATTTATTTTTTTATAATTATATATTTTAATTGTATATAATTATTTTTAAATTTTTTTATGATAAAGTATAAGATAATTCATATTTAATTATCAATAAATATATTACAGACTATTTTTATTATTGTTAAAAGTAAAATAATTAACCACTAAAAATAATTTTTTTAGTAGTGTAGGTATATGCCATTGCCTAGATTATGTGCTAAAATAATTTCATATATGGCTATCATATGTGTCATAAAACCATAAATAGAGAAGGCTGAATAATATTGTTACCAACCACAAATGGTCTAATAAATTCAAACCTATCTATGTGGAATTAGCAAATACAAAAGGACCCAGCAGATCTTGCAAACACAATCAAAGGGAAAAGACGTAACTGTACGGTACAAAAACTAATCTTTTGCACGTGCTGCTCGCGTGACTGACATGCTCACTGTCTGTTACACGGAAGACAATGTTTGTTTATGGTTTATCTGCTTCAAGTTTTTCAAACCACAAAGTATTTTACATGGTTGGAATAAAGCTCCATGTTGCTTTCCTTCTTTTCTGTCCCGGGTGTTTATTTGCTCATACTTGAAGGGACTATTACTACCATGTAGGGTTTTTGTGCTATCACTTTATAACGATTTTAGAATGGATTTGATTTTTTTGGTTTTCAAAGAGTAAAGAAGTGCATGGGTAGGGTTGAGTTAGATGAAGACTTCACTACTTACAAAGCCCTAGTTTAGTGGTTATGATACTTGCGTTGCAATAAGTACATCTGAGTTTGAAATTTGACTGATACCAATAGTGAATGAAAATTCTTAATGTTGGCCATGGGTGTATAAATATGTAATGAAAAAAGTTTGGTAACAACAAAATTTTAGTTATAATTAGTCAAAATTTTTATAACTTATTTTATTTATATAATTTAATAATATTTTGATTTTTTATCTCTTTTTTCTATCAATTTATTTATTATATTTTTATCAGTTTTATTTATTAATGATATTAATTATAATATCATATCCATAATTATAAGATATTCTTGTAATCACTATTTAATATTTTTTTATAATTTGAATCTTATATTTAAGAATATAATAAAGACTAATAATAATTAAAAATGGTAATAATAAAATTTATTAAATAATTTTAATTGTAATTGATTTTTATTTTCTTTAATTCATTTATTATCATTGCAAGCGTTGACAAATGTAAAAGCTTGGTTTAATAGATTTTTCATTGTTAATATGGATCATAAAGGCTGTTAGTCAACTAATTTTTGAAAATATGAAAAATCACACTAGCTTTGATGAGGTATGAGAATAAATTGATTTAATTTTTTTGTGTATTTTTATGTGCATTTATAATTATAATATACTAACTAAGTTTATACACATAACATTCATAAGTTCATATATATAATATCTATAATTACATACAACTAACATAAAAAATTAAATTCATATTTATTAGATATTACATCCATACACATCATTTTTTAGTTATTACATAAGTAACTATCAAATTAACACAGATATTTTTAAATAAGAACTGCTACAGATACAAGTCATTTTGGTTTACAGGTCATACAAGTTGGTTCAAATCCAACAAAAAGGACGCTACTCAATGGTTTCCATAGCACTACTCAGCCATACGAGCGTGTCAACAAGCGCGCTACTCAATGGTTTCCATAGCACGTTTCGCGTTCTTCCTCCTCCTCTTCCTTCTTTTTCTTCTTCTTCTTTGCGTTTCTCCTCTTTTTTCTTCATGTGTTTCATCTTCATCGATGTTTTTTTACTACTGGTTGTTTTTGCTGCATTTTTTTTCCTTCTTCTCTTTCTATTGATTTTGTAACATTATGTATTTTTTTTCTTTTTTGTTTGATTTTTTTCTCTCAGAAGAATTATAAGAAGATGAAGAAGAAGAAGCAGCAGAAGATGAGAAGGAGGAAGAGGAAGAGTTTTGAATTATGCATAATTTATCAGAATAAAAATACACCTAAATATCTTTGTATTATACCCAAATTTGCTGCAAATACAGAAAAATATTTCCTTTAATGCTGCATGTTTTTTTCTTTTTTTTTCTTATTTCTTTCTTTCTTTTAATTAAATAAATGTGAGTTCATCATCTTCCAAGTAATTTTGCAGCATTATGTGTTTCTTCTTCTTCTTTGTTTAATTTTTATATTTTTATTCTTGTTAAGAGAGTAAAACAAGAAGAAACTTGAGGAGATAAAACAAAAAGAAAAAGATGAATAAGAAAAAAAAAAGAAGAAGAAGCATTAGAAGATGAGGAGGATGAAGAGGAAGAGTTTTGAATTATACAGAACTTATCAGAATAAAAATACACCCAAATATATTCGTGTTACACCCAAATTTGATGCAAATACAAAAAAATATTTCTTCTAATGCTGTATTTTTTCTTTTTTTTTTCTTATTTCTTTCTGTCTTTTAGTTAAATGAATGTAAGTTCATTCTCTTCCAAGTAATTTTGCAGCATTATGTGTTTCTTCTTCCTCTTTATTTGATTTTTTTGTTTTTATTCATATTAATAGAGTAAAACAAGAAGAAATTTGGGAAAGTAAAACAAAAAGAAAAGGATGAATAAGAGAAAAAGTAGCAGAAGATGATAAGGAGGAAGATGAAGAGTTTTAAATTATGCAGAACTTATCAGAATAAAAATACACCAAAATATATTTGTGTTACACCCAAATATCTTCGTGTTACACATAAATTTGCTGTAAATACAGAAAAATATTTTTTCTAATGTATATTTTTTCTTCTGAATTGAACCACACCTCAGCTACTTGATTGGATTCAAAACAATAATTAATTTCGTTCTGGTTCAATTGACAATTTGAACCTGAATTATTCATTATCTTCAACAACAAGATAACTGATGATGGAGAAGAAAGAGAAAAAGAAATGAGGAGAAGAAATTCCAACGAAGAAAGAAGGAGGAAGAGGAAGAAGTGGTGTTGATGACGATGATAACGAAGAAGAAAAAGAAGAAAAATAACATGCGGTAATAATACAAAACGCGTGAATATAAATGATTTGTAAAAACTTGTATGGAAAAAACGCTTGTACGTGGAGAATAGTTCTTTTTAAATTTTATCATAATTGAATTTGAAAAAATGTCAAATTCTTAAACTAATTTATTCAAATGATAAACTTATTCATAACATTCATAAATTCATACACATAACATCCATAATTTTATATTAATTACATCTATAATTTTATACTCATAAATCATTATATTCATAATTTCATACATAAATAAGTCTTTATTTTAATTATTTTAATATTTTTTATTTGATGTTTATATATATATGTTTATTTATTGATTTTAATATAACAAATTAATAATTATTTTTAAAAATTTATTTTGTAATTTTTGTTTATATTTTATTTTTATTTTCTAATAGTTTATATGTAAAATATGAATTGTATAGTAGAAGTTGTAAAAAATTTTTAATTTAACCTCCATAATTTCTATAGAAAAATTATAAATAATAATGTAATTGAGAAATATTTGAGATTTGATTTAGAAGGAATTGAAATTGATTTTAGAAAGAACATTAATAACTCTAAATACGTAAAAACAAAATAGGTGATAATGAGAATGAATAATAAAAAAATATATCTCACTTACTTATTATCGAGAGAATAAAAATTTTTACGTGACATTTCTATATTATAATTAATATTATAACGTGCAAGATTAGAAGTTGTCTAACCCACCTTCTTTACAAAAAAAAGACTTCATCACTTTAATAAAAAATGTTATAAATAAAAATTGATCAAATTTTAATTTAAAAGACCAATAATCTAATTAACAAAACGAAAGTGCACTCACTATACATCCTCGCCGAAACAACAGTGATCAACCTTCTTCATCAGTGTCCCCTAGCTTTCAGGTCACTTGCATGAGTGCCATTAACATAGTTTTCACTCATTGACGCCAAAAAAAACAAGACCAAATATTCAAATCTGACATGTCATAAACCTTTGGTTGTTACTAGTCCATATCACCAATCAACGTGCCTTTTATACCTTCAATGTATGATTCCAGTGACACCTGACTCCTTCATGCATTATTACTTTCTACTTTCTAGTAGAAGCTAGCTAGAAAATAATTAGGACTTTCTTTACAAGTTTTATTTTTTAGCATCATTAAAGCATGACATTTGTATACGTATGTGAATACTCTAATAATAATACCGAAAACCATTTAGGGAAAAGATACATGTGTTGCACCTTTTTTTTACCCCTCCTTTTGTTTATTGGTGAGTGTAGATAGAAGTAATACCTATGACACATATGTAACATGTGTTTAATTTATGAGATTTTGAAGAATTAAGTTTTAAGTGGTCCTTAAAATTAATTATATGTATTAAAATAATTTTAAAAATTTTAATTATACTAATTATATATTTAAAATTGACAAAAATAAACCACGTTAATTTTTTAGTTAGTTTTCATTAAGTAACGTATCATATTATTAAAGACAAACGTAATTTACTCTTATCAATTTAAAAAAAATAGTGTAATTAAAATTTCGTTTTTCATTTTACTACATGCAATTAATTTTAAAAACTATTGTGGAATTTAACTCTAATTTTGAATATATAGCGAAGACTCATCATAAAACTAGTCATTTGTCAATTTTATTATTACATATTATCTTTTTAAGATCTACATATAAAATATTAGAAGTTTTAGTGTAAAATCAATCATATTTCCAACTTAAAAAAAAAAAGAAATCTTATCCTCATCAGCGGAGATATTAGGTTAAAAATCAATCACCTGTACACAAGCCATAATAGAATCCTTATAAATTTGTTTTATTTCTTCTATTATCACCATTATATATAGATGTCATTTTCTATTTTATTATTTCTGTTATGTCCATGTGGCACTGGCCTGTAATCTCTCTGCATATATAATACTCATTCTCAGCTCTAGTGTAATTAAATGAGTCCAGAAATCCGTACGTCTGAACGTATATAACAACTACTTAATTGAATGACCTAACATAAACAAAAACATAAACTTAATTAGATTGCAGTTAAAAAAAACACACACAAAATTATCACAAAACAGACCCAGTAATAGAATATCCAAAAGAGAACAAATTCATAAAGCATCCTAGCATATATATGATGATATCGTATAAAATAGTTTTCAGAACATTATATACTTGATATAAAAAAAAAATAATGCTACACATTTAAATTTTTTTATAAATTAAGTCCAACCAAATTAAATAATAAGAAGATTTAAAATAATGTTAATCATAATTAATTTTTGTTATATTAGAACAATTTGATTAAACTTAATTCACAAAAAAAAACCTTAAATGTGTAGAATTATTTTTAAAAAAAATTATCCATCCACTTCTACAAAAATTGCAAAAAGAGTTTACTCTCGTAGAAAATTAAGTCCAAATATAACTAAACACACTATGTCATTATTCTATATCAACTTGAAACTCAAATGAAAAAATTGATAAAACCTTACAAATATAAACAACCCTTTCAACCCTGTATATCTCACAAAACATCTTCCAACCATGACCAAATAAACTTGAACTTCTTCGCTAACTCTACCAGAATTGTTGAATACTTTAAAGTAGAGTATATTCATAGTAGGTAACGGAGGACTGTTAATATTCCCTATAGTGTCCATGTCAAATGGTACTAACTCCTTAGCAAGGGCCATAGGGATGTATCTAAAATTGAAACAAAAAACACATAACAATTCATACGTTTAATCGGCAATAAATTCAAAATCATATACATGTTAAATTGATGAGCAAAAACTAATGCTATCGGTAAGTATATTGGATCGTTTAAGTAATATTACGATGAATGAATATCATTTTTATAAGGATTAAAAGATTGATGAGCACATAAATTAAATATCAAATTAAATCACTAATTAGATCAATAGAACCTGAATTGAAGAATGTTGAAAAATCTTAGAATGATTAAATGTTAGAGTCTTGAAATTTGAATACTTGAGAGACAGTAATTGTTAAATTTGGAGAAATTAATGGTGGAGAGTGTTTAGGATTTTGGAGATGTTTATGTTCTCAGGATAATTAAATTTTGTTAACCTAGTTTTAAAGCATGCAAATCTCTGTTCACGACGAATTTTAAAGAACCAATTTTCGATGTCTCGATTCCTCGATTTCTTTTTAATTAAGTAATCGCCAATGTCTTGGCCAATCGATTAATTGAAAAGGTTAAGTACAAAATCTGATTCGGTTCTTCATAAGATTCAAAAATAGTTCTTAGATCGGATTATATATATGTCATGTATCCAAACTAGTCCTATTCGATTGAATCTTATCAGAAAACACAATTTCAAAAATTGTCTTAATCCGAATTATATATCACATATTTAAAACTAGGGTAATTAAAAATTATGTATTATTGTGTCGCACATTTAGAAAATCACTATGTCTAGTCGATTTAAAAATTCATGTAAAAGAGTTTCAAGCACAATTTGAATATCAGTTTTGTCGAATCAGTAAAACCAATCTAAAACGGGATTAGTATACTTGTCGATGCTACTAATCCTTTAGTGATAAAGAGTAAAATACTCAATTACAAAAGAAATCAATGCAATATTTTAAAATAAAAAGAAACTTAGATAATTATTCATTAAGATAAGCTCTAATTAATTAAAATCCTAAAATTTAAAACATAATCAAATCAATGTAAATGAAATACCATTCTAAGGAATCTTGCTCTTCATAATAATGTTGTGTGCTTAGTAAATTTGTAATAGTAAATATGTAATTTTGTAAACTTAGAGTGTGATAAAAATGAATCAACATCCCAGCTCTATATAAATGATATCAAATTATCAAGTGACTCGCATGTGATATCAATGTATATTTAGATCAATATTTTCAAATTATCCAATTTTAAGCAATTAAAGTAGATGATAAAATGTTAAAATAAAAAGTGGTTCAAGATTAGATGTTTGGCTACCCCCGTTAGCAAATAAATTGAGGAGAAAGAAGGGGAAAAGAGGTTATTTGTGGATACTGTACTCATATTCCTTGTCAATGAAGGTTATAATTGACAAATTTGATTGGAATAAGAAAAAAAAAAGGAAAATGTGTGAATCAACCAACGAAATGAGATGTAGAAGAAAACTATAATTATCTTGCGTTTCCATAGAAAATTCCTCACTTGCTAGCTTCTAATTTCTTATCATCTTGTTGGAAAATGTAAGGTCATTTGCTAAAAACAAAGAAAATGACATATAAAATGAATATAGAAATTAATTCAAATAAAAAAATCTATCACCATTTCGCATTTAAAAGAAAAAATATTATCAATCATAACTCTTAAACCATCACAAAAACTATAAAAATAAAAATATATTTCAAAAGTAAAGAATAAGAAAGGTAATAAAATGAAAATACTTTCAACTCTTCTAAAGCATTTTTATAAATTAGATCTTAAAATTAAAAGAACATTTAAAGAAATCAAACTAAAAACAATAGCGAGCATCTACACCTAAATAGTAAGATGGAACCATCAAAGGATAAATTATATATTAGAAGGAAAAAATTTAGGGAAAAACTAAATGGAGTGGGAAGCTTTTCACATGAAAAAATATAATAAATAAATAATTATAAACTCAATTAAACTTGATTTGTCCAACTTTTATATAGCCTAAAAGCAAGAAAATCCCAAAATAAAATAATTTAAACTTATCAAACCTTTTTTATAAAATTATTTTGGCTGTTTTTTTAGATACTATAAAAAAGATAAATCCTTTTAAAAAAGATTTTTTTTATATGTTAATATATTATTTTTTATATCCAATTAAATCTTAGTTGAATTTCCATTGAATTTTTGAACATCTAATTCTACTAGTTCTATAACCGGTTTGAATTTCAAACCCCAAACCTGAATTTGTTGAAGCTACTCATAAAAATAACGGTAACAAATGAGTTCAATTTTTTTACCAATGAAACCCAACACATTAGACTTTGCAATTCTATTCCAATGGCTTTGAAAACTTGCTTCACTCTTCTCCACAATTCACAACACTCTTCTTCCAGAACCTTTTCTCAATCCCCTCTTTCAATTCTGTTACCTGCATTCTTCACAATGAACCTCACAACCACATCGTGCGTTTATCAACATTTTTTACTAAGAGGAAGCTCAATCCTGCTCTTCTTCGTTCTTTCGAGCAATTTATCAAACACTAGTGGTGCATTGTTGATGGCTCAAGAGTTGGACTTGGAGCTTCAGAGATACACTGATTCCAAGGAAGGTTTCACTCTTCTTATACCCTCTTCTTGGACTAAGGTAAAATTATTTACCCATTTTTTTAGAATTCAAACTTACTATTAACCTTAATCTTTGATAAGCTTTTCCTACTGTGAAGAATTGCGTATGTTTTCCTCTCTGTTTGGTATGATGTGTTGGAAAACGATTCAATAGAGTTGAATGGAAATGGAATGTGGTGGGTAAATTGAGTTTAAACTCTCTATGACTTTAGTTTAAAACTCTTTTACATCGACACCTAATCGTGTGTTGCGCATAGATCAAACTGGTTTCTTGTTGAGATTGAGGTGTAGAAGTTAGCCACTTTTTGTCTATATGGCAATAATTTGATTTGATATTAATTTAGAAGAATTTTTGCATTGAAAATGCATAAAATTTGAACTTAGATAAAATGGAAATGGAATAGTATTGGATGAAACTGATCATCATATATTCATATTTCATAAGGTGTTATTTATTCCCCCCAAAGTACAACACTTTCCATTTACATTGTAACAATCTTTGCTGCTCTGGTTTACAATGAATAGGTTGATAAAGCTGGGGCAACTGCTTTGTTTCAAGATGCAATTATGGGGAGCAACAACATTGGGATTGTGGTGAAGCCGGTTCGTCTTGCAAACCTTGGAGACTTCGGGAGCCCCGAGTTTGTAGCTGTAAGCATTTACAAGCAGAAAGGCGTAAGGTAAGGTTCTTGTTTCCATTGCTGGAACTTTCTATGACCAATGCAAAATTTGAATAAAGTGTTTTGATGATACTGATTAGAAGAATCTCCCTGTACTTGTACCATAACAACATAAGCAAAGGAAGAATGAGCTGAAAGATTTACCTTGGATTAGTTTAAGTCTGTTGTCAACATCATTTCGCTAATACTAAGCGCTAAGACACTAAAAGCTAAGCTAACTAATTGGCTAAAAATTGTCTTCTCTGTTTCATTCCTTACATTATATAATAAAAAGGACTCTAGAACCTTCCCTTCCTATCACAAACTATTGGCACCTCACCTGTTCTCTAAAGTATTCCTATAATTATTTATTTTTATCCATAGTAGATTCTTCGTTGATCTTTACTTAATTAAGTCAAAAGTAGCAATGATCAAATTGGTTTCTTGTTGAGATTGAGGTGTAGAAGTTAACCACTTTTTGTCTATATAACAATAATTTGATTTGATATTAATTTAGAAGAATTTTGCATTGAGAATGCATAAAATTTAATAGAGTAAACTCTTTTATTTTTATTTTTTATTTAAATAGATAATTTATAATTAAAGTATGTTGTATAGGGAGGAAACAGAGTATCAAAAAAAAAAAAATATTATGTAATCTAAATGAGTACTATACTATCTCGATTAGTTACAATTATGTAATTTCTTCTCTTTGAGCTCCATTCCTGTTTATCAAAAAAGAAAATAAAGATAATTTGTAATTTAAAAAAATGGAATCATATTAATTTGAGAGTAAATTTTTTTACCCGTGGTTTAGTTGATGGGAATGTGAAGAAACATAATTACACTATGTCTAAAAGGCATAGGAGTTAACCTTCAATTGGCTATAAGCTATTATCTTACTTAATAGATGGTTAGTTAATTTTGTGAAGGGTTGTGGATTTTTCTGATGTTTTTTTTGGTTGTTTATAGATACTCTGTTTGGATTTTAATCCCAACGAAAAATTCTAGACAAGATCTCTTCTTTCTAAATTAACGTCTTGATTTTAGGCTTCAAGATTAAGTACATTATTGACTTTTTAATGACCACAAAAAATATATTAATTATTATCATAACATACAATAATAATAATAAATATATAATTGTTAAAAAAAAAATAAAATATATAATGATTATTTTATTATTATTGTCAATAAAAATTTGATATAAAAAATAAATTTTGTTGTAATACTAAAACATCCTAACTAAATATTAAAGGATGATTTCTCTCGTATCCATTTTAATTAAGAGTAAAAATATCATTTTTAGTTAATATTATTTAAATTTAAATATATGTCTGTTTAATGCAAAATTATTTTATTAAAAATAGTCAAATTATCTTTTAAACTCCAACATTTATAGTTTGTTGTGTTTTCATTTCAAATGTTAATTAAATTTAAAAACATATTAGATTTTATCTTAGCATACTACCTTTTAAGTTTTATGTGCCTCACGTTTTAAGTGCCTCACCATATTATTATATTTGAATTTTGGTTTAACATTTAAAATTATATTTATTAAAACAAATTTTAAATCAATTTTTGATGCTTTTAATCTCTTTTGTTTTAATTAAAAACTATCTAAATTTACATAATACAAAAAGAAAAAAACATAAAAACATCTAGAACGAAGTTTTATAACTGAAATTTGAAAATGGTATCTTTTAATTTTTATCCATGATTAATGTAAATTAAATTGACACACATTGTCTTAGAAAGTGAAGCTTACATAAATATATCTAAAAATAAGAAACAAGAAAAAAGAAGAAGGAAAAGAAGAAAAAGAAAAAGAGAAGAAGACAAGAAGCAGAGAGTAAAGAGGAATCATATTCTGCAACAATAAATCCATTAAATATGATACACTCGTGGGATATGATAGATCTGTATGCCGATCAACCACCGCAGCTTCAGTTTGAGACTCTGCCTCTGCCTGAGTCGGTCTGAAAAGGGGGACGAAAACAAGATTTGTGCCGCCAATGTAAGTGGTTATCAACCACCTCAGCCCCAACCCCAGCCGTGTGCCATGGATGTGAGTGATAATCAACCACCTCAGCCGGTTATTGATCAGTGTTTGTCGGATGAGTTTTTCGCTGACATGTGTGGTTTTCCACCACTACTTCAGCCTCAGCCTCAGCCTCAGCCTCAGACTGAGTGGGATACGAGGAACATGTTAGAGCTGATAGCCAACGTGGGTGGTCATGAAGCACTTCATCCTCAACGTGGGATATCTCACATATGGCCTCGCCTTTAAAGGTTGGCCATATCTCTCACACACGGCTACGCTTTTAAGCATGTCAATATGTAAAAGCGTGGAAAAAATAAAGCGTGGTGATAGGTCACCAAAACCGTGGCGATAGCGCAACCAGCATTCTTGCATCTGTGACCCTTTCAAAAGCGTGCCGGTAGCTCAAAAAGCGTGACAAAAAGCTATCGCTACGTTTTTTTCAACTTTTCGCCACCCTTTAAAAGCATGGCAATATAATTATTTTCTTGTAGTGAGTAGAACACATTGATGACGTAACAAAAGAGAAAAAAGAGAGCAGCGCATACGAGAGGAACGATGATGATCAAGAAGGTGGGGATGTGTTGGTAGCTGTGGTTCAAGGCATCTGAGACTGGTGGTAGTGGTGGTGAATTCAAGATGGATGAACATTCATTTTTAGGGTTCAGGTCAAGAGAATTGGGAATTTTTTCTTTCGTAATTGTTAAAAATTAATAATAAAATCCAACCCTGTAATTAAATGCTATATCATCAAAATACGGTGGTCATCTTAGTATCTTTCTCGTCGGAGATGCGCTCTGACAAGTCTGGAGACACGCTTGTCAAATTTTAAAATATTTTGAGGACCATTTTGTCAGCACCAAAATTTTTTGAGTACCGAATTGGTATTTGCCTCACCAAGCAAAATAGTTAACCAAGTCCAACCAAGTAGTTAACATATTTTACATCCCACACGCGTGCACCCCTGCTGTTGTTGCTTCTTCTCCTCCTCCTCCCCCTCCTCCTTTTTCTTCATCTTTCTCTTTTGTTATCGTCGTCGCTGTCACCATCACCACCACTACCTCCTCCTTCTCCTTCTTTTTTCATTTGAATTTTTTCTTCTCCTCTTTCCTTTTCCTCTATGTCCTCCTCCTCCTCCATCATCATCATCATCATCATCATCATCATCATCATCATCATCATCATCATCATCATCAACGTTATCGTTATTGTTATCGTTACGTTATCGTCATCTTCTTATACATAAATAACATTGTTCATTATTCTCTTTCTAATTTTTACATTTGTTCTGCTTACTTTCGTTGCGTTGTCTACATATTTTTTTACTTATTTTTTTAATCAAAATTTGTGAATCTACAACTCAAATCTTCATGAAATAATTTTTTAGTTCTCTTTCGAATTTTTGCACTTGTTTTACTTAATTTCGTTGCGTTACATAATAAATTTCGGTGCTATTTTTATTTTTGGCAAGAATTCAATTCAATAAGTGTGAACTTGCATTCATTCAATTAAATAAGATTACAATACAGTATAAATATGTTCATTCAAGTCTAACATGAGAAGCAATGCTCCTAAAAGAAGAATTAAGAGTAACAGAAGGAGAAAAAGAAGGAAAGAAAGAAAGAAGAATAATAAGAAGCAAAAGAAAAAAAAATGCAGCATTAAAAAAGATATTTCTGTATTTTGCAATAAAATTTTGGTGCTATTGTTTCGATAACTTCTACACAATTAAAAACTCTCTTTTCTCCTCCTTATCTTCTGTTTTTTCTTCTTCTTTTTTATCCTTTTCTTCCTCATTTCCTTTTTTTTATTTCATTCTCTCATAATTCTTTTTGTTTCACTTTTTGAAAGGAATAAAATTAAAAAAAAATTAAACAAAAAATAACTGTAATAACACATAAAAAAAGAGAATAAAAAATAAATAAATAAATAAAACGCAGTAACAGCATCACTAATAGAAGAAGCTAATAAGAAGGAGGCACAGAATTAACACACGATGAAAGAAGCGTGATTTCATGCCCTAGTTCAAGGAGTGGATTTTGTTAGATTTAAGTCAATTTTATTAGATTTAGTTGTCAAAAAAATTTGAATAATGTAGCGAAAATTTTTTATATAGCTGACATCTGGACCACATACATCATTCTGCATTATCGGTTTTGTCAAAAAAATAATTAAAAATATGTTAATAATCAATAATAAAAATTTGGCGCATCTAAGAATTAAAAATTACATGTTCAAAATTTAAAAATTAGACATAAAAATTTAAATTAATTATTGTTTAATTTTTATTATTTCTCCATATTTTACTATTATCTGATTCTGCAATGATATATAATGTAGCGAAACTTTTGTTGTGCAAAAGTAGTAGTGTAGTTACTAAAATGGGATTAGTTAATCTTTAATGTTTTTTAATAAATAAAACGTAGTAAGTAGCAAATAAAGCAAAGGAAGCTATAGCACTCGAGATAGCTAGCTAAAAAAAGGATAAATAGATATTTAACCAAAACATCGGTACCTAATTAAAATTAAATATTTATAACTTTTCGAATATTATAAAAATGAAACACCCAAGTTGACGCGAGAGCAAGGAAGATTAATAGGTTAAGTAGTATATTCGTTATTGTAATAAAAGAAATATAAATTCTATATTATTTAGGATAATAAATTTTATATTATGTATTAGTCTCGTTAAATTATGATGACTTTTTCTTTTCCTCTAATATAAATAACTCAGGTATTTATCTTTGATTATGAAGTGAAATTTATTTAAATATGATAAAGTTTTGTACTTATTTTTTTTAGCTTTCTTAAAAATAAAAAATTTATTTTATATTATTGGTTTGACTAACTAAAGTGAATTTATGGTTATTTTTTTCATAATGAATTGTTAATCTCGCTAACTCAAAAGACGTGTCAACCTTAATTATAGTGTTATATCAACACTTAAGAAAAATGATTAT
>NC_029779.3:39805078-39810545 GCF_000817695.3 Arachis duranensis | reverse complement strand
TATTTAATTATAATATAATAAAATATATTAATAAATTATTTAATAATTTTTAATTATTATTTTTAATTAAAAAAATTGTATACAAATTTTATTATAATAAATATCTATGTATAATTATCTTAAAATTTATAGTTAAAAATTATTATTAGATAATAATTTAAACAAATTTATTAATCTATAGAATAATTTTTAAATATCAATTTCATATAGAAACAAATACATGCTAGTCTCTTCTTTTATTGATATATATACATGGAGAGTTCTAATGTATGTATATGAAAACGGAGATTGAGGAAGAAAGAAGGAAGCTAAGAATGGCAACTATTGTATCCATTATTCTAAAACAATTCCCATGTGATAAGTTTAACTCAACCCTCTACCTTTCAATAGTAGTTGCCATCATTATTAGCATCCTTCTTGTGATTAATCTAACCATCACAAGAAGAAGCAAATCCATTATTAATCTTCCACCATCACCACCAAAGTTACCATTCATTGGAAACCTTCACCAACTAGGAACATTGCCACACCGTTCTTTCCAAGAACTCTCCAACAAGCATGGCCCTCTCATGTTCCTTCAGTTAGGACAAATCCCAACATTAGTGGTTTCATCTGCAGATTTGGCCAAGGAAATCTTCAAAAACCATGATCTTGTTTTTGCGAGCCGCCCTCCAACGACGGCCGGAAATAACTTTCTCTATGGCTGCAAAGACATAGCGTTTGCGCCCTGCGACGAAGCATGGAGACAGAAAAAAAAAGTTTGTGTTGTTAAACTTCTAAGTCCCAAAAAAGTTAAATCCTTTCTCCCTGTAAGACAACATGAGGTTGCAAAACTTGTTGATACTATCCAAGAAGCGTGCTCAAGAGAAGTCTCATCATCATCTTGTGTGATTAATCTTAGTGAGTTGTTGGTTGCTACATCGCTCAACATCGTTTCAAGATGTGTTCTTGGACAAGACTTTGATTTCTCAGAAGTTAGTGGTCATGGAAGCTTTGGAGAGCTTAGCAGGAAGTTGCTGAGGCAATTCACTGAGTTTTGTGTTGGTGATTTCTTCCCTTCCTTGGGTTGGGTTGATGATTTTAGAGGCTTGACTTCCAAGTTTAATGCCACTTCTGTAGCAGTAGATGCTTTCATGGAAGGAGTAATTGAAGAACACAAGAAAAATAAGACGAACAATGATGATGATGATGATGATGATAGTAACAAAGACTTTGTGGCTATACTTCTTCATCTTCAAGAGAAGGGTATGCTTGAATTTGAGTTCACTAGAGAAGATCTCAAAGCAATCCTAGTGGTTTGTTTCTTCTATCTTCCTTTCTCATATAATATATAGAATGACTCATTTTGTGTTTTTAATTTGGGATGTTTTTGAAAGTAAACTTTTGTAAAATTGAATAAATTTTGAATTAATTATTTTACTTGAAATAAATTATAGAAAAATACTAGGAGCCATCAAAGTCATATACTTTAGAGTATATTATTTATCATTAATATTTGGAACGTAAGTTCTATATATATACAATATTATTACCAAGAGTGTTAGGGGATCAGCAACTTTTGTGTTTTATAACTATTAATTGGCCATTAATAGTGTTTTAATAGTGTGAAATTAAATTCAATGATATGAGATCATTTAATTTTCTTTTAATGGTTAAATGCTGGCCAACTTTTTAAAAAATTGCTGGTCCCGAGACTTTCCCTTATAATGTTTACTTTAGACTATATTAACATACTTTAGAGTATATTATTAATACTTTATATTGACATTTGATCTTATTTTATGTACGCTATATTATTATACGTTTACTTTATCATCCATAAATTTGTTCTATTGTTCACCTTACTCTTTAAACTCTTATTTTTAATAGATATTTAATCAGTAGCATATTTTTTTAACCCATTATTTCATTTGGTTAATGTAGGACATGTTTCTTGGAGCAACTGATTCTAGCTCCATCACTTTAGAGTGGACTTTCTCTGAGCTCCTTAAGAAGCCAAGTACCATGAAGAAAGTTCAAGAAGAGGTAAGACAAGTTGTGGGGAACAAATCAATGATAGATGAAAATGACATAAATCAAATGAAGTATTTGAAGTGTGTGATCAAAGAAGCTCTTAGGCTACACCCACCTCTTCCTATCTTAGTCCCTAGACAAACAACATCAAATTCAAAAATAAAAGGGTATGACATTCCTTCAAAAACAACTGTTTATTTGAATGTTTGGGCAATTCATAGGGACCCTGAATTATGGAAGGATCCTGAAGAATTCATTCCAGAAAGATTTGAAAGTAACCAAATTGATTTCAAAGGACAAGATTTTCAATATATCCCTTTTGGATCCGGAAGAAGGGGTTGTCCTGGAATGTCATTTGGACTTGCTTCTACGGAATATATTCTTGCTAATCTTTTATATTGGTTTGATTGGAAGCTGCCTATAAATGAAGACATAGACATGACTGAAATGTCTGGAATCAGTGTTAGCAAGAAAGTACCACTTCATCTTGAAGCCATAATGATGGACAATTAGATATATAATTGTTTATGTTTTTATTTTATTAAGTTAAATTTTTATGATAACTGATTTTATGATATTCGCATTTTTATGACCTGAAAATTTGAAGTTTTATCACTGTTGACCCCAAAAGATTATTTAAAGCTTGATGTATTTGTGATTATTAGGGTCCTTGATTTCAAGATTTTACTTCACCTTATCTATGGTGGAACTTTGTTACATGTATGTAATAAGCTTTCTTTATCTTGTAATGGGTGGTGGAACTTATTAATAAGAAAACATGATATTTGGTTGTTTAATTAGTCTAATTAGTTAAGTGTCATTTTGCGATTGATACATTCCTTATCAATTATATATGTGTCTCATAATAAAACTTTAGAATTACACAAGTCATGTCTAATTCTAACTCTTAAAAACAACCTTCATTACTTTCTTTATTCCCCCTCCCCTCTCCACCCCCCCCCAAAAAAAAAACTAATCTATAATTAATAACTTTATGATTTTTTTAATAAGAAAAATGAAAAATAAAAAGCAAACTATTCTAGTGTCATCTATTCTGACATTACCATCAACAACAAAAGGGATTTAAATTACTCTACTCTCTATAACTGATTAAAGATTTCTGAAACACCTCTTCTGAACCCCTTTCTTATTATTAAAAATATGCCCGTTCCTCTCTAGCCAAACGTTCCAAATAACTGCAAGAAGCATATGATCCACTTGTTGCACTCCTCTTTCCTATTAACAACACCTGTCTAACTCTTAAAATGTTCTTTTAGTGAACCCAGAACAGACCACGATCTCCCAAAGTCAGAAAGTCATTGACACTACACTTGCCAAGTAAACTCACAATCCAGAAACAAGTGGTGAACATGTTCAACGTCTCTTTTACATAATACGCATATGTTATCACCATGACTAATAATTTCAAATCTAAGCAGTCTTTTTTTAGTATTTACTCTTCCTATCAAAACAAACCAAATAAATAACTCCACTCGTGGCGGAACCAAACCTTTCCATATGGTTTTGGTAAAACTGTAGCTAGTGATATCTTTCGGAAGAGTTTCTAACTGCACCAACTGCACAAAAACGTTAGTTGAAAAAAATTCTGTCATTGTCAAACTTCCAAACAACTCTGTATTGCTTATCACATTCTAGTTTTACAGGCTTTAAAGACTAGTGCAAAAAATCCACTAATTCCAACTCCCATTGGTATAATCTCGCTTCCACCGGAGGTTTCAAATCCACTCTAACCCATCTCAAAACCCACAATCTCCTACGACGGATCCTTTTTCATTTGAAACAGAGAAAAATCTCAGAAACCTCATTTTTAGCGAACCACTTTGTAGCTAGACATCTTCGCAGAATCAAGTCCTCCTTCCATCACCCACCTCCATAGACAACCCAGCAATCATCTTATCTCTTACATTGCTATCTTTGAATTGCAACTGACCGATATCCTTCCATACCCCTCTCTAGTAGGTAATGGCTGAGCTGATAACATCACATTGGGGTTTAAGTCATAGTAAGAGCATACAACCCTCTATCATAAAGAACACTCATCTTTTGAAAAACGCCATCACCACTTGAAAAGAAGTGTAGTGTTTCTAACCACAGTATCACCTACCCCCAATCCACCCTCCCTTTTAGGGGATTGAACCACTTCTCACTTAACTAGCGCTACACCATTTCTACTTTCCTCTTTGCTCCATAAGAATCTTCTCTGTAGCGATATTAACTTTTCTGCCACAGCCTTCGACATCTTATACAGGTTCAGGTAGTACACTGGCAAGCTATATTTAACACATATTTAATAGGGACTAACTTACCCGCTTTATTTAGTACTTTTGCCTTTTACAAACCGAGCTTCTCCTCAACCTTATCAATTATCGGTTTTCAAGTCTTGACCAGCCTTGGATTTGTTCCTAGAGGAATGCCAAGACATCTTATTGGAAGATTAGCCTCTTTACATCCCAATAAGTTGCACATGTTGTAAGTCTACTACTATTCACAGTTGATGCGGATTAAACTTGATTTATCAAAGTTAATAGTTAACCCCGACATCACCTCAAAACACCTTAGCAATCTGGTATAGTTTCTGATGGTCTCCTCTTCTAGTGGACAGAATAATATAGTGTCATCAGCAAACTGGAGATGTGACAACTCTATATTTTCCTTACCAACCAGCAGCGACAAAATACATCTGTTCCATACCATCCTATGTAGAACATCAACAATCAAAACAAATAAAAAAGGAGACAGTGAATCATCTTGTCTCAAACCCCTCTCTATCTTAAACGGTTTAGATGACGAGCCATTTCTCAGAATCGACATAGACGTTGTACCAATAAACTCCTTATTAACCCATTCTATTCATCTTTTATGTATTTTATAGTTAATATAATTAATATTAAAAGTAATTAAGTATCAAAATGGTAGTGTATATATATTATATATATATATATTTTAATTAACTTTAATTTATATATATTGTTGAACCAAATAAAATAAATAAAAATTTGTGAAATTGTATCACATGGAACTGAAATATATTCCGTAACTTATGATGAGCATCTTTGAATTGTCTCTGATGAGATACCGTATGTACAAATTGAAGTCATATAGTACAATAATGCAAGTACTAATTGTTGCCCTGATGAGATNTTTAAAATTTTAAATATATAAATTTAATCTTTAAATTTGTATTTTAGTGTTGAAAGATTTTTTAAATATGTTAGTCGGACCTTCTGATTTATTTTACAGGAAAAAATTATTTCACTATAAATTAAACCCTCTAATTTATGCATTATGAAATTTGATCCTTAGGTTTTTCAAATTCAAAGATTTGATTTGTTATTTAAATAAAAAAATTAAAATACATATAAAAAAGAATATACCAATTAACCATGATATTGTTACACGCAATTTTTTTTCTATTTCTAAATTAGTTGGATGA
>NC_029779.3:39746374-39805028 GCF_000817695.3 Arachis duranensis | reverse complement strand
TTTTTTTTTTTTTAATAAGCTACTGCTGCTGCAAGCAATAATAGAGGGCAAGTGAAGAATCTAACATGCACGATGTAAAGAATAAAGAGGTAATGCTCAGGATAGTTCTTGCGCTATAAGAAAAAGGCATATCGCTACGCTTTTTTTATTACACTTTAAAAGCGTAGCTAAAAAAAGTTAATGGTCACATTTTTATAAGAGTGACAATTAATTAGAAATTTAGCCACGTTTTTTTTACTATGCTTCAAAAACGTGACTAAAAAGGTCAATGACCACACTTTTATGAGAGTAACAATTGATAGCGGTTTGGTCATGTTTTGGGGGGTCACGCTTCAAAAGAGTGATCATAGAAAGAAATAAGCATGCTTCTAAAGGGTGCCAATAGAGTTATCTTATGATGACATTTTTAAAGCGTGCCAACAGGTGTGTAAAGTTACATATAGTGACCAAAAACATGTAAACGCGCATTTTTCATCACTCTTCACTATGTACCAGAGGCTCTTCATCGCGGATCTAACCCTAACCTCAGAGGCTCTTCATCGCGGCTCCAACCCTAACCCCAGAGCCTCTTCATCGTGCTTCCAACCCTCCTTTGGCGCTCCCTCCGTCTCAAACCCTCAGTCGTACTCACTCTCTCTCTCGCAAGTACTCAAATGTCGCTCCTCTGTCGTGCTCCGTAATGCTCTGTTGCATTCCCTTCGTGCCGCCATTCTCTGTTATCCTTTCTCCACGCCGTATTCCTGGTCACCAGTTTCTGCCTCCTTCGCGTATATTGTTATCCTCTACGTGTGGCTGTGTTGAAGCTCCAAACTCCGAAACTTCTCTGCGTCTCTAGCTCAACTTCTGCCTCTACTTCAGGTGATTTTGTATTCTTTGCTATTTCTCATTCAATTATGTTCTTTTTTAAAAAAAGAAAAAAGTTGGAAGAACCAATTTTATTAACCTTAAATATAAGAACAATTTTGTTTCGCTGCTTCCCCAACCTTATTGCCATTGCTTCCCCTAAACAAATTGCTGAGTAAAGCATCAATGGCTACTGCATTGTTATGTACCACAAGTAATAAGGGGTAGGTATGGTGATCTAGTGAAGATACTCTCTATCTGCCTAAAGGATTTGGTAGGCAGTGCGAGTAAAAGGAAGGTATGTTTTATATGACACATGGATCTCTACTCTTTTGTACTTTATAGAGTTATTGTAAATTGAAGTTATTGTTATTTAGTGGTTGAATTTGTTCACACAAAAATGTATTGTATACATTAATCAATTGTCAGAGTCAGAAAAGAAAATAAGAGGAGTGTATATGGTCGTTGGTTAATTATGGTAGGGGCTGAAATTAAGTTAAATCTTCGACATTATTTTGTAGTAAAAAAAAAGTCGAGGACGAAAAAAATTTCAATCTTAAAGACCAAAATCGAACTTAACCCTTTTAGTTTTCACTTGGGCTATATAATTAATTTTATTTGCATCACAAATATGAGCATTTATCAAATTGCAACTTTAAGAAGGAAAAAAAACAAGTGCCGATAGTAATGCATGTTAGCCTATGATAATTTCTTTGGCGGCTTGGTTGTGGAGTTATTTGTATTGTATTCTAGAAAATGTGGCATCATGCGGTCAGAAAATAACATTCTGTTCCCTAGAAGCATTTTACTTATTATAGATGTGGTGTATGTTTAATGATAATTTCAAGTATGCAAAGTGGTCATCTTGTTAAATCTGCTGTTCATGTCTATTTTTGTAACATGGCATTAGTTTGTCCTTCTAATGTTGTCATCTTGTTAAAATTGTATGTACCCATCCTTATTTGCCCTTGCAGCTATTAGCTCTTGAAATTTTTGTTGTCAATAAAGATTCAATGTAATTAGAATTACAGCTTTGATACAATCCATTAAAAGATCACATATAAATCATACTCAGCTCTTTAATTTTATTATTTTTTATGAAGCTTCTCCGTTATCCTTCCCTGATACTCAGCTTCTCTCTATTTTTTGCTAATTTATTTGTAAGATATGTATACAGTGTCGAACATATCATCATTCATTCACATATATCACCATGTCTGACTAAATGATTTCGCTGCTTCACATGAAAGACATGTCTTTAATTTATTTGCACTTGTTTGTCCTATTGTTACAAAAATCTGATGGAATCAACTTAATTATATGAAAAGCGCATTGTACCATTCTATTTTCTTCTCTGTTTTCAATTGAATGCCATCGTTTTCTTTTTATCATATTAATTACATTTAGAAAAGTTGGATCATAAACTACTATACCAATAGTTTGGATCAAGCTCTTAAGAAATTTGTAACATGAAAAAGTGAGAATTTAATTACTTTTAAATTAAAAAAAATTATAAAGTCAACAATAGTATCATTTTAAAAAATGTATATGTTGATACTATTACTGAATTTTTTTAATTGAGACTTGAAAGTATGTATCTAATTTCTATTTAGGGATTGTTGCTAATTTATAGGAACAGAACTAACTTTTGGATATTTTATGGTGAGCTATCTGTGCTTTTAAATTTGATAAATGATTGTTTTATCTCCCTTTGTAACAAACTACTTTTTTGTTGTTATTTATATTTTCGGCGTCCATTTAGCTCATTACTAGTCTTGGCAAACCGGAGGATGAACCAATTTGCATAGGACTAGATGGCTGATGGAGAATTAATATCGGTTTAGAATTTTCACAAAAGAATTACGTCGTAAGTAAAGTTCAAACTAGTAATTAATTCTCAATCAAAGTTTAAAATATTGTCACAATACAAACCAAAATAAACGGGAGTAGTATCTCGGGTCGTTCTCCCTAAAAATTGCAATCGAGTGCTCAATTATTGGCTATGTGGAAATCGAGGGTTTTGGTCGCAGGATACAAGAAATGCAAATAGCAAGAAATTAAAAAAGCAAACAATAACTAAATATCAAAAACAATTAAACTAAGACAATTAAGGAAATCAACTAAGAAAGATCTTGGTAAGAATTGATGGTTAATGATCACGATCCTTGTTACTAACCACAGCATGATAATTACAAAAAGCAAACCCACTTCATCATTCCCAACATCGGAGAAAAGTCAAATGACCTTAACAAATCCTACTCCATAAGTCATAGCCAACTCATTAATTAACTTAGTGAAAGACTAGTAGTGTCAATGAAAATAAAATTAATCAAAATCTTTAAATTATCAATCAACTTGGACATTAGTAACTCAAGATTATCTAAGTTACCAACCCAAGCCAAAAATAAAAAAGTCTACTCTATAACTAAAGGAGACAATTTATCAAACACATAGAGTGCAATAAAGGCAAATATAAAATGCAAGAATTAATAAAATCTATAACTAACTAGGCAAGACAAGAAAACAATAATAGTAACTAAAGCAAACATCAAAGGACATGAAAATCTCAAATTGTATTAAATAGAAGTGAAATTCAACAATTGTTTATAAATTAAAATAAACAAAATAAAAAAACTAGCCAGAGAAACTAAGCAAATTGAGATTATAAAACAAGAAAATGTAAAGAGAACTACTTAAGAACAAGAATAAAAATCTACATTTAAGATAATTTAACCTAAAACTATCCTAAATTTTTGAGAGAAGAGAGATTCTCTCTTTAGAATTCTGTAAGACCCGAAAAATTATAAAATGATTAATTTGAATAATTAAGCATTTAATGGAAGTAGTCAAACATATCCGAACGAGGTAAAAAATTAAAACTTAGGAATTTAAAAATTTAACTATGATAATTCGATTCAGTGAATTTTTCTGACTGAAAAAATGTAATTATATCAGAAAATTACATAAAAATGCGTTCTGGTATTTTAGCCAACTGTACTAGCTTAAATCTATTCGATATTGAGAGTGAGGAAGTTAGTTTATGAATGAACAAAGTTAAGAAGTTGAAATTTATAATTTAGAGGAGTGAAAATAATTAGGATGTGAATTAAACACCAATCTTAAAGTTTTGACCCAAACTCGGGTCAATAGGATAAATCGAGTGAACCAGACCCAAGTGGGCTCAAGGCCACTATATATAAGCCTCCTAGTGAGGCATTTCAGCCCCATTCACTCACCAAAGAGGGGAAGAACACGCTGAGATTGAAGAAGAGCATTTTGAGAAAATATTGTGATTTTGATTGTTTAGGGGTATTCTAGTATGAGTTATTGGTGAGTTTCACCCCCAAGTTTTGGTGGGCAAAGGTAAGGATTCACTAAAAGCCTTGTTGTTGGTTGAATTTGATAAATCCTAGTGTTGATTTTGGAACAATGTATGGAGGAACAAAGTCCTAATCAGCTTTAGCGATAGAAGGAGAGGAATGCAAATCTTAGACAATGGTCCTTGGTGCATAAAAGGAAATCTCATCAACTTACAAAGATGGTCACTGGGGACATTTTAGAGGAGATAAACCACGACTTCATGGCTTTTTAAATTCAAGTACATGGAGTACCAGAGAAATTCATGAACCTAGAAGCAGCCTCTAAAATTGCAGATTTAATAGGAATTATCAAAGAAGTGAAAGATCCTGTCTTAGACAACACTCTCATGAGAAACTTTTTGAGATTCAAAGCCATAATAGACATTTTAAGGCCCTTCCAAATAGGATTCTAGCTAACAAGAGACTCCCATCCAAAAACGTGGGTAAGCTTCAAATACAAGAGATTACAATATTGCTATTGTTTCAATTGTGGCATCATAAGGCATGAGAGAATGACCTATAGCATACCCACAATCATAGGATGCTGGAACCCTAACATACCCAGATACTCAGTGAACCTAGGAACCAACCCATCCAGACCACTAAACACCATGGAGGCAAGAAGACAAGCAGGGATGTTCGAGCAAAGAGAGGAAAGAGAGGCATGTGCGCCACAAACCAAAGCCAGAGAGTGTGAACAAAGGACAACGGAAAGTGTTGTTAACCAGTGGATAATAGAGAGTGATGAGTCTGAAGTGACTTCTAAAGATAAGGGTGGTGCAGTACACAAGGACAGCAGGAGAGATGCATGAAATAAAGATGAAGAAATTCTTAATCCTCAGAAACAGGGTAAGGAGCACAACAAGGAAGATCTGCTACAAAACAATCAAATAAGTTAAGCTTCCAAAATCAGAAGAGAGATAAATAGAAAGAGTGAGGTAGAAAGAAGGGTGATGGAGTGTCTGAGCAAAAGAAAAGGGCACAATAAGCAATCAAAATGGGCGTCCTGTTAATATTGGGCCCAACACAGCAGCTCCAATAATTTAAGACCAAGAATTGGACTACAAACAAAAAAGGGCAAAAACCAATCAAGATGGTGCTCTGATGAGAGATAATTCAAGTGGACTCAACCCTAACAAAGATATATCAGGAGGTAATGTTAGCCCAAGCCAATTTACAATCTTTAGGAAAATTGAAAATAATAAATAAGCCTTGTTACCATCTAACTACCTAAGAGCACTCTCAATCTATCCATAATACCCAAATAGAAAGATGCTGGTATGCAAAGAACCAAAATACAGGATATGGGCTACAAGGGAAGCGGCCAAAGTGAACAAAGAAAAAGAAAAAAAAAAGAATGGAAGGCTCTATCAACTACGTGGAAGAGGGCAACTATTATGTGGAGCTTCCACCGGAGGAGGAGGAAAATTTGGCACAAAAGAACAACGACAAAGAGAACTCAGCAGCATGGGAGAGGGTACTAGTAATGAGAATGAAGAAGGGTCTGAGTCTGAAGAGGAGTAGAGAAGCAGTAGCAATTTACCTGATCATAAACGAGGACTGGGAGCACGAAGAAGAGCTAAAACAAGCAAAAAAGTTCAAAGGAAGTGACACTGATGAGAAAGAACGTCAAGAGCTTTACCAGCACAAATGTACATAAAACAAAACAAGGAAGAGAAAGACTCAACGGCTGCCGCAATAGTAGCTGAGCTTAGAAGTTTATGTAAATAATATAGGCCTGCCTTAGTATTTCTAACAGAAACTAGAGCAAGAGATGTAAGAATCAATAAATTAAAAAGAAGGTTGTCACTAGACAATCACTTTTGTGTGGAATTCCGGTACTTGTTCGATGGGCTATGCATTTTATGGAAAAATAGTATAAATGTTATTGTTTATTCTTGGTCTCAAAATTTCATTAAGGCATATATAGAAGATAATAATGGCAGCAGATGGGAATGCATTTTTGTTTATAGTAACCCCACTTTCAAACATAGAAGAAAGTTATGGAGAATATTATCTACAGATAGAGGATACTCAAAAGAGCTCAAGTGCTATATTGGAGACTTCATTGAGGTCTTATACCAAGAGGAGAAAGAAGAAAAGCATCCTAAATTCAAGATACAACTGGAAGAGTTCAGAGAATTTATTAATGACAATGCACTGATGGACCTGGACATGAAAGGAAATAAATTCACTTGGTTCAACAATCCCAGAGATGGATTTGTTACTCGAAAAAAATTGGACAGAACCTTGGTCAACTGGAGTTGGAGTCAACTGTTGTTTCCTCTGATCATTGTCCCCTTCTTCTCCAATTAAACCCAGAACAGAGGAACACCAAATTGTTTAGATATGAGACATTTTGAAAAGACAATGAGAAATGTGAGAAAACTATGAAGAAAGGCTGGGACAAAGTAAGCGTAACTGATGGAAGTTGACCAGAACTTCTTACAAGAATGAAGAAGTGCAAGCAAGAGCTAGGAAAATTGAGTAAAAGAGTGTTCAGAAGGGCTGATAAAGAGATAGAAAAGTTTAAAATCAAGTTTCAGTGGCTACAGAACGGCTCCTACACCTACCAACAACAACAACAAATCCAAGAGACTAAGGAAGCTATTTTTATATTGTAGAACCAACATGAAAAATTTTGGGGCCAAAGAGTAAGAATAATATTGTTAAAATGGAGAGACAAAAAAACAGCTTTTTTCCATACTACAACCATTCAAAGAAGAGACATAAACATAATAGAGAAACTAAAAAATGGTAATGGGCAACGGATCCAAAGGCAAGCAGAAATTATGCAACTTATCGAGAATCACTTTTCAAATCAAGAGGGGAAGGTGGAGATGAATGAGTGCATTAGCAAAATTTCTAAGAGGGTAAATGAAAATATGAATGAATTTCTTAATCGAGAAGTCAAATATGAAAAAATCAGAGATGCAATTTTCAGTATGGGTAGTCTTAAAGCCCCAGGACCGAATGGATTATATGACTTATTTTATCAGAAACACTAAGACGTGATTAACAAAGAAGTGTGTGCGGTGGTTAGAAGTTTTTTCAAGGACGGCCTTTTATTAAAGGAGGTCAATGAAACTCGTGTGGTGCTAGTCCCAAAAGTCAAGCAAGTTGAGAGCCTTAACCTTCTAAGGCCCATTAGCTAGCTGCTGCAATTTTATTTACAAAATCATCTCAAGGGTGATAGTTATAAGGTTGAGGAGGATTATGGACCATATTGTTTCTCCCATTCAAAATGCTTTTGTAGGTGGCAGACAAATCCAAGACAATATCGTAATTGTCCAAAAAATTTTTCATGCTATAACTAAGAGAGGCAGGAATAGTTAAAACTTATGATAGATTTGAGCGAAACTTTCTAGAGAGAACTCTAAAGGTTTTTGGCTTCGAAGAGTGATGGATTAGGCGAGTGGTGGAGTGTGTCAAAAAAATGAACTACAAATTCAATAATAAAATATGAATAAGTTACTATGTAAAATGATAAAATTTTAAATTTTATTAGTTTAAAAAATATTAAATTTAAATATTTAAAATTATATATTAAATTTTAATAATTGTATTATGCATTTAATTAAATTGATTCAATTATAGTTCAACTTGGATTAGAATATTGAATCATTGAACCAATCTTTGATAAGTTCAATTCTCGTAACCTTAATTACACAGCATATATTATCACCATCTAATATTGATGCATCAATACGAAATTCAAACACATCTAGAGTCTTTACAAGACCCTATTACTACTTCCCCTTCTAGATCAATACAGCAATATCATGAGACTACCTCTTCCAATACTGAGTCATTTATATCCCCACATCATCAAATAACTCATACTTTTACACAAATTACTCAAATAAACCAATATTAGAGGCAGTCACGAATTTAAAAAATTTTGATAATGAAAGTAAAATATAAAAAATATTATATAGATACTAAAAATTAGTCACAAAATTAGTAACAATATATTTATATTATATCTAATATGTATTTTATATTTTAATATGTGAATGATTTGATGCTNAGCTAGATTTTATATTTTAAAAAAATTGATTAATCTTTTTATTGTTAATAGAATTAAATGTCATTTTTTAAAATATATATTATTAAATAATCATTTAAAAATTCATCTTCTATACGATTAAAGAACCGACTCTTTATAATATTTATAGCTGATTTTTTTTCAACTATTACAATTACTATGAATAAAATTAAAACTAATTTCTAAAAAAAGTACTAATAAATAAATAATATTCTTTCAAGTCTCAACAGATTTTATAATAATTTAATTTAATAGAGTTAAATTTAATTATTTAATAGAGACAAATAAATATTATCTTTATATACTACTTACAAATTTTTCAAATTTTAGCGAGGTACTTGCCCCCACAACTTCCTTAATAAATCTATCTTTGATTCGTGGTATTAAAATTTGTTAAACATCAGCACTGTTTATTACATCACAACTAAGTTATATTTTATTTATTAATAGATTTATAAGTTATCATTCGCCGCGATATTAAGCTCCATTTAAGGATTTATCGTTGGCCAATAAATTACTCTATATATAAAGCAAAATTCGAACCCTCAAAATTTGCTTAAACGGCGAACCCAACTTGGTTTACTAAATACACATTTATTCACACACAATATCACTATCAACAATGCTAGGGAACCAACTCTATATAAGTCAAGAATCAGCCAACTGATAAACCAGAGGCACCGGTAACTTTAATTCTTGTAAATTGGATGGTTTTGGATATGATTTCTATATTTCATGTGTTACGCATTAATAAAACATAATTAATTATATGAAACCAACTAATGAATGATCAAAGCATCTGTTTCGTGATTCTCTCCTAACACTAGCGTATCTTCCCTCATGTTTTGAACATGGTCAACAATAATTTAACAAATAAATTAAATTATAAATTAATAAAACTAATTATAATTAATTATGTTATTTCATTCTTGGCTGATTATTAGTTAGTTTCATATACTTTTCCTATCATTATTAGTATATGGGTTCTATATTCTTCGCTCAAAACTCTAATCCTGTAGGCTGGTACAACTCTCAAATATCAATGAGCCAGGTAAATCTACTATTTGTCCAAACGTCAGCCGCAAATTGGTTATGCCTCAAATGTGTCCAATGTGACACAGCCCGAAGGAATTCTTAAAAAATATCCAACACCTAACCTTCGCAAATGTCCAAACAAGTAATGACCCAGGCCAATCCAGAATGGAGACTAACTTTGACTCAAACCCCTTCAAAAAGCCAATGAACCGTAGTTCAAACTTCAAATGGCATTTGTCCCGTCACCTGATGTAACCAACAAAAAAAAATGAAGCAAAAACTTCAAAGACAGATTGGCTCGGCTGGCAGGCAGGCAGAGCCATCGGGCCTGTTCCCTTCAAGGACACACCACATGCACGTGTCCACATTTCACGTTACCCACAACAATCTCTCTATCTCTTCACAAACACCTCCGCTTTGATATCACATGTTGCATTTATGGAATCTATTATATTATGAATTAGAATACAAATTCAATAAATAGATAGATCAATAACACATGGTGACAATCAAAAACTAAAATATATTACTTAATCATTTCATGAACATTCAACTCCCATGATTAAAAATTTGATCTTCAAACTCTTGAGCCAAATTTTGTAATGAACAGAAATTAAAATTGGTATCTTGTGCTCAGCAAACTAGAGTAAAGGAGTGGTATGGTCTCGTGCAATTATACAGAAGGCAGGCTCAAGTAACTTGCAAAAATCATAGTTACTAAGTACTACATTAATGGTTTAACAACTTAGGCGACAGGGAACACTATAACTTGGTCAAGAACAGGGCCACAGAGAGATCCATAATCATCAATTCTGGTATGGTAGAAGGAGCTGTAGAATGTGAGTCTTGTTCTTGGTGCAACTGCTTTGAACTTGAAGCTCACAGTTCTGAATTTTCCCTTGCCTTCAGATTTGAAGGGAACTTTGAAGGTGTCCTTGGCGGCAAATGCTTCGACCATCATGGATCCGTGGCAGCCGTTTTTGGCATCTCCAACTGAAAATGTGATGTTGTAGACTTTGTTGGTAACTGTTCTGATGATTTGGGCGATGGCACTTTCCCTGCCTGCAACCAGTTCCACTGCTCCCAACCCGAATGGGATATTGAAATGCTTTGAATCTATGAACTTAATGGCTTTCAGGGATTCGATGATCCAACCGGGGAGCGGCGACATCAAATCTTGCTGTTCAGGAGGAAGCAGAACACCGTTGGTAGAATTGAAAATAGGGAATGGACCCTCTTCAAAACCGGGATTTTTAACCAAATTAGCTGCACAAGAGACAACATAATTTCATTATCAAACAGGTAATTATGTTGATAGGTCCAGAAGCACAGTGAACAAGAAATAAAAAAAAAAAACAGAATTTAGTTAACAGTAGAAATGGATGAGCTGACTATCCGGGATCTAGCTTTTTAAAAAACGGGGGCATAGGATCGAAAATGTGTTTAAGGATTTAAATTGGTAAATAATTTAAAAATTACATATATTGGTAAATAAAAATTTTATTTTATTTATATGAAAAAACCCTCTAAAAGTTGGTATTCCATTGAAATAAACACTTTATGACCATGGGATAAAACTGTCATTCCCTCTCATTTTCAATCATCTACTATCTCCACCATTATATTAAAAACATATCTAAATGGACACCTATATTTGGTGCACAAATACAATTATACTAGGTGTACACCAAAATTATGAATTAAACCAACCACTAGTATAATATACACTAAAAAAAGGGTTAAACTATATAAATATTTATACATAAATACATAGTGACTGATTTTGGTGTTGAAGCAGCATTTTTTATACAAATAACTTTGCCCCAAAAATAATGTCATATGAAAGAACTCATTAGCAAGATACTTAACAATTCATTTATACTCTGGTAGCATGTTATAAAATTCAAATATGTTAAGGTTCATTACCTCTTGAAGGCAATGGAGGGTAAAACTCTCTGATAGCAATGGCATCCAAAAGCGGACCACAAGCCGGATCTTCCTGAACTCCAGGGTTGTGGAAAGTAACTTTAGCGACATTAAAAGTGGCCTTGAATCCCCAAGCAATGACATCACCATTGAGGCTATACAGTGTCTGCAGAGGAACATCTCCAGTCTGTGGAGGCACAGAGATCCTTAGGACTTCATCTTGTGCACAAGTCCTCGACGCGCCGAGAATGAGCGCGTAGTATTGGCCAGGTTTGACCTTGATGGTCTGAGAGATTGAGGCTTCATTGCCAAGCCTTACAGCATGTATGCCATGAGTCACTGGGAAGAACATGCCTCCGGGTTGTGGCCCTCCGGTGACATACTCAACCAAACCATTGATCTCCCATTTTGGTAACGCAAATTTTCCAATGAGTTTGGTTTTCTGGAGGGATTTGGGGTTTGGTTGCTCCTCAAAATTTCCATTTTGAAGGTAAGCTGTCCAGAAACACAGTTTCAATCCAAGCACATAGCCAGTATTTACTATTAAGTTTAGATTGGAAAAATAAATGTTCATTTTCAGTTTGGTCAAGTGCCAAAAAACATTTTTCCCTTAAAATTGTCATGAGGCTCATTATAGAAACAAAAATAGTGGTGGGTGTTGAAAATTTAAAAGTAACGGATCCATCACCTTTTTGGTTTTTTTTTTTTTCTTTCTTTTGTTTTTTGGTCTATTGAAGGAGTAGAAGTAACATTAGACAACAGTGGCCAGTATGGAACTGTGAGTGCATAACGCTGAACAGGAAAATATTTTAAATGAAGCATCAGGCACATTGAGAAAAGGAAAATGAAGCACAGACTTTACTATAAAAAACAAAACAAAACAAAATCATAGATCTAGTGTTTCACTTTGGAAGAGACTTAGATGGGAGCATTACCTTCAGGTACTCTTGGCTGAATAACAGCAGAAGCTGAAACAGCAACCAACAAAGCCAAACAAAGTGTAGATACAAGTGTCACTGCCATTTTCACTACAGAATCTGGGGTCTAAAGCGAAAGAGATAGAGGAAGAACTGAAGAAGTGTATGTTGTTGCTCTAGAAGAGAGCAGAGCTTGGTGTTGAAGACTGAAAAGAAGTAGAAGGAGCTTCAGTTGCTTTTATAGTTGGAAAGTGGGAAGGACCAAAGGGGTAAAAGTAAAACTATGGAGTATGGAGTATGAACAGAACTTAGCAACAATCACGTTGGAAGGCCCATTGGGGACACATGAATTCTTTCCAAAAAAAAAGTTGAAATTTTTTTAACCGGCTTTTTCTCCACCAATCATGCTGTAGGCATTTAGAAATAAATAAATAAATAATATAATAAGAGTAATTATTTTTCGTTGAGAAAACTACTTACAAAATATAAAAATAATAATTGAAAAAAATTAGAGAATCATTAAAATTTATTATTTTTTGTCATTATTTTTAGTTATTAACTCAATTCTTTTAATTTAGTAAATTCTAAACATACTTTAACCTACACTTTTAAATATTAATAGTTAATTGATAATCAAAAGTAATAAATTCTAATAATCATTTAGTATTTCTTATAATAATTTATTCATAAAAGATAATATTCTTTTTACAAAAGCACTCAAATATTATATTTTTGAGGCCTCCCTTAAAAATTATTTAATTTTTTAAACTATTCTTACTCCTTTCATCATCTTCAACTTTTATTTATTATTTCATATAATTTGTGTGTTTAACATATTTAATATATTTAAGCTGCTAAATTTTTTAAGGGATTTTTTACTTAATTAAATAATATATAGTTAAATACATATATAAAATAATGTTATAATAATTGTGCACAAAATAAATAAATTAACATTTTTATTTATGAAAATTTAGAGAACTCATCATTAATTGAATCATGAATAAATAAAAGTAATTTTGTACTTACAGAAAATGATAAAGCTTCAATTTTTTTCTATTACAATTGAGAACGCTAATAGATTTATACATGCATAAAATTAACATTTAATGCCACTTTTGTATACAAAAATTATCTATTTAAATACTAAGTTAATGTTATTCATTTATGAATAATTAAATTTATTATTATTATTATTATTATAAACTTTTAGTAAAAAGCAATATCCTTATTTTATTATGTCGGTGTGGTTACGTTATTTGATCGATCTCGGGATGCACTGATGCAATGTGGGAGCGGGAGAAGTTATAACATTTGCAATAATAACGTTTTAAGTTAGCATTTGTAATAATAAATGTTTTAGCACCATTTCTAATTTAGTCTTTGAGTTTTTAAATTTTTTTTTTATCTTAATTCCCATTTAGTTTTAACATAGTAGCACCTGTTTTTGGTTGTCTTATCCCTTTTTTCTTTTGTAATAAGTATTATTATGGTCATAAGCGAATTTCAATCATTTAAACCACATGCTTAATATTTTTTATATCACTTGAATTATATAACTTAAAGTAAAATGTACATAATAATGTATTAGTACTTTTTCAAGCGAACTCTAAATACTATGTAAAGAGTTATATTGTTCACACTCTTTTAAAATATAAATGATAATAAATATAAAAAGGGTAAAGTATAAAGAGAGAAATATCTATCACTTGGTGAATTTTATTCTAGTTTAGTCATTGTCCTAAGTTCAACCCTCTCTATAACTATGTCGAAGATTTTTTTCCTAATGACTAAGTTTTAATGGGTGTTTAATAAACGGTGAATGCTATGATGCCTAAGTTATGGTGCCTAACTTACTAAAAAAGGTAAAGAAATAATATTTAATAAATTTTAACTATTTTATTTTTTATTTATAAAAACAAGTTAGACAATTTAGACACAACAATAAAAGGCACCATAGAATCCACCTTAATAAACAGCTATAATAATAATGAACACTTTTATACACCTCACAAAAACTTTATTAGTACAGTAGTAAGGCTCACTCCACTTAGAAACACCAAGTTCAAAAACTTCAAACAAACAATCCCAACTTCAAGTATTTTTATTCTTGAGTACTTAATATACATCGCGGTATCATTTATTATTATATTGTATAAAAGTATCACCACTTAAAAAATCATTGTCTAAATCACACCGTACAACACTTCTCTTATAATTTCAATAAACTGATTGTGAGAAGTCTCTTGCTTGTTGAATGAATACAAATTAAGCTTTATGAACAAAAATTTGAATCTCTCTCAAATTATGTATGAAATTATTTTTGTTGAGTTTAAAGAAATAATATAATTTGAAGATGATGACTAAAATATTATAAATTGAATTAATAGCAAAATTATTTGTGTAATTTATTGTGTTTAGTGTGCAAAAAATACATTAATCACCGTTGGCCCAAGAAACATAAAAAAACAAGTTCATATTGCATCTGGCCCAATATTGATTCAAACAAAACACTCGTATCATATGATGAATGGCAATGAAAGCAAACAATTTGAACAAAGAAGAAAAGAAAGAAATCTGGCCCAAATCTAACATAAGCCTAAACGGTGGTCCACACCCAAATCCATTCACTCCACTTAGTTACTAACTAGGTAAGATGAAAAAGGTTGAAAGAGAAGATTGAAGGTATGGTTGCATGTATGATTCGGTCGCTGTTTCTATTCTCTCTCTCCTCTGTGAACGCCGCTACTACATCTAATTTTGGAGAAGAAGTCAAACAAGGTGTTGAAGCAAGTTTCAAGCCTAGGAAGCTTCGTTCCTCTATTAAAGGGATGAACGACCAAGAATTGAAGTAAGGAGTGAGAGCATAATGTTTGGGTTCCCATAGCTCATTGAGCTGTTTATTCATCTCCTTCATGGTTTTCATTGAGTATTTCTTTTTCTCAGTTTAGTCTTTTTGGGTTTCAACGGTAAAAGGCATATTGGTGAGGTTTGTATGTAAAAGCCATTGAGTGAAAAAAGGTAGAGAGTTAGACTTGGAGAAAAATCCATAGTTATTTCAGAAATTCTTGGTAAGTGTTTCTGTTTTGTTGTCATGATCCTGAGGAGATTTCTTTGCAAGTTAGGTTAGCACTTTGTCGTTGAAAGGTGGGGTGAGTTTATAGTCAAGTCTAGTTTGGGTTAGAAATTGGACTTGTTCCAGATAGGATTGATTAGAATCATAAGGAGATTTGATGAATTTAATTCTGTTAGAAGATAGTGAAATTCCGTTACTGTTGTGATGGAGACTAGATGTAGGCTACATTGCACTAAGTAGCTGAACCAGGATACATCTGTGTGTTATTATCCTTTCTCTTCTTTGTTTCTGGTTCGCATTAAAGTAGACAAAACAGAAGTATCTCCTGATTCTACTATTCAGCAACACTTCTTTATAACACTCTTTGCACGTTACTCTGTTTTGGCTCCTACTGCGACAAGAGACAAAACCAGAGTTTCTCAAGTTTTATACTCAAAGTATCTCAACTGAACTCAAGATTTTAAGAAAAGTCAAAAGGAGGTCAAGATTCAACCCCTTCTCTTAGCCACTGATAACCATAAATTGGTATCAGAGTTTGGTCTAAAAAAGATCAAGCTTCATAGTTTGGAAGAAAGATCCTGATGGCAAACAATGCTGATTCCAACACGGTGGCTTACACATTGACAGAAGGACAATCGAACAACAGACTTTCATTCTTCAATAAAAAAACTACAACTACCGAAAAGAAAGAATAAAGATTTTTGTTTAATCTGTGGATTACAACTTCTGGAAGATAATCATGAATGATCCTCAAATCCCTACCAAAACTGGCACTGATGGTGTTGTCACTCCCAAAATCGAAGTAGAATGGAATGAAGATGACAAGAAAAAGGCGAAACTTAACGCCAAGGCTGTCAATATGCTAAATTGTGCAATCAGCTTCAAAGAATACCAGAAGGTTTCAAAATGCAAAACAGCAAAGAAAATCTGGAATAATCTCCAAGTCACACATGAGGGTACCACACAAGTAAAGGAAACAAGAATTGACATGCTGAGCAAAGAATATGAGATGTTTTCTATGAAGAAAGGAGAATCAATTGATGACATATTTGAGAGATTCTCTATCATCATTAATAGCTTAGATGCTATGGGAATTACTCATTTCAAACAACTGGTGGTGAGGAAAGTCTTAAGAAGCCTAACAAAAGAGTAGACAACTAAGGCTACTGTTATTTTTAAAGCAGTAACCTAAATCAAATGACCTATGATGAGTTGAGAGGAAATTACTAGCATATGAATTGCTCACATTAAAATTAAATGATATAAAAAAGAAAGGAGTGACTCTTAAATCTTGTACTGAATTATTAGACAATGAATCCAATGACTGTTTATCAGATGATGTGATTGTGTTTTTTTGCTAGGTTACTTAGAAGAATAATGAGATTTAAAAGAAGACGTACAGGAGGCAGCTCAAAGGATCCAAAGAAGGACATCAGCAAGGTCATTTTCCACAACTGCAGAGAAGGTGGACACTACAACTATGATTGTCTCAAGTTGAAGAAAGAAGACAAGTCTCGAAGGGAGAAGAAGAAAGGACTCATTTATTCTTAGGAAAATTTGAAAATGATATTGAAGATGATGAAGATTCAGACAACAATTCTCAAGCTTGCCTAATGGCCAACCACAGTCACCATAATGAGGTAATCTTTCTTGAACCCTCTAATGAAGATCTCCACATGATGATTGATGATCTTACTCTAAAAAAAGAAGAAACTTTCTGAATCAATGCCATGAACCTGAATCTGCAAATGATATCTTAAAGGCTGAAAATGCTTTTCTCAAAGAAAAATTAAGAAAAGCCAAAACTACTGTTGATATTGTTGAAGAAAACAAACGGCATAAGTTTGAAATCAAAAGTCTTGATGGAAATCATTCTATTGTTGACTATTTGAATTGCATTGAAGAGAATGAAAAGTTGCATAAAGAGATTAAGAGTCTAAATCCAGACTTAGCTAAGTTTGCTCAAAGCTCTGAAAATTTAGACAATTTATTAGCTAGTCAAAGACCTCTTTTTAAAAAGGTTGGATTGGGGTATTATGAAAAATCTAAACCTATTTTTGAAAAATTATGCTTTGAAAATGAAGTCTCAACTTCCAAAGACAAAAGATTTTAAAACCCCAATCACTTAAAAAACCAGCAAGCAACAGATTTTGTCATACATGCAATCGGGTTGGTCATTTTCCCATTCAATGTTTTATTTTTGAAAGAAAAATTAGTGATAAAGTTTACAAAATAATTGATAAATACAATGCTCTTGGTTAATCAAGAAGGTTTAATATTAAAGGATCCAAAATGATTTAGATACCTAATGTCATTTAAAAGTTTTGTGCAGTTTTTCCTAGCATATAAGAAAAAGAATGATATGTGGTATTTGGATAGTGGATGCTCTATCTAGATGACCGAAAAGTCCACATTCTTCATCAAGCTTGATAAATACGATGGAGGCTTTGTGACTTTCGATGACAATGGAAAAGAAAAAATAGTGATCGTAGATAAGGTAGGTAAGAGTTTCTCTACTTTTATTAATGATGTATTTTTAGTTGATGGATTGAAACACAATCTTCTAAGAATTAGCCAACTATGTGATTTAGGTTATTCGATTATTTTCAAAAAATTAGAATGCTTAGTTATGTGTGAAAAATCTGGTGAAATCTTATTTGAAACTAAAAGATGCAATAATGTGTATAGAGTTACCTTAGAAGAACTAAAAGAGCAAAGTGTAGCTTGTTTTACTTTGAATCTGAAAAATAGTTATAGCATAGGAAATTAGGACATGTTAGCATGTTTCAAATTTCTAAGCTTGTGAAAAGGAATTTGGTTAGAGTAGGTCTTCCAAAAATAAAATTTGACAAAGACATCACTTGTGATGCTTGTCAATTAGGTAAACAAACTAAAAATTATTTTATACCCAAGAATGACATCTCAACTAAAAGGTCATTGAAAATGCTATATATTGATCTTTTTGGTCCTATTAGGACTCAAAACCTAGGTGGTGAACATTATGGTTTAGTGGTAGTTGATGACTATACAAGGTTTGGTTAGGTTCTTTATTTAGCTCATAAGAATGATGCTTTTCTTACTTTTTCAACTCTATACAAAAAGATTCAAAATGAAAAATATTTGAAAATAGTTATGAAAAGAAGTTTGAAAACCAAAATTTTGAATTATTTTGTGATGAATTTAGTATTTCACATAATTTTTCATGTTCTAGAACACCTCAATTGTTGAGAGGAGAAATAGAAGCCTTTAAGAAATTGCTAGGGCAATGCTTAAAATTCTAAAATTTCTTTGGGTTGAGGCTGTGAACACAACTTGTTACATTTTGAACCAAACCATCATTCAAAAAGTTAAAAAAAAAATCTCATATGGGCTTTGGAAAGGAGTACCACCCAATTTTAAGTACTTTTATATTTTTTGATGCAAATGCTTTGTCTTAAATACTACAGATAATCTTCAAAAAATTTGATCCAAAATCTTATGAATGTATCTTTGTTAGTTATTCAACCACTAGTAAAACATATAGAATTTACCTCAAAGAACATAGAATAATAGAGGAATTCATACATGTCACCTTTTGTGATTATAACACTATTTCAAGTGTTATCGAGGAAAATGATGCAGGAATTGAAACTGAACCTAGCTCTGAAAGGATTCATGATCAAGACAAATTAGAACCTTCTTTGGAAAAAGCTGTCCCTATTTTTACAGAACAAAATATAGGAGATAATTTTGTTTTGTCTCCTACCAAAGCAGAAAATTCTAGAAATCAGAACACCACAGAACCGAATCTTACTCAATCTAAAAATCACTTTACCAAAGCCCAACGAATGGAAGTTCTTGAAGTACTATCCACATGAATTTATCATTAGATATCCATCACAAGGAGTTACCACAAGATCTTCAAATAGAAAGAGGGCCGAACATAATAATTTTGCTCTTATATCTCAAGTGGAACCTCAAAATGTGAAGAAAGCTATTGACGATCCTTCTTGGATAAAGGTAATGGAGGAAGAATTGGTCCAATTTAAGAAGAATGAAGTTTGGTCACTAGTGTCTTATCCGAATGGTAAGAAGGTAACGGATACTAAATGAGTCTTTAGAAATAGATTGGGTGAAGATGGTAGTATTGTTAGAAACAAAACTAGATTAGTAGCTCAAAGGTATGACCAAGAGGAGGGCATTGACTTTGATGAGTCATTTGTTTCAATTGCAAGAATGGAAGCAATAAGATTATTGCTGTGCCTTTTTGAGTGGTTTTATTGATAGAGAGGTATATGTAGCTCAACCTCCCGGTTTTGAAAATAAGGATTTTCTAAACCATACTTTTAAACTCTTTAAAGCACTTTGTGGTTTGAGACAAGCTCCTAGAGTTTGGTATGAAAGAATTAGCTCTTTCTTGTTGAAAAATGGCTTTCAAAAAAGGACTACGAGTACAAAACTTTTTATTAAAGAATCTAATGATCATTTTATACTTGTCCCAGTCCCACTCATCTCCTATCCTCTCTCAAAAAATCAAAATTGAAACTTGAAAGAATAAACAAAAGATGAAGAGAAGAACCATAGTGAACTAGCCCCCAACCTCGTAGCACACTGTCGCCGTACCCACCGTAACCCCCGTAGCCCTGCATCCCCACAGCCCCACGGAACCCATAGTCACCGTATCTCCTCTCTTCTGTTCGAGCGCGCTCTCTCTCTGTTCGTTGGTGTCACGCCGTCTCCTCTGTCGTTGCCGTCACTTCCCTTCCTCTTTACTGTCGATAAGCATTGTGATAGTAGTTAATTAGTTATGCTTTGTAATTTGCTAAGTTAATTCATCGCTCTCCTCTTGTAGTTTGCTGTGTAGTTTGCTGAGTTAATTCGTCACTACCCTCTGTGTCCGGTGTCCCCTTTCTCTAAATTATTTTTTATTTTTTACTTATTTAGTTTTATTGTGGAGTTTGCTGAGTTTGCTGATTTAGTTATGTTGTGGAGTTTGCAGAGTTTGCTGATTTAATTATGCTGAGTTGGCTAATTTTATTCGTTGATTTAGTTTGCTGAGTTAGTTTGCTGATTTAATTATGTTGTGGAGTTTGCTATGTTTGCTAATTTTGTATGTTTGCTGAGTTTGCTAATTCTAATTTGTTAATTTTGTTCATAATTTTTTGTGGAATTTGTTGATTCTACTATGGAATTTGCTAATTTAAGTTTTTCTTTATTGTATGTTAAAGATGGAACAATCACAAAGTGATCATTAGCCACAGGACAATGCTATCAATGCTGTCCAAGAATCCAAACTGGTTCTTCTCGAAGAAAATCTGATCCAACTTGACAATATTTTACTGTGAAATATGATAAAAATAACAAAGCACAATATACATGCGTTTTTTGTTTGAATACTTACAATAGAAGAGAAATATATAGAATGAAGTATCATCTAACAAAAAATTTTGGACAAATTAAAGTTTGTAACAAAGTGACTGAAGATGTTGAACTTCATATTTAATTAAACCGATTGAACCTACGTTGAACTCCGGTCGAATAAGTGAATCATTGAACTAGTGAGACCTTATCGATTTACTGACGACCAGTTCTCACAACCTTGGTTCAAACACTAAGTTGTTATTTTACTAATTTATGTGTACAAATTTTGAAAAACGTGGGTGCAAATTATATTGATTCATAAGTATAAACTGTATTGATTTATGTGTGCAAAATTCTAATAAATATAGGTGTTAATTATATACGTCTTGTGTGCAAAACATCCATAAATATAAGTGCATATTATTATTGACTAAATACTGGCTAAAAATAATAATACTTGCTGTTAATGTAACATTACTCAACAATAAGATCTTCATCAATGCCAAATTGCCAAAAAAAAAAATCAATTTTCATCTTGATCTTCATCCCTTGTTGGCCTTGGTGTGATTCCTCTTCCGTTGGTAATGCCAAATACGTAGAAGTAATCAATTGCTTCTCCTTGCCTTTCTTGGACTTGCTACGTTTGAATGATGACTTCTTGATCAATGTGGTTGAACTTTCCTTTTATGTAGTGTCTCATGTTCCTAAGCTTGCTCATAACATAGTCCATAGTAACGAAAGGATGTGTAGTTTGAACTTGATTTTGATTAGATTTGCGGAGGCGACAAATTTTATTTAGATAATAGGCATATCCAAACCAGGATCTAACTGCAACTTAGATAATACTTTAAATTTTATTTTGATTAGATTGCGGAGGCGACAAATTTGCGCGTAGGAGATGTGATTCTTACCACAATTTTGGAAGTCAATGCTAATTATGAAACAAAACCTGTCAAAGCAATCAGCGATCGATAAGTATTGGTTTACTGAGCTGGAAAATTAAAATTAAACTAAGGAAGGTTATTTCGTCTTGGTGTGATTTCCAATTTCAAAATTCAAACCACAAAGGTCAAGATGCGGCTACATGTCACATGGATTCCTTGATCTTCTTGGGACCACCTGTTTCCAAAATCGTATTAATATATTCGTTTTAAAGTAGGTTCGTGTACCTAGATCAAAATTAAAGTAATTATGTATGATACTGCCTGGCAGTTTAGCGCCATTTCTCTAAGTTATCCACCACAATAAGGGTCCATAAAAATTGCAGCTCACTGCTATTATTTTTTGTCCCCATATTATGAGGAGCACGCTATTATTATATGTTGATCCCAAATGCATGTGTTTCTGACTCATTTGGCTTCAATTTTCTGCACAGGTTTAATTACTCTGTTAGTTCATATAATTTTGCGAAATTTTCAATTAGATTTCTATATTTTTTTTCTTTTAATTGGATTTATGCACCATTTTTTTTTCAATTAGGTCCCTTTTACTAGTAATTGACTTAATTGTATAGAGACCTAACTTAGAAAAAATTGGTACAAGAACTTAAATAAAAAGAAAAAAAATTGTAGGGACTCAATTAAAAAAGAAATTGGTGTNATATATGTCTCTGTGTGTGTGTGGCCTACGTTTTCACGTGAAATTATATATTATCTAAGGTATTAAAGTATATTTTTTGTCTCTAAAGTTTGACAAAAATTTCAAAAATACCCTTAAGTTTTATTTTGTTTTAATTTTATCTTAGAAGTTCTGTATTTGCATCAAATATACTCCTGACAGCTAATTTTTTAAAAAATTTAAGACCAATTCAATAAAAATTTCATAAAAATATCCCTCAACACAAGTAAATTAAGCATAAAATTTTCATGCATTATTGTTAAATTGGTTTTAAATTTTTTTAAAATTTTGTCGTTGAGGATATATTTGACGCAAATTGAAAACTTTTAAGACAAAATTAAAACAAAATAAAATTTAGGGGTATTTTTGAAATTTTTGCCAAACTTCAGGAACAAAAAGTATACTTTATCCTAGATAATATATAATCTCACGTGAAAACGTAGGTTAGATGACCATAGAATAGGTTGAATTATGTATGTTAAGGGTTAGTAACTTTGATAAAAATGTTGAGTTATCTTGAGAATGAGTTAATGATTGATGATTGATGATGATAATGAATTGTGATGATGGTAGCTTTTCGAATAATGAGTTAAGTTATCTTGATTTTATATTGTTTATGATAAAAATTAATATAATTGAGTAAATGGTATAACGTGGAAGAGATGGAATGGATATAGAATTATTTTGGACTCAATTGGTGTTGTTTTGGGATGTGAATATTGGTTTTGAAATGAGAGTTTTGGTAAAAATAGAGATTTGGTATTTTTGGTAAACTTAATTTTTGACAAATTTTGACATGTCATAACTTGGCTTCCGAACCCATAAATTTTGTCAAACTTCCATGAAGTTTACGTCATTCAAAAAACGAACTAAAAATTATTTTTAACGAAAAAGTTATGCGCATTTAAAGTTTGCTGTGCAAAATTTGAATTTTACAGACTTATCAACTTTTTACTACTTTTGCTAGGCATGCGTGCGCGAATATACACGCGACGCGGACCTAGGCTCTACCCAAACATCTGGCATATGCGGGAGTGTGTATGCGTGCGCAGAATGGGAAGATTTACAAGCTCGCATACGCGGACAATACCACGCAATGCGGGACGGCTTTCCTGTCCAAGGTACTAGCATGGGTTGACACCTCTCTCTGTATTTTAACGAAACGGCGTCGTGTCACTGAAACCGGACAGTTTTAGTTCCAGTTCAACCAACCAGTTTAATAACTCACATCCGATTTTTAATTGAACAATTTTAGACAATAAGCCAACCGTTGAAGCTGTTGGTTCCCAGTCGGATCAGCCCGACCAGCTGGTCCAATCCAATTTTATAAACCATCTTTTGAAACCTCAGCTGCATTATTATTATTTAAACATGAAAAACAAAAATGCTTATACATAATTGTAAGATCGGTTAACCGGTAGTATGACCCATTTGGTTGGAAACCTGGACTAAAGACGCAATTAAACCACCAAAAATCGGACAGTTTGTCACAAACTGATCGGTTCAATACAAATCCATGAACCGGTCGATTCTCATGGACAAAGGTTCGAACTCATGTCTTCTGTCCACAATCCAGCATATCATGCCACCACGCTACGTGTTCCTTTGGTATAAATTATAATACGTGTTCATTATTATATATATTATATACGTATTTACATTTATATATTAAAATATTAATGAAGATATTTATTTTAAATTTTTTAGAGTAAATTGATAATTAGGTTTTCAAGGATTTCGACTCAGGATTAATTAGTGGTTGAAGAAAAAAATATTAATTAAATTCTTCACGATAGTAAACAATGAACATCCTTTTATTAATGGATAATGCAAAACAAAACAAAATTATTCATGTTGTTGTCGTACAAATATAGAAACGATGTAATTTTAAATAAGGTGAATTCTATGATGTAGAATAAAAATTCTTTCTACACCTATAGATGTCAGGTGTCAACTTCTCCAAATAGCCATGAGATTTCCATAATAATAATCCTGTAATCTTTTTTAACTGAACCTACTACCTCTGAAAACAACACAGAAATTGTTCCCCTATCACCATGTTATTTCTGACGCTCAATAGTGCATCATGATTGTAGCATGGTTTTATGGCTATTTGGGAAAGTTGACACTTGGCATCTATAGGTGTAGAAAGAATTTTTATTCTACACCATAGAATTCACCTTTGAGTAATTAAGTATTCATTATCTTTAGAGTGTTTTTTTTTTTTTTTTGGTCAAGTGGATTGGACAACCCCCAATCCTAGACATTACACCCATGTACACACTCACACAACACACTCACACACACTACATGGGTATTACTAACATGGGTTCTATATTCCTCACCGAGGATTCGAACCCGGGTGCAGCTCCCAGCGAGGCAGATAATGCTGCCACTGATCCAAGGCCTCGGCTGCCACAAGTAGAGTAGTTCAATAAGACAATAAGTCAATAGCTGGTTGGATTCTCAAAAGCTTGGAAAGAATTGAAATTCCTGGTTTGTTAGAATTCAAAAAGTATTGTATTTTCTTTTTTTATGAAAACGGGCCATAGGACCAGAAAGATTGTAATCATTTTTTGGTATTAGAAAGTAATGCAATTACTAACCACAAAAGGATTGGGCCGGAAATACACTGTAGATAACGGGCAAAGAACCAGAGCGAAGGCCTATAGAAGAGCCCACAATATCAGTTATGAGTCAAAGTAAACAGGGAAAACGGTTGAAGTTTTAAAGAGGGAGGCGAGGTTGCTTCCAAAAGAAAGCGAAATTACATACACACATACACACATACACGCACTCTCCATCGCAGTCAACATCACATGCTCCCCACCTCATCACTCCTCCACCAAACTCTCTCTTATGCATAAAACCACCAACCCATGTGGACATCCACCACCACCGCATCCAACATCTCCCCTTAAATACGACGCCGTTTCCTTCCCAACCCTTCAACCCTATAATCATAATAACCGTCATGATCGTCGCCACCGCTGCTCCTGGACTGACGTGATTTCCCAGCGGTTCATGGTGACCGCTGCCGTATCAGCCGCCGCATCCTCCTGGCTCCACAACAGGCGGATCCGCTACCTCTTTCTCCTGCTCTGCTCGCCACTCCTCCTCGTCTTCCTCTGCGCCGTCCTCCCGTTTCTATGTGCCGCCGAGCTCTGCCTCCGCCGTCGCCTGTGGCGGAAGCTAATCCGCGACGAAGAGGAAGGGAGATGCGGTTGCGGCTGCGAAGAGGAAGAAGAAGAAGAAAAGGGGCTTCTTCATAGGTACCTGGAGGATCAGCTTCTTTTGGTTCGATCTATGTACGATTGCGGTGACATTGGAGAAGTTCAGGAGGTGGAGGAGGAAGAAGATCCTAGAAGGGTTGTAGATGTTGAAAACCTTAGTAGTTTTAGGATTCCTCTATTGAGATGATGAAAAACAAAACAAAGGAAACAGAAAAATTCCTTTTTTTTTTCTTTTTTTTTCTTTTGGGATAATTTTAGAACCTTTTTTATATAGATGATGGCTAATTTTCTTCCTTGATTTTCGTTTTTGTTTAACATGATAGGAAAAAGGAATTTGTGTATTGAAGTTGTATGTACTGGTTGAGGGCTTACACTTTGCAGCAAGTTGCAATTATTAACCTTTACTTTTTCTTTTTTGTTAATATTAAACTCTCTAATTGTATTTCTCTGAGTTTAATTTATTTTCTCTGCTTGTAATTAACTTCATTGGTTGTTCCATAGAGCTTTCGAGAGCAACATTTCATTGTATATGCATCGTGGAATTTGGTATCGTATATTGCAGGCAATCCACTCATTTTTAGGAGTTCGTTTGAAAAATTAAAAGTACTATCTTTATACAAAACTAATACATAATAGTTTAAGTGTATGATCAAGTGTCTTTCTAAAATGTAAATATAAAAAGTTTTGACTGAAATATTTATTAAATAACTTTAATAAATACCCTCACAAAAGACCATGAAAGTAACGCTAACATTACCCATAACTAAAATGGTGTACTTTATGGTGGTTTTGGTGTCGGTAAAATTTTCGTAAAATTTAAAATATATAGATAAAATAATGATTATATTTTTCATTTTTTATCAATATTTTTTAATTTAGAAAAAATAAAAATATAAAGTGTGATGAAATTAAAAAATATTGTAGAATAGTAAATAATATGTTACATTAATTTTAGATATACATTATAAATGTTACCAAAATTGAAAATTTTTTTATATTAAATTATTAGGTGTGAATTTTTTAAAAATGACTCAAACTATGTGTTATACACTGTTGTAGATCTTTATAAAACGAGAGTAATATTTTATCTGTTTATAATTAAAATAATATTTTTTTATAAAACATTAATGATATTTTGTCTTTTCATAATTAATTTTTTTTGTTACATTAATGTTTTGTACTATCACTATAATAATGTAAAATATTAAAATAGTCAAATATTTTTGTATTTTACACTAAAATATTCATATATAAAAAATTTAGCCACCATAATTTCTAAAGAGAACGAATGATGAGACTTGAGAGAATTTATGTGAAGCATGAAGAGGTGAAGATAGATTTGATCTTGTTTTTCTTTTTCACATAAATCATAAGTGGAATAGTTTTTATAAGAGATTTTTCGAAAAAATATTTTACTTCTTTTTAAGTAACTCATAAATGAGTTTTTTTGTGAGAACAACCAAACTTCTTGTTTTACAATCATTTATTATTAATGATTGAAGACCATCATCTTACATTCTGAAATTTTAGGTCCTCAAAGTACAACAAATATGTGTTATCCACTTCAAAGAAGCTGGGGTAGATTTAGTTGCCTTATTGATAAGAGTAAAACTTCACTTTAACCCTTAACCATTTTGTGAATCCTTATTTTGCTCTTTATGGATTGAAAAATAATATTGCAGTTCCTAACTACTGTCTCCATCAAATCTTTTGTTCCTTTTATTAATGTCTCCGTCTAGACTTAACGGATGTTACCTACATGTATCGTTAACTCAACACGTGTCAAGCAACTATTTAAGGGACAAATCGTTCTCTGGTGACTCAGTAAAATATTATATTTTGGAGAAGTTAAAAATGTTTTACTTCTTCTTCTTCTTCTAGAATAGTTTTATCTATTGAAGAAAATACTCACCATATTCAAGGCCCATACATGCCTATCAGATCAGGTCATTGGTAATCTTTCTAAAGAGTTCCAAGAACCAAGAATAGGATCATCTCCAACTATTAGAAAGTGTTCGCCAAAAAAGCAATTCTTTTGCAACTAAAATGTTACATGTATTCATCTACAAACAATATATTTCAATCATTGGAATCTGAATGTTAAAAAATATGCAGTAAAAAATTTAGAAGCAAAAAGAAATAAAAGAGATCCATCAAAATTAAGAACTTACTTGTTTGTTCACTTTGTTGAGCTTGAGGCTCTATAGTTTTCAAATTTGACTTTAATGGTTCCAATTCCACCTACAACAAATTTTTGCAAACTAACAAATTTTTGCAAATCAAGAAATCTGGTTGAACAAAAAAAGAAGTAAAATGTTTCTGACCTTTTTAAAATGCAGCATTTTGCTGAATCATCAAGAGACAATTTGTCCCTTAAATAATTGCTTGAGACGTGTTGAGTTAACAGTATATGTAGACAATATTCGTTAACTCTAAATAATAGCATTAATAGAGAGGATAAAAGATCTGACGAAAACCGTGATAAGAGACTGTAATGTCATTTTTCAATTAATAAGAAGCGGAATAAAATTTACGAAATAATTAAGAACCGAGGTGAAATTTTACTCTATTGATAACTTTACATTGGTAGGCATTAAATACAACTCTATCACATTAGTCCCAGAATTAAGTAACACTCAATAGATTATGAGTTAAATCATTTATTAAAAGCACGTGATAATTATCCAAACCCACATTTGCAATACCAAAAATTTTGGCTTTAATACAGTTGGTAAACTTGACCGAATCACTAGTCTTGGGTTTGAGATGATTGAAATATTTCTTTTTCTCCAGTCACATACCTCAAACATCTACTATTTATGTACCGCTTCTGATTTTTGGATGTTTTGAGACTTCAAAGACACTTATAATATCAGAAATCTTTGCCTTAGATACCCAAACTTTATCGAGTCCTTCTTGGCTAGTCCTTGAAAACCCTATTTGACGTTTCCTACATTCTTAAATCTGAGGTTTTTTTAAAAATATTTCAATAGTTTCGTAGGATTTATGGACTAGAATCTTCAGCAATTTTCTCTTTTACCAGTGACACTATTTTAGTTTCATGTCCAAGTTGACAATAGATGCAGCTCCTTATTATTTTTAATATAGCCCAAACCAAACTTTTAAAAGATATGATCTTTAATCACTAGATATTAAATCTATATTCATTTGTGCCATTTACCATTTTTTCAAGTTCAACAGTGAGAAGCTTATTAACTTTTATAACCTCAAAAATTTTTTTCTTTTCAGTTTGACTATATTTATGTGATTGTTTTTGAGATTCCTCCATCTCAAGTTCTATCTTCTAAGATGCAGAAGCATATGATTATCATTTAATTAATATATTTTGGTATTTATTTTAAAAAATTTTAATTATTTAACATGAAAATTAAAGAAAAATATAAATTCGATTGATTCATGTGATTTCTCAGAAGAAATAAATAAAGAAATTTGAGTAGTATAAATTGTTAGAATTTATGATTAAATGTGTACTTAGTTAATATAAATTGATTTTAATATAAATATAATATTACACTTTTAAATACTATTTTTTTGCTAAAAGAATAGTACGATATTGTTTGTTTTAGCACACAAAGTCTCATAGTTTTGTCTTTGACAATAAGGATGATAGGTAAAACTCCCCACACTCACTCGTTAAAATGCGTTATGCTAGGGAGAGGTCTTCACACCCTTATAAAGCATACTTCGTTTTCCTCTTCAATCGATGTAGGACCTTACAAAAACTGAACCAGTAATCGAATCGATTAGATTACTGTTTACTAGTTTAATTGGTGGATCACTAGTTAAATCATTTAAATTATAATTAATAAATATAAATTTTAAAAATATAACTTAATTTATACATGTTATATATTTGAGAAAAAAAAAGACAAATGAAAAGCAGCTTGACATCGTGGCAACTATGCTAGTAAGCTACTACACATGCAATCTAAGTTTGAACCAAAAGATGAGCCTTTTTTTTTTAATTGTTGACTTGTAATTTTGACTAATTTCCATCGATTTTGATCGATTTGTATCAATTCATACCGGTTTTAACAGATTTTATCCGATTTCGATCAATTCTTTTTTTTTAAACGGTTAGAATATTAGACTAAATCAATTTAAAATTTGATTTACCAATTTTTCGATCAAATCGATCGGTCCAATTTTAATAATTATGGTAATAACAATATTTTTAATACAGTTTGAAATCAATATAAAAGAGACAGGTGGCTTATGAATTAGGGAGATTCTGCTTATTATTATTAGCAATAAAAAGCATTTTTGGATGAAGACAATGAATGTCCTCTTGAATTTAAGAAGGTTTTCCTCCCACTCAACACTCATCTCGATCACAGATTTTGTCAAAGACACCAAACTAACACCTTTGAAGTTATCAATAATTTTTTTCTACTGCTCATTTAGTTTGCTGTATTTAACTTTTTCAAGAAAATTAGCCCTACAGTAGCACCAGCACCGAAATAGTTTTAAATAAAAAAAAATATAAATAACAAAAAGATAAAAAAAATACAAATATAAAAACTGGAAGGTATAATACTGCTTAAATTTAGGCCTAATGCATCTCTTATTTTGGCAAAAATTATGTAGATTTTTCCATAGTACGTCTCTAAGAATCTTTTATAGAGATAAAAAAGGTATCAATTTCCTCAAGAGTTTGGGCCAGATATTCAATGATGGAATATCTCTCAAGGAACCAAATCCCATTTCCTCGATGATAGATTTTTTTCATTCATTCATGTTGGCAAATACGGTAGCTATCGATCTTGTTGAGCATCTCAAATCGTGAGTTTTCTGCAAGGATTTGAAACACTATGTTATGTGATATATTTATAACATAAAAATAAAGTTGATTTAATGTATATATGCTTATATCGTAAAGTGGCTTCTCTTTTTTTTAAGATGGTCTTCTTTGTCATTTTGGCGGTAAAAAATAAAAAAAAAACTTGTAGCAGCATCAAGTGAACCTCAATTAATTCACAAATGAATCAAAATTAGTTCTGATTTGAACAAAAACTAACTAAACAACCACACAAGAATAAGTTCAGCAAATTCAAGTGAAACGAAACCAAATGAAGCTAAATTTAACTAAGAAATGAACCAAAATTTTTTAAGGAATAAAAAATTTGGTCAATACTTAACAGCAGAATCAAGTGAACCTCAATTAATTCACAAATAAACCGAAATTAGTTCAGATTTGAACAAAAACTAACTAAACAACCACACATAAACAAGTTCAGCAAATTCAAGCGAAACAAAATCAAATGAACATAAATTAAACTAAGAAATGAACCAAAATTTCTTAAGCAATAAAAAATTTGATCAATACTTAACAGCAGCATCAAGTAAACCTCAGTTAATTCACAAATGAACCGAAATTGGCTCTGATTTGAACAAATCATAAAGACTCAATTATTAACAAAAACACATCCAATACATTTTTGGATCTAAATGATCCTCAATTAAACTAAGAAATGAACCGGATTATTTATAAGAACCAATAAAATAACAACACAGTTTGATTCGATGCCCAGATACAGAGAAAAACAAGAAAAAATTGAATCAGAGAAACTCGATCTATTAAATGAACGAACTCGATCCACTAAACTCTAAAACTAACTAGTAGAAATGCGAGAATTGCGAGAAATGTGAAGGAGAATTAGAAACTGAACATAATAACAAGTAGTTTTGTTAGTACCTTAAGGAATCTATGTTATTCTTTTTCTGTGTTTTTTGTTAATGATCTTAAATGCACCACCGGATTTTGCAATAGTTTTCATAGAGAATTTGAAATATTTTTGAGAGATTTTGAGTAGGAGATATGGACGGTTTTTCAAATTAGAGCGCGAAGAGACAGGTAACATTTTTGGGGTTTCGGCGCATGTACACGCTCTTTTAATGAGAGTGATTTTTGTTGGTGTTGGGCCTGCTTGGTTGGACTTGGATGCAATAAGACTTGGATGTGTAGCAGATCTGTTTTAAATAATTATCAAATAGTAATTTTTAAATTTTATTTATTAATTGATCTTTTATATATTATTTAATTCTAAAATCTATCTTGTATTTTATAAACTATTATTTTATTATTCATCATCTATCTTAATTTGACAACTCTATCATTAACAATTTGATATTCTATTATTTATCTTCAATCATTTTTTTATTTTATTCTAAGTTTGAAATCCTAATCTTATCTTTTTCAAACCCAAGATTAATAATTTCACAATCTATCATCAATTTCTTTATCAATTGCCCAATTTTATAATTGTAATTGTTTATAATTCACTGTGATTGTCAATTTATTGTAGTGACCCTAATCATCATTTATCAATTGTTAGGTATGTGCTCTTCGTAATAGGAGAAATCGTAATTTGCAGAAAAATAATCGATTTTTTCATTTAAGTAATTAATTGGTTAGTGAATGAAAATCTTTTTCTTTTTCAACTGGCAGAAAAATAATTGATTTTTTTATTCAAATAATTGATTGGTTAGTGAATAAAAATCTTTTTCCGTTTACAACAATCGATTGCCTTACGAGCAAAAGCTCAGTTTTTGTTCTAATCAATCGGTTTTATCACCTATCTAATTAATTGGTTGAGGGATCCAATTGATTGATTGAATTATCCAATTGATTGGCTCAAAAAAACAATTAATTGAAAGATTTTTCTAATCGATTGTATTCATAACAAACAAACATGTATTTTTTATTGTTTATGCCATCGAACAAATCAAAACAATTTATTATATAAATTCTTTTCAAATGATTCATGTTTTTTTTTTCTTTTTTCAATAAAAGTTCAATTAAAAAGAATAATTCGCAGATCGGAGTTCCTTTTAACGAAAATAGATTACTGCAGGCATAAAGTAGGATCCAACTTTAGAAATGGATCCTCTCCAGTTTTTTTTAACATTTGGCAGAATACAGTGTGATCTCTCACCTTTGATTCTATAAGTAGGACCAAAAATAAATAAGAGAGATAACAATGAATGGTTAGATTAAACACTGGACACCATCCAATTTTTTTTACTGAAGAAGATCCACTAGAAAAATCACCGCTAGATTAATAATCTAAAATGGTTAAATTATTTTCATTTATGTTAAAAAGAAATTTAACAAGAAAAAGAAAATTTTGCCCAATCAATGATATGCTCGATCTAATCAAGCAACAAAGTTTTGCTCCCATAAAAGAAAAAACTTAGTCCACCAAGAAACAATTATAAGAAAAAAGAACATAAAAGAGTATTAGAGTAATTAGCAATTAATTCACACTGCTTTGTTAATTAGAGCATTCAACACCGGACAGAAGGAATTAACGTTCCCACAGAACATCCTTTTCTTTAAACAAAACCACCAAACTAGCCTGAGAAAAAAGGGTCTCTCTGGTTCAGCCATTTTCTGTTTTCATTTTCCCAGAAAATAGAAAATGATACAGAAAACGTGTTTAGCTATCCATTTCATTTTCAATTTTAAAAAGCGTGACCAAAACTCTAAAATTTTGAAAATGATTATGAGACATTTTCCCTGGTTTCACTTTGGGCGGATCCATGCATCACAATAAAAATTGAAACCAAAATTAAGAGAACTTTATTGTGAGAACAGATTCATAGTTTCAAAGAAAATTTAGAGATCAACTCATCAAATAGAAACTTTAGCGACAAGCAATACAGAGCAGCAAGTTACTGCCACAAAATAATGTTCGACACATAAGAATACCAAATGGTATTTCAACAATTTTAACTCATTCCAAAAGAAGCGAAATACAGAATCGCTTTATGAAACTATCCAAGTGCAAAACACAATTTAAGGGTGGATTACGTAATTAAAAACCATTTGCATAAAGAGATTGTAGAGGTCAGGTATCATATAATTGGGAGAGTACTCCGAAACTTGAAGGAAGACGTAGAATCATAAACGAACTCCATTACCAAGGGAAGGTCTCAATTTATATACTTGAGTAGAGAAGGTGGTAAGGGTAAGATCAGAACTTTTGGAATGTGAGAAATTTTATTCCACTCGTCACCGTGATTTCGTGCACAGCTTTCCTCCAACTGTGAGCAAGAATAAATGCAGAGTCTCTGTAATGATTTGAGGTTACGCAGTCCTTCAGGTAGCGATGTCAAACCATCACAATTGTTGATTTCAAGAACCACGAGTTCTGTGAGGTTCCCTATCCAATCTGGTAGTTTCTTGCCACAAAATCCGTTTATTACTAGTCTTTTAATTGATTGATGTGGCTGCAAGCCTTCTAAAATCACCTCATCTTTCAAACCATCTTCTTCTTGTTGTATGGTTGTTTTGAAACCTCTGTTGAAAAGAGGATCCGTCACGAAATTTATAGGCTCCTCTTCACATTGCCACTGCCACTGCAATTCCAATTCTTGAAGATGTGGCTTCTGAAGAAGTACCTTTGCAGACTCAACACTCGCAGCGATGCCTCGGAGTGAATTCAACCCTTTAATTTTTAGCTTCCCTCTTAGATTGTTTAGCCCACTCAGCTCACTTAAACTAAGCTTGCTTCCATGGCCTAACACAAAAAGTGTTAGTGTTTGAAGGCCAGTCAACTGTTCCAACCCGGGTGGCATACATGTCAAACTCACACAAGACTCCAACTCAATATGCCGAAGACTCATCATTTTGTTGATATCTGCTGGCAATTCTTTGAGGTTGGAACAATTTGAAAGTTTTAGAGTCTGCAAGTTATATAGGCTGGTAATTTCTGATGGAAGGCTTTGAATATTGGCATTCCCTTGAAGATCAATGTATCTCAAATGCTTCAACTCTTCAATGCCTTTTGGAATTACTGTTATGTCCAGCGCGCGAAGCGTTAACACACGTAAGCATCTAAGGCTTATAAGTGAACCAAAAGAAAAAACCAAGTCTCTACTTGAATGAATTGGTTGTCTAGGAACATGAAATGTCCTCAACTTGTCCCCATTGAGCAAATAAGATGATAATGTAGCTGCAGAAAACAATGGGATATTATATGACAGATAACGTGTTTTCTTTCCTACATTTACTTCTTTTTCACCAACAACAGCATATTCTCTCCCAACCACAAGCAGTGATAGATCATGTATAAGATCATGCATTTTATATGCAGTTACATCACCACAGTCATTGGTAGTGACAGCTTCAAACAGAGACATTGACAGCAAATTCATGAAGTATTCATGGCCGATATCCTCTGCAGAGCGAATGTCATCTGTTGTTCGAATGAACCCTTCCGCAACCCATAACTGGATGAGTGTATTCTTTTCAAACATGAAACCTTTGGGAAATAGTGAACAATAGGAAAAACAATTCTTCAAAGGGGAGGGAAGATGATCATAACTCAGTTTGAGAATTGCAAAGATTTCATCCTTCTGTGGATCAATTTTTGAAAACTCAACATCCCTGAAATATATCCAATCACTGCGGCCCAAGTTTCGCGAATACAAGAGGCTGCCAATAGTCCTTATGGCAAGTGGAACCCCAGAACACTTTTTAACAATGTCCCTCCCAATTGCTACCAGCTCCAAATCATTTGGTTCTTTCTCCCTATCAAAAGCAACCCGACAGAACAATTTCCAAGATGTTTCTACATCCATACCCTTCAAGAAAAGGGGTGGCTCTGTGCCCATGATCTTTGCCACTTTTTGATTGCGTGTTGTTACTATTACCATACTCCCTTTTTCTCCCTCCATCAGTAAGCTGTTCAGTTGGAGCCACAACTCGCGATCCTCACTCCACACATCATCCAACACAAGCAGATACTTCTTCCTTTCAATTTTTTTCCTAAGTTCTTGTTGAACTTCCTCAACCTCACAATCCTTATTATTGTGTCCGATCATTTTTTGAGCTATTCGCCTTATGTCAAATTCATCAGATACACACACCCACATTATTAGCTCAAAATAGTTCCGAACGGCCTTATCATTACACACTAGCTGAGCAAGAGTTGTTTTCCCTAATCCTCCAATCCCAACAATGGGAATCACTGAAAGGTTACTTGTCACAGAATTGTTCCCCAGTAGATAACTTTTAATAAGCAATTTTTCCTTCTGTCTCCCAAAGACTTCATCTTCACCCACAAAAGAGTATGTTTGCCTTCGTCCTCTGTATGAAACTGGAGGCTCAATCGAACAATCTCTCAGTTGCAGCACGTGCCTATCATTTGCAATATCATCTAGCCTCTTCCGGATTTCTTTCATTTTCCGGCCCATTTTATGAGCATAGGCCATTTTGTTTTTCCAAGAGAAGAGAGTTTTCATCTCTTTTATCGTCTTGCTTCTCAAAGCCTCGGTGGAGAAATCATCCAGTAAGTCATCTGCATCATATAGTACGTCTTTCAGCTCCTCCAACCAATTACTAATTTGATTGTTAGTAGCTTTTGCTTCTGCATCCAAGAGAACAGCTTTTATTGAAGTGGTGATCCTCTTCATTCTTTCTTGATCAGCTTTGAGATTCCATATGAATCTGAACTCTTCAACCGCCAGAGAAGCAATCCCTTCAATGATCTTTCCAGCAAACGCATCCATCCTATATTATTCAAGCATAATTTTGAAAATGACCAGAAGTCTGACTTGTTTTACTAAATAAATTCTAATATTATAATGAATACGATGTTTTAGTGAATGAAGAAATAATAAAAAAATTAAGAACTCAACATTGTAATTTATTGTTTATTTGAATTATTAAAATTTCAAATCATAACACAACTATATTCAATGAGATGCCTTTTCTTTTTTCCTTCCATATCACTGGAATAATAATAATAATGAAAGCATCTAACTGATGTCAAGAAAGGAACTAGGTTTGATTTCAATCATTCCATGCTTCGTCATCAAATTACGAAGTTCAACCATATATAACTCTATACAAAGGAAACGCACATCAATGATTCAATTGAATTATTAAAAAAAAATAAAAAGAAAGCAAACAAAATAAAACGCACGCACAGTAGTTGATAATTAGAGAAACTACCATACCTTAGATATTATCAAAAAGGAAGCAGCAGAAGCAGTTGTTGAGTTGCGTTGTCTGTTTTGTGTTGTGGATGATGAGCTAAGTGTGGATATGAAATTAGACGTAATACATAACATTATTGATCTTTGCCAAACAGATATCAATAGCAGTTTCAATGGACTTGGAAGTCAATGCCACCACTTACAAACAAGAAATAATGAATATTAAATACGCATGTTCATGGATGAAAAATAAATCGAAAATTGGATGTGCTTCATTGGAGCATTTTCAGTTTTTATTTTCATTCAAAATAAAAAATAAAAATATGTTAGTTTGATTTTAATGAAAATGTTTTTTTTTTTAATTGGTCGTTGCTCTTTTTTGTACTGTCTAGGATTGAAAGTGAGTCAAGTAAACTCATAAGCCGATTCGAATTCGACTCATTAATAGTTCGATAAACTGAACTTGTGAGCTGGCGAGCCGAGTTTGAGCTTGAAATTGAGCTCATAAATTAAATTATTAGAGTTTGAGCTTGGATAATCTCAGCTCATTGACTAAAATTTATTTTTTTAATTAATATTAATGTATATACATTATAATTTATTGATATAGAATTATAAATTATGTTTCTGTTATTTGAACTCGTGAGCTTTCATTGAGTCGATCTTAAGATTACGAAATAAGCTTGATTATTAATAAGTCGAGCTGTGAGCCAAACTTAATTTTTGTGATCCTAACTTGAATTTGGTTTAGTTTGACTCAACTTGATTCACTTTTAGACCTATTATTACCTCATGAGTCATGTCACTATTCTTTTGGTATTTTTTTAAAATTAATCTGTCTTCAAAATGACATTTTGAGAATTTTGGTTTCTCCCGATTTTTTTTAGCATTGTGCTGATTTTTGTCAAGAGTCTAAATTTTGTTTTACTTCTACTCTTATGGTTAATAGTTACATGTAACATTGTTGATATTTCTTTTTTCTGTTGCGTTTTATATTAATAGTTGATATTTATTAGCATAAGATGAAAAATTTGAAACTGAAGATAGCAAACAATGGTCCAGTGAAAATACAAAGATTTATATAGACATATTATATGAGCAATAAGAATGAACAGCTGTAATGTTCAACATTTGGAAGAACCGGCTATAAGCTAGCGTTTGTTTTGCAGTATTGAGACAGAGATCGAGAGATTGATATATAGTATTATGTTTGTTGGTTCAGAGATTAGTACTAAAATTTTTGTCTTTGTCTCCAAAATTTCAGTATTTCAGTGCTTTCAAAATATAGAGACACAGGAGCCTGATATTTAAAAAAACAGAGACTGAAACTTTAATAACATTTTATACCTAAAAAACTCTCATTTTAATTAATTAATTTTAATTTTATCCGTTGTGTAAATTAAATTAGAATTTTATCAATTTTTATCTCTCACTTAACACTAAACAGAATACTAAAACTTATTTCAGTCTTTATCTCTTAGTCTATATCTCTCAGTCTCAGTCTTTCAATATCTATCTCTACTAAACACTACCTAAATTGTTGGAAAATATTCCGTGTAACAAGCTAGGCTAAAGAAAAAGTATAATTAACTGCGCATTAAATATGGCGAGTTTTCAACTTTGCTAGCTCGAACAAGAATTTCATGGGACATTACATCTAATAAAGTGAATACTTGAAAAGAAGTATGGCGACACTTATGTACGGTATGTTCAATTATTAATAAGTTAAAATATTATTATTTTATTTATATTAATTTATTTTATTTCATAAAATTTATTTGTTTTTTGTATTTATACTTGTCAGGAAGAAAGGAACTACATAAAATTTAAGAAAAATGAATTTATGTACGATGGAACTACATAAAATTTAAGAAGAATGAAATAAATTTATGAAAGACTATAATATTTTAAGAAGAATAAATACAAGCCAAGAACTATTTTTTGCATCCAGAATAACCATTTGGTAGGAGTGTTCAAATACAAACCGATCTAAATTAAATCGTTCATCCAATTCAATCCAAACCAAAAATCGATTAAAATCGCACTAATTCGGATTTAATTGGATTATAATTTTTGCAAATCGCTGGATCGACCGAATTTCGGATCTAATTTTCATAACCGATCCAATCCAATCCATGCACAATGTGTTATAATATTATTATTTTATTATTATATTTATTTGAGTAGTGCCAGGGAGCCAATGGCCTCATAAAATGAACATCACCTATACTATCCAGAATAACCATTCGGATACCAGGGATAACCATCCGGATACCAGGGATAATAAACATCTCATGTTATAAAAAGCTAATTTTGGGTTCACCAAGGTTCGAATTCTTGACCTTCCGGATCTGGAACTCTAATGCCATGTCTTGAAACCACTCATCCCAAAAGCGTAACCTGATAAGATAATGTAACACTAATAATCATATCTCTAATACTTTCTAAACCTTCATTGTACACATTGTACGCTTAGGTTATACTTTCTCTATTTATAATTATACTTCTAACATGTTCAATTTTTTATATATTTTTATATTATTCATATATTATTATTATTATTTAATAAATATTTTATGTTCAAAATGTGGCTCAGTTTTTTCAATATTGGACGGGTGGATGAGTTGTGCAGGGATATGGAATATGGTGGTGTTAGCAATGGTGTGGGGCAGCTTTTTCTGAGCCATGGCAGGGGGGAGTCGGACCGAGCGATTGCCTTGCGCGGGAGAAAAAGTTGAACTTGTAGGTAGTAATCGTAGGGTCCGATTCCTTAAGGGACCAAATTTAAGTTTTTTTTATTTTGTGTATGAAAGTGGAATCGGAGGGTACGTTTAGTGGTTTTTTTTTTATTCATGGACTCGTTGGGTCCGTTTGCTGGCAGATAATTTTTTTTTATCATGGAGTCGTTGGGTCCGTTTTCTGGCAGAATTTTTTTTTTATTCGGAGTCGCTGGGTCCGTTTTTTTGTTGCACAAAAAAAAATTTTTTTAATAGGATTCGGAGGGTCCGATTTGAGTACGTGTGTGTGATTCGGAGGGTCCGATTTGAGTGTGTGTGTGTGTGTGTTTTTTTTGGAAACTCGGATGCACTCCTCATATCTGATTCCTCTTCGTTGTTCTGCGTCTTCTTCCTCCCCCTGTTTCTGTTCTACTTCTCCTTGCGTCTCTGTTATTTCATTTGAACTCCAAGAGTAAATGAGAGTTTACTAGATATTTATGTATGAGAGTATGAAAAATGGTTGATAGAGTTACACTTAGTGTATATTATTTTGGTCAGATTCTATTACAAACATCTGAAGGAGTGAGATTTAGTTGTGAGAAGCCGTTAGATATTGTTATTCCGTTCACAATCTCATTTGAGGAGCTAAAAGGTGTGATTTGTGAGAAGATAGGTTTTCAGATATCCAAAAAAATATCATGTATGGTATATAGATATCCCATACCGGTATTTGGTGGTTTCGTGCAGTATCAAACCAAGTATGTAACCGACGAAGCGAGTATGCAGGAGATGTTTTCAATGTATTTTGAAAGTCGCGGTCAGATATCGGTGATAGAGTTGTACGTCGAATTCGAACAATCTGAAGCGGACCGAAATATTGAAGGGGAAGAATACGATAATGACAGTGAGGAAGAGTTTGAAAGCAATTACGAAGCTGTTGCTCCAGAAGGAGAAGAAGATCAAGGTGACGGGGTGGTGGCTCCAAATGTGGGAGACGTTGCAAATGCACTTGCAAACGAAGATCCCTTTGAGGAGCCGTCCTTCATGCGGGTTCTGGACTTGGAAGCCATGCATGCGCCGGAGTTTCCGGAATATATGAGTGACGGTACGTATTAACATATAAATATAGAAAGTAGTAGACTTTGGGAAATAATCTATGTTGATAGATGTAAATAAGAATATAAGTCACGTGAAAATTAATTTGTGTGCATTCGTCCAAAGTTTTTTATGTGTTTATGTTTGTATGATGTTAAAAGTGGGATGACAACATGATAGGAATAATATTTATATTTATGTGGATATAGGGAGCATTGACGTAGTCTTAATTTCAGTTATTAAATGTATTTGCCTTAAATTATTTTGATTTGCCTGTCGTTGTGGTAGAAATTCCTATGGTCGCAGATGGTGAATTTGCAATCGGAATGGAATTCAGTTCTAGGGAAGCTGTTATGATGGCGGTGAAAGATTATACCATCCGAAGAAGCGTAGACTACCGTGTGTATGAGTCGAAGCCGTTGACCTTCTATGCGAAGTGTACACAGTATGGATCAGGGTGTGATTGGCTTATCAGGGTTAGCATGATCAGCAGAAAGTATTGTTGGGTTATAAGGAGGTACAACGGTTCTTACACTTGTACTAGAGCCACTATTTCTCAGGATCATTCGAAGCTGGATTCGAACACAATTGTGGAAGCAATAAAGCCGTTGGTTGAGGCTGACCCGTCGATAAAGGTGAAATCAGTTATTGCGGAAGTGCAGTCGAAGTTCAATTACACCATCAGCTATCGGAAAGCATGGTTGGCGAAGCAAAAAGCAGTGGAAAAAATATTTGGCGGTTGGAAAGCATCATATGAAGCTTTGCCTATATGGTTTCAGGCCATGTGTAACAAGGAGCCATCAGCAATCGTCCATTTCGAGACTATGTCTGCATATCAAGGTGATGAGGAAGTAACTGATATCCAGGTATTGCACAGAGTCTTCTGGAGTTATTACCCCTGCATTAGAGGGTTCAGACACTGCAAGCCAGTTGTCCAGGTTGATGGGACTCACTTGTACGGAAAGTATAAGGGTTGTTTGTTGGTCGCAGTTTCACAGGATGGTAACAATAATATCGTCCCTATTGCGTTTGCAATTGCATTTGCTATTGTGGAGGGAGAGACTTCTGATGCGTGGCACTTTTTCCTTAGTAACCTGCGACAACATGTTGTGACTCGGGATGGTGTGGGACTGATTTCTGACAGGCACGAATCCATCAATGCAGCTATTGCCCGGAGCAACGGAGCTTGGTCGCCCCCGAGAGCATTCCACATGTTTTGCATCAGGCATATAGAGTCGAACTTCTTGAGAAAGTTCAAGGCACCGTACCTGCAAAAACTTGTGGTCAATATAGGTAAATTTTAGTAATTCGAATTTCGTTATTAACCGAGTTACCTTCAAGCAGCGTTTCTCATGAATTCTTCTCTTGTGTGGCTTTGATTGTTGTGCAGGTTATTCGAGGACGGTGCGCGAGTACGAACAGTGCTACCAGCGTTTACGTGAATGGGGCAAGGCATATACGAACTGGCTTAACCGAATCCCACGCGAACAGTACGCGTTGGCGTATGACGGTGGCTACCGCTGGGGTCACATGACGACAAACCTAGTGGAATGCATCAACTCAGTGTTGAAGGGGGCACGCAATCTTCCTATAACTGCACTTGTCAAAGCCACATTCTACAGGCTTAACGAGTTGTTCACTAGAAAAAGAGCCGAGGCGGAGTCGCGGATAACAGCTGGACATGTTTTTTCTGAGGTTGTCACGTCGAAATTGAATGCAAATCAACTTGCATGTTCAAACATCCAGGTTAATTGCTACTTCGACAGGATGAATGAGGTCTTTGAGGTTCGTGAGATGCCAGGTGGAACTGAGTATGCCGTCGACCTCCGTCAACAACGATGTGACTGTGGTGAGTTCCAGGTGGATCAGATTCCCTGTCGACATGTTTTTGCATGTTGTGCGAATCAGCGACTGGATTGGCGAGTGTATGTCCACGAAGTTTACAAGATGGACCAAGTTCGGAGGGTTTACCGAGCTAGGTTTCGGCCACTGGGGAATCCCACAACGTGGCTGTGTACAGCGGCCCTCGATTTGTCCCGAATCCGAACCTGAGACGGGTGACGAAAGGTCGCCCGAGGATGACACGTTTCTTGAACAAAATGGACACACGAATGTTACGTGCTCCTAGGCGTTGTCGGGAATGTGGAGCCGAGGGACACAGCCGAAGTAGATGCCGTCGGTCAGCTGGTGTAGGTCCCAGCAACCCAGGACAGTAGATTTATGCCTATCATGTTTCATTGTAGTACTTTATGGCATTTGCTTGTTTATTTTTATCCGTTTGTTTATGTTTATCGGAACATTGTTCTTTCATGAAACTTCTTTATGACACCTGAGACTTCTTTATGACCATAGTTATCAGAACCGAACCGGCAATCGACCCGACTAAGTTACCGGGTTACTAGGTCATTGGTTCAACCATAGTTATCAAATTAACTTATTTTCTAATTCATTAATTAATTAGTATCTATTACATTATTCAAATATATGTTAAAAAATATTAATATTAATAGATATCATATAATTATCAATAACAAAAATAAAACAAAAATATTAATTTATAGATATTTAACAAGTTTAATTTTTATTTTAATAATGGTATAATTAAAAAGTAATTAATTTAAGAAAGATTAAATGTAAAACAAAAATAAATTAATTTAATATGACTAAAAGATAAGTAAAATATCTTAAATTTGCATGACTAAAAGAATTAATACACAGGTTTCCAACATACAAACACAATATTAAGTTCAAATTACGAGTTTCCGACATACATACACGATACTTATGATACAAACACAACTACTTTCTTATTGCCCACTTTATGTTCTCGACGGTGTTCTTGCATTTCTTCTTGGCCTTCTTGAACATGGACGGGGTGTATCGATTAGCGCTCCGACGTGACGGGTCCACCCTGAGATTGTAATGTTTACCTGTCTCACCTGTACATAATTTAATGAAACAGACTATCCAAAATGATGCAAACACGGGATAAAAAGGCAAAAAAAAACCAACAAGTTCAAAACATAATCATAAAGACACAAGTCCTGAGACGAATGCAACATATTCAATGGACAGTGAAATCAAGTCGGACCTGCATCATCCCCATCATCATGGGCATTGTTGCGGGATTCTTCATCCTCATCCATCTCCTCATCGTCGCTCTCGTCTTGATCCTCATCATCCGGTTCATCCACGAGATACTCATCCGTTTCATGCTCACCTGTCCCGGCATTTTCTTCAATCTGACCCATTGATACATGCCGTAGGTTCCGGCTATTAAATATCCCCCGACCGCCATCACTTCTACTGGAATCTCCAGTTTCCAAACCTCCAGAAGTAACTGAGGCAGTGTGGCATGGAATCCTCGCGTCCAAAGAATACCTACCGGGCATAAATTCAGGTTGATGGCCAAATTGTGACTGCCCTGCATCCGCAGCCATGAACCCAAGCAACTGGCTAAAAGAAGCACCATCTCCTGCATCCCACTGTGGGGTACTCCAGTATTGTTGATCTATTGGGTATGACGGGGTAAATTGTGTCTGAACAACATATGGTACCGAGGCCTGAAATTGTTCTTGAGAAGCTGGAGGTGGAGGTGGATGTGGCTGTGACTGTGCCCCCGGTTCTTCATTGGCTACATCAATAACTGGGCTACCCTCATCCTCCATTACTGGGCTACCATCATCATTTATACCTGGGTTACCCTCATCATCCATTACTTGTTCACCTTCATCGTTCTCTTGAACCACAACATTTGACAAGTTCAAATGGTTGCCATATTGTGTACGATACCAGTCCATGTAAACATCCAACGGATGCTGTGAAGGTTCCAGATACTCACTCAGAACGTTATTATACCTGTTTGTTCAGTGCATAATCCAACATGAATGGGACGGGGCTGTGGCCCAGTCAAGATTCTTAGGACCAGCCAGTGTTTCTCCATGTGCCCTTCCCAGATTCCATTCCTCAGGTGGAACTCCCTGAACAAAACCAAACTGTCTTCTAATTCTATCCGTTGCATGCCACTCAATAGATTCGAATGAAATCAACGGAACCGTAGCGCTCCAGACTACTGCGTGCAGGAGGATGTCTTCTGGGATTATGCCCGGATCAATGCGATCCACACCATAAGCAACCCACACGAACTGCACACAGCATAAGACATACGTGATTACAAGCCAAATAACAGTCAACCTCAGTTCGAGACAAATATTTTCTAATAAAAACACACCTGCCCTTCCTGAACCTCATCTAATGCCTTCCTAAAGTGGGCGAGACTAAGATATCTATACCGATTGTCACCACGCTCCCAGTTACGCCACCTGAAATTATTTATGTCACTAGCACATCTTAAATAGAATTATGAACATAACAAGTAAGTTGACAATGTTACCTGTTTGCAAGCGGAAAACTGCGTGGTTCCTTAGTAGGGGGCGCAAGATAGGGTAGGCGGATCCAAAACCAAGCTAGCAGAAGTGTTAACGGACCATCGATTTCTTTACAATCAAAACGAGATGCCCGGCATAAGGACCGGTATAGGTGCGCCAAACATGCCGATCCCCAACTAAAATTACTGATACTATGAAAATCCCGGAGCAAAGGCAGAAACTTCCAGTGCACAGATGCCCCTGACTTGTCTCCAAGTAAGATAGTACCCAATAACAACATAATGTGGCACTTGACGTACCTCTGCATACTGTTTTCGTCAGTCAGTTGTATACGTTCTTTTAGATTCCTAAGCCATGTCATTTTTATGCCGCTCCCTCTGCAGTCGGCCTTTCTCGGTGCAACCCCAAACTGATGGAAACACTCACCCTCCAATGCTTCAAAGTTGCTCAAGGTCATCCCCGTCACCGGAAGGCCGTTCGTCGGGAGGCCCAAAATAACGGCTACATCCTCCAGGGTCACCGTGCACTCACCAATCGGAAGGTGGAAGGTGTGTGTTTCCGGCCGCCACCTCTCCACTAAAGCATTTATCAATGTTTTCTGGCATTGAACTACTCCAATCTGAGAGGCATGATAAAACCCAGTAACCCGTAAATGATCCTCTACACTTGGATGGTACCGATCAGGAGGCAGTAGGTGGTCACATGTCATCATCCGTGAACTCTGAAAAAACATAACATGTTACTAGTCAAATCATGAATGATTACTAATTTACAACTTAAATTAATCATACTATTTAATCGATTAATCATAATTTCTAGTCCAATTACAAAAAAATAACTAACAAATGATCAAACTACAGCATGTAAACATAACTTCAAAAGATTATCATAATTCCTATAATTATAATTTCCAAAAATTAATCATAATAATTAATTAGTTAATTATAACTTCTCAGCTATTTACAAACAACATTTGAAAAACATTGTCTAACTAACAACATACGAAATTAACGTTACTTTAGTATTCTTAGTTTATTTATAATTGAATTCTTATAATTTACCTTTCTTCCCAAATGAACTATGTATTAAGTAAATTGGCCTTGCAATTAATATTAAAAAATATCGTTATTAATGATGCAGTTCCGGATTATAAATTCTTAAATTAATAACAAAAGTAAATTAAGTAATTCTAATTTCTAAATCTATTACAAAATCAGAATTATAATTTCTAACATTGATCACAAAAGTTAATTAGTTAACTACAATATCTACTCGTATTACAAAAAGATTTCTAACATATTCTCCAACAAAAAATTATAATAAATCCTAAACATATAATTTCCAACAAAAATGTGTGGAAATAATTCCTAAACTTATAATTTATAACATGAATCATAAAAACTAACTTACTAAATTATAATTTCTAAATCTATTCGAAAAATAATATCTTACATTTCCTCCAACTAACTAACAACATCTATACATAATAACAAACAATTTACAATCATAATTTATAAGTTTAATCATCAAAATTTATTCATTAATCAAAATTTCTAACGGTCTTACAAATTTTTTTTAACATATTTTCCAATTAACTAACAATATCTAAACATAATAACAAAAAATTATCATAATTGCTAATATTATAATTTTTAAATTAATCATCAGATTTTATTAATTAATTAAAATTTCTAATACTACTCCGAAAAAATTCTTACAAAATCTGTAACAATCAACATTTACATATCTATCTACCTAACTGCAATATTTAACCATAAAATACAAAAAAATTTTCTACAAAATTTAATTAAAATACAGAAATTTGCAAAAAATTAAAAAATTTAACTTACATAATCAGGATTAGACAGATAATTTACAATGTGAAGTTCAGGACGATCAACATCTCTAGCTTTGTGTCTTTTAGCCATTTCCACAGATTCTATTGCATGCAAAGTTTTTGAAGAAGAAGGGAGGAAGAGGATGAACTCAGAGAGGAAGAAATGGGATTTCAGGCTTGAAAATGATGTTTCGGACTGAGGGAGTGGGGGAAAGGGGGGGTATGCTGGCTGCTGGGGCACCGTCCTGGGGAGAAGCTGCTGTCCGACACGTGGAAGGGAGCGCAATCAGACGGTCCGATTCCTCCAAACGCTGGGTCCGATTCGTGGGAGGGGGAATCACTGGGTCCGATTCTTGTTATGGCCTTCTTCCTGACACCACATCCTTGTTAAGCACCCAGTCACTCCATATCCACGCCTAACACCAACTACTCTCCAATATCAAAATTAAAAAGCGTCAAAATGTTAGTTATTATTTTAACTAACTTATAATTTTATTTCTATTGTTATGTTATTGTTGGCTTTTTAAGATATTGTTGAGACTTGCTATGTCATTATTGATTATTTAAATATGATGTTAAAACTTATTATATGAATTTAATTTATAAAACCACAAATCCAATCCAATCCAAACTGCTTGAAATTGGATCGGATCGGATTTTTTTAAAAAAAATCATCCAATCCAAATCGCACCGTAAGTAAAATAAGTTTTCGGATCGGATGAGTTTTTGACTCTATGTCATGATACCACTCATCTCAAAAGTTTACGTTGATAGAAAGATGTAACACTAATGGTTATATCTCTAATACTCTCTAAACCTCCATTGTACACATTGTACAAATATTCCATTGGATCCCTATACTTTCTCTATTTTATAGCTTGAGTTATATATATATATAGTTGTAAGAATCAAATCGAACCGGTCGGTTTGACTAAAAAACCAATGAACTGGACTTTCAACCGATCCGATCCAGTCAAAATAAGTAAGAATCGATCAAAATCGTTGAAAACCGTTCGAAATCGGTAAAAAGCGGTTCAACATAACCGTTGAATATATTTATTTAATAATAACCAAATTATAACTTATTGATTATAATTTGTTGAAACTTGATTGTTTTTAAAATATTAGTGAAGATATATTTATTTTAAATTTTAATTTTAGGTTTTTGACTATTTTATATTTTTTATTTACGTAAGATCGGTTCTGTCGATTCAACCTATAATTTATTGGTTGAACCAATAAACTAATAAACCAATAACTTGATCAGTTTAATTACCAGTTCGATTCTGACAACTATATGCTATATGCTAAAAAGTAAAATTTAATCACCAAAATACTAAAAAGTATTAAAAGATTTAATACAAAATTCAAACAAATCCCATTCGTTAGATTCCTGCAACCCGAATCTCAACCATCAAATTTCACATTCCCGCTCAAAGCTCCTCCACTTTCAAATTCAAATTTCAAACACACCCACTCGACCGTTAGCCCAAACCCAAGTTAATTAAAATGCACGAGGTCTCACTCTGCACTGCACCTTCCTGATAGTTCTCTACTTTCTCTTCAACCCTTTCACCCCTAACCAAAAAGACACCATCTCCGTGTCTTCCTTTCCCTTCTCCTTTTCATTTTTGCTTCATTTCCTTCCTCACCATGGAAACCCAGAAGAAACGCCCTCTTCATACCAGCACTGCCGTGAACATCCCAACGTCAACCGCACCGGCACCGGGGAAGACCATCGAAGAAATGTACCAGAAGAAGACCCAGCTTGAGCACATCCTTCTCCGGCCCGACACCTATGTGGGTTCAATCGAGAAACACACGCAGACCCTGTGGGTCTACAATGACATCAACAATGAAATGGTGTATCGTCCTGTGACCTACGTCCCGGGGCTCTATAAGATCTTTGACGAGATTCTCGTTAATGCTGCCGACAACAAGCAGCGAGATCCCTCGATGGACTCGCTGAAGGTGGTGATTGATCCCGAGCGGGGCCTCATCTCTGTTTTCAACAACGGAGATGGCGTCCCCGTCGAGATCCACCAGGAGGAGAAGGTGTATGTGCCCGAACTGATCTTCGGGCACTTGCTGACCAGCAGTAACTATGATGACAACGTCAAGAAGACCACTGGAGGCCGTAACGGATACGGCGCAAAGCTCACGAACATCTTCTCTACAGAGTTTGTCATCGAGACTGCTGATGGGAAGCGCCAGAAGAAGTACAAGCAGGTATTGGATTCTTGCAAGATTTTTATTTTATTTTATTTTTTACCTTTCTTTTTCCTTGATTGGTTTTGGTTATGTAAATGTTTCTGTTCTTGTTAAAGTTCTTGGATTGTGAATTTTCCTTTTGTTTTGTATGTGTGAATTTGTGATCGACTTTTGAGGATTGTTTTTGAGATCGGAGTCGTTCTTAGAATGTCTACATTTCCACAATGTCAGCTTGTTTTATTTAATTATTTTTTTGGACTTATGTTCTATGTGATTTATGAATTTGTTTACTTAAATTTTGATAATGCTGAACCCTAACTTTTATCTGCGTGTATGAAGTGGATTTGTGAATTTTGGATCTTCATAGGTTTTGTTTTCCCTGCATATAGGGAGCTTTAGAACTGAACTGAGAGTCTAGTTGATTCAGCATATCATCCTCTTTGTTAAATTTTTTCCTCTCCTTTTAAAACCTTTTTCGTGTTTGTTGAAATTTCATGTTCAGTGTACATTTATGAAGCTGAATGTAGATATTTTGAGGGCAATGCTTATTGTACTGCTTGGTTGTTGCTATAGGTGTTTTCAGACAACATGGGAAAAAAGTCTGATCCCGTGATTACCAAATGCAAAGAAGGTGAGAACTGGACCAAGGTAACCTTTAAGCCAGACTTGGAAAAATTCAAGATGGCGGAGCTTGAAGAAGATGTTGTAGTTTTGATGAAAAAACGGGTGGTTGACATGGCCGGCTGCCTTGGAAAGACTGTTAAGGTTGAACTCAATGGCAAGGCAATTAAACTGAAATCCTTCCGCGATTATGCCGATCTTTACCTGAAATCCGCAGAGAAATCCAAACCAGCACCCCTTCCTAGGTTTGTCTCTCTTTATTGAAGTTTGGTTTTGGGGGAAATATCTAATATTCTTGAGAAATTTTCTGTACTAATTAATTTTCATGTTCATTGTTATTAGGAGCTTTGCCAAAATTGGTGATAGATGGGAGATTTGTGTGAGTCTAAGTGATGGGCAGTTTCAACAGGTAATTTACAAAGCAGAATTATAAGTACCTTGAGGAGAGGTAATTATTGTTGTTTTTGTTATTCTCTCTAACATGGCTTGAATTTGTTATAAACAGGTCAGCTTTGTTAATTCCATTGCTACAATCAAGGGTGGGACTCACGTTGACTATATCACCAATCAGATCACAAGCTATGTGATGAGCAAAGTGAATAAGAAGAAAAAGGATGCCAATGTCAAAGCACACAATGTGAAGAATCATTTGTGGGTTTTTGTCAATGCCCTTATTGACAACCCTGCTTTTGATTCCCAAACTAAAGAAACCCTGACAACTAGGCAAGCAAGTTTTGGTTCTAAATGTGATGTTCCGGAATCAATGCTGAAGGAAGGTTTGTCATGCTTACAATATTTTTTGCCTGTAACGGAGTAAAATGAAATGTTGCTTTTACTTACACTTTCAAACCTTTGCAGTTTCAAATTCCGGAATAGTGGACATCCTCTTATCATGGGCAGATTTTAAACAAAGCAAAGATCTGAAGAAGTCAGATGGAACAAAGACACAAAGGATTCGTGGGATTGTGAAGCTTGAAGACGCCAATGAAGCTGGAGGAAGAAACTCTGATAAATGTACCCTGATACTAACAGAGGGAGATTCTGCCAAGGCACTTGCAGTAAGTTCTTGGCTATGCAAGCATTAGTGAAATCAATTTAAATTTTTTTATGTCTATACTTCAAAAATCTGAATTGAAAAAGTTTAATATCTGTTGTAATTTGTAACCAAGGCACTTGCAGTAAGTTCTTGGCTATGCTGTTTGTTAACAGTGAAATATTTTCATAACAAGTTTTATTCAAAATTCCTGACATCATATGTTATGTACGAAGATGGCAGGTCTCTCTGTTGTCGGCCGAGACCATTATGGTGTGTTTCCGTTGAGAGGAAAATTGCTGAATGTACGGGAAGCCAGCAGCAAACAGATTCTTGAGAATGAAGAGATTCAAAATATAAAGAAGATTCTTGGATTGCAGCAAAACAAAGAATACTCAAGTGTCAAGTCTTTGAGATATGGTCATTTAATGATTATGGCTGATCAGGTGAGCTATTTAAACAGCATAGTCCACTAAAACATTCTCTTTTGAATTTTTATTCAGCAAGATTTAACTGTTTGAAATTGTTCAGGATTATGATGGTTCCCACATCAAAGGGCTACTGATCAACTTCATTCATTCTTTCTGGCCATCACTGCTGAAAGTTCCTTCTTTTATGGTTGAATTCACCACTCCCATAATAAGGGTTAGTATTATTAAATATTTAAGTTTATATACTATTTTATTGAACTTCCTCTTCAACATCATACTCATACATTTCTTTTGCTTGTCTACACAGGCTTTTCATTCAAATGGGACAAAATTATCATTTTATTCCATGCCTGAGTATGAATCATGGAGAGAAAACTTGGGGAACAATGCAACTGGTTGGAAGATAAAGTACTATAAGGTTTGTTGGTGTAACTGGTAACCATAGATGAACTCACTAGATTTTGAATTTACCATTCTGAACTCTTTCTTGTTTTTGGTCTCTCTAGGGTCTGGGTACAAGTACTCCTCAAGAAGGGAGAGAGTACTTCAGAGATCTTGATAAGCACAGAAAGGACTTTGTTTGGGATGATGATCAGGATGGAATTGCAATAGAATTGGCATTCAGCAAGAAAAAAACTGAAGATAGGAAAACCTGGATTCGAAATTTCGAGGTGTGTGAATAATTTGCACTTTAGTAGTCTTAGATCTTTAATTCTTGGAAGTGATATATGTTAATAATTGAAATTCTTGGTCTTCTATGCTGTTGCAGCCTGGCACTTGCCGCGATCATATGATGAAACGTATCAACTACAGAGACTTTGTCAACAAAGAGCTGATACTGTTCTCCAGGGCAGATCTTCAAAGGTCCATTCCCTCGATGGTTGATGGCCTCAAGCCTGGACAAAGGAAGATTCTTTTCTGCTCATTTAAGAAAAAGTTGTTCAAAGAAATAAAAGTGGGCCAATTTATTGGTTATGTATCTGAGCACTCTGCTTATCACCATGGTGAGCAAAGTCTTGCTAGCACAATAATTGGAATGGCACAGGATTTCGTGGGCAGCAACAACATCAATCTTCTTAAACCGAATGGTCAATTCGGTACTCGTAACTTGGTGAGATGATCCTGTCTATGACTTTGAAACCTGTCACTTTGTACATTGCCAACACTACATCTTTTTATATAAGTGTGTGCTAAAATAACCTTAAATTTTCCAGGGAGGCAAAGATCATGCAAGTGCTAGATACATCTACACTGAATTGAATCCTATTACTCGCTGCCTCTTTCATGAGGATGACGACAAGCTTCTTGAATACTTGAATGAGGATGGGAGGTCAATTGAACCGAGCTGGTAACTAATTATGCTTTTTGGACAATCTTGTCTCCTGTTTCAACAATCCGATATGCCTAGAACTTAATTCAAATTCTCTTTTCTGGTCACACAGGTACATACCAATTATCCCATTGGTCCTTGTCAATGGTAGTGAAGGTATTGGAACAGGCTGGAGTTCTTACATTCCCAATTATAATCCTAGGGAAATTATTGCCAATGTTAGGCGAATGTTGAGTGGCGAAGCAATGCTGCCAATGGATCCATGGTATAGAGGATTCCATGGAGTCATTGAGAAAAGTGCCAAGGAAGGTGGCTATATAGTCAATGGTATGATAGAGGAAATAGATGAGCAAGTTTTCAGGATCACAGAGTTGCCTATTCGTCGATGGACTCAAGATTATAAGCAGTTCCTTGAATCTGTAACTGATGGATCACCTAACGTCAAGGATCCTCTCATCGAGGTAACTGGCCTAAACACCTTATAACAAGTTGTGCAGCGGGTTAAATTGTATCATTTTTTACGGAAACTGAAACATGGTATTTTCTCTCTTGCTCTCTCTGCAGGATTTCAGACAGAATGGTGATGATGCAATTGTAGACATAGAAGTCAGATTGAAGCTTGACAAAATAGCAATGATCATGCAAGAGGGTCTACTTAAAAAATTTAAATTGACCAGCACTATCAGCACAAGTAACATGCATCTTTTTGATGCAGAAGGGAAAATTAAGAAATACGACACCCCGGAACAAGGTATATTAGTACTTAGAGAAGTTTTATTTATTTATTTATGATCATATGGGTCTTCATATTCACTGTTTTATGTCATGTGTGTTATACAGTCCTTGAAGAGTTCTTTCCACTTCGGCTAGAGTATTATGGGAAAAGAAAGGTGAGTTATTGTGGTAAATCCGAGGTTCATTGATTTTTCTTGAGTTTGAGTTAGAACTAAAATCAATTTGATTGTTATGCTTTGCAGCAACATATACTGAACAATCTCGAACGGCTTTTGTTGATACTGGACAACAAAGTCAGGTTCATATTAGGGGTGGTGAATGGAGAAATTATTGTGAGCAACAGGAAAAAGGCTGATTTGTTGATGGAGCTGCAGCAGAAAGGTTTCACTCCCATGCCAAGGAAGGGAAAATCTGCAGAACCTCAAGTTGCCGGGGCAAATGATGACATTTCAGAAGAGCAAGATGATGACACCACCAGAGAGGAAACTGCCACTGTTGAAGGAGCAAAACGCGGCGACTATGAATATCTGTTGTCCTTGCCCATTGGAAGTTTAACGATTGAAAGTGTTCAGAAGCTGCTGGCTGAAAAGGATGAAAAGGAAAAGGAGTTTGAGATTTTGAAGGCAACACCACCAACATCTATGTGGATGAAGGATCTTGATGAGCTTGAGAAGAAACTTGATGTAGGCATTATTAATTAACATCCTATTTTGTTTAGTTTATATTTGAATATTTTGTTTTAATAACATTGTCTGTATATCAGGAAATGGATAGCAAAGCTGCTGAGGAACAACAAAAGAGGTCAAGTCAAGGAAACAGAAAGACATCTAATCGCGGTATTTCAGCAGCGGCAGCAGCAAAGAAGCCGCCACAGCCACGAAAGAATACTAAGAAGGCGAAAAATGTTGAGCCAGAGAATGATAATTCTTCAATGGAAATTGGTAAGAATTTAGAACTGTTAAGTAATATATTTTGAATTTTCGATGTCCATGTGATGTGACTTAATTTTCTCCAAATGTGTGTGCATGATCAGAGAACCATGTTGAAGTTGCTAAACCAAAAGGCAGACCAAAGAAAGCTCCTGCTAAGAAGGTTGTCGATGAAGATGAAATTCTATCTCTTCAAGAACGCCTAGCTGCATATAACTTCGGAGCATCTAGTGATCAATCGTCAGCAGGTAAAAATGCTTTAGATGATGTTTCTTAAACCTCTTGAATTTCGTCTTGGGTTAGTTAGTATTAATTCTGTTTTTGCTTCCACCACCACAGCCATGGAAGCTGAAGTGCCCCCCGAAGCACCTGCTGCGAGGAAAGGCAAAACGACGGGTCGTGCCAAAAAGAAATCGTCAAGTACCATACTGTTGGACTCTTCAGACAGCGATAATGTGGAAGACGAAGATGACGAGGATGATGACTTTGAAATTCTGGACCAGGCTGCCTCCGAAGCAGGGAAAAAGAAGGGAGGGAGAAAGCCTGCAGCTCAGAAGGCAGCGAAGGCACCTGCAGCCACCAAGAGAAACTTAGGCAGCAAGCGATCTCAGAAACTATCGACTGAAATGCTGAAGCCGGCGGAGGAGGAGACATCGCCGGAGAAGAAAGTTAGGAGGATGAGGCCATCCCCGTTTAACAAAAAGAGCGGCTCCCTGCTTGGCCGGCTTGCTGAGAAAGATCAAAACGCGAGTGAAGACTTGTCCGGTTCGGCTTCCTCAAACTCTCCTAGCACTACGGGGGAGGAGGTGGTTGAGGTTGCGCCGGTAGCGGCAAGAGCGAGGCCTCAGAGGGCCAATCGTACACAAGCAAGATACGTGGTGAGTGAATCGGAGAGCAATGATGATGATGATGATGGTGATGACAAGGATGAATCTGACGAAAATGCTTCGGATTTCTCTGATTTTGAAGATGAAGATTAGTGATGAGTGAAGCGAAGCATGTGTAGCTTGATTTTAAGAATTCACAATGCATGACGCATCATTCTTGTATTGTCTCTGTATCTCGCGGAACAGCTTGATTTAAATTTCTTGTACTTTTTCATTCCTTTTTTCACTAGGAAATGGAAAATGCATGTAAACTTGATTTGTCTCTGCAACCCGGTTGTAAATTATGGATTTTACTTTTATTTTTTTCTAAAATGATTTTTTAGTAGATAAATTGTGGATTTTATTTTTATTTTTTTTTCCTAAAAGTACATTTAGCTTTTTCTGGATAAATTGTTTTCATTTTATTTCTTGTTTTATTTTCATTAGCTATAAAAGGAAGTGAATCAAATAAAGATGTCTAAATTAGGCTCATTTTTTTGGTTATTGGAGAGAAGAATGTGTTGTGCGGAGTTATGGGATAAAAGGGTGCTTAACATTATTGTGGGACAGAAATTTCTGACATGCTAAGGTAAGAAGTCGGACCATGCGACTTAAATGAGAGAGAAAATAAAATTTGCAAATCGTATATGGGATAAAAGGGTGCTTAACATTATTGTGGGACAGAAATTTCTGACATGCTAAGGTAAGAAGTCGGACCATGCGACTTAAATGAGAGAGAAAATAAAATTTGCAAATCGGACGGTCCGATTTGCATGTAGCGTTGGGAGTCGGACCGTCCGTTTTGGCTAGGGATGGCAGAACCGGTTTATGAAAACGCATGGTCCGATTTGGTTGTTTAATATATTTTTGAATGAAGTTAACCTAGTCGAACGGTCCGAGTTGAGTATAGAGTCTATATAAAAGTGTGCAACGAGTTAGTGAAGTTACCCGTCTTCTTCCCCTTCTTCTGCGCCGCTTCCTCTGTTTCGTTCTTCTGGATCACTTTCATGCTTGTTCTAAATCACAGAAGTTAGTAGTTAATGTTATGGTTTTTTTTTGTGAGTAGGAGAAATGAGTGATAGAGTACTACTAAAGGTGTATTATTTTGGTCAAATTTTATTACAAACGTCTGAAGGGGTAAAATTTATTTGTGAAAATCCAGTAGATGTTGTTATTCCTTTTATCATTTCCTTTGAAGAACTCAAAGGTTTGATCTGTGAGAAGATTGATTCTGAGAGGGCACAAAAAATATCCTGTGTTCTATACAGATATCCCATACCGATATTTGGTGGGTTTGTCCAATTTCAAACAAGATATGTGACGGACGAAGCAAGTATGCAAGAGATGTTTTCAATGTATATTGAAAACCGGGCCCAGATCTCGTTTATCGAGTTATATGTTGAGTTTGAACAATCTGAGGCAGACCGAAACATTCTACGGGAAGATTATAATAGTGACAGTGAAGAAGAGTTCGAAAGCAACTACGAATGTGTTGGTGCAGATGGAGATGAAGATCATGGTGAGGGAAATATGGATCCAGATGTGACAGAGGTGGCAGATGCACTCGCAAACGATATGCCGTTTGGGGAGCCTTCATTCATGCGAGTTCTGGACTTGGAAGCCATGCATGTTCCGGAGTTTCCGGAATATATGACTGCAGGTACCTTATAAAAAAAGAGTAATTTTTTTATTTAGTTATTGAATTATTTATGAATGAATTAGTATTTGTTAACCATTATTTTAGCATGCGTTGATGTCATGTATGTGTTAGACATTGAACCGGTTAGCCCGATCCTATGTAAAAAAATAAAAAATAAAAAATAGTAAGAAGTTAAAAAAATAAAAGTCAACATATGTGTTCAGTAACATTTGAAACATATAACGTTATTTTAAACGAATATAGAACATAGAAGTTAATATTTTATTATTATTATTTACGTTATACACTATAGGTATTGGGTAGAAAATAATAATAAAATTCTCTACGTTACGAAATTGAAAGTTAATGTGTGTTTGTAGGTATGACTTAGAGAACTGGACCGGTTAGTATTTGGTTCATCGGGGTTGATGGTCGACCCGGTTGGTCTGGGCCGATTTTTTACATCTGACGTTCATGTCGGTATTTGTGAAAAAAGTTACCCAGTAACATGATGTTAGGGTCGGATTTATGTCATACTTGATGCAGTTAATATTGATTTAGTATGGTTTTGAAATATATACGTATTTACTGAAATTTTTCCCATGCTGGTTGTCCTGGCAGAAGTTCCTATTGTCGAAGATGGTGAATTTGCTGTTGGGATGGAGTTTAGTTCCCGGGAAGCTGTTATTAAGGCAATAAAAGAGTATACCATACGACGAAGCGTAGACTACCGGGTGTATGAGTCTGAGCCTTTTCAGCTGTTGTCCATTTTGAGACTATGCCTGCTTATCAAGGGGATGAATTGGTGGGTGATATTCGAGTACTGCACCGAGTATTCTGGAGTTATTACCCCTGTATTAGGGCATTCAGACACTGTAAACCAGTTGTCCAGGTGGATGGGACTCACTTGTATGGAAAGTATAAGGGTTGTCTGCTAGTGGCAGTTTCACAAGATGGGAACAACAATATTGTCCCAATTGCGTTTGCTGTTGTGGAGGGAGAGACTTCTGATGCATGGCACTTTTTCCTTAGTAACTTGCGTCAACATGTTGTCACTCGGGATGGTGTGAGGCTGATATCCGACCGACACGAATCCATCAATGCAGCTGTGGAACGGAGTAACGGAGCCTGGTCACCTCCTAGAGCTTTTCATATGTTCTGCATCAGGCATATAGAGTCGAATTTTCTGCAGAAATTCAAGGCACTGTACCTCCAAAAATTGGTCGTCAACATAGGTAATCATCTACTAAATTTAAGTAACTTAATAACAGTTGTTAAATATTAATATTTGTTTTCGACATTTATAATTTTTCTTTTTTTTTGTTGCTATCCTCTAGGATATTCCAGGACGGTGCGGGAGTATGAAGTGCGTTACCAGCGATTACGGGAACGGGGGGAAGCGTATACCAACTGGTTAAACCGAATTCCTCGCGAACAGTACGCATTGGCGTTTGATGGTGGATACCGATGGGGTCACATGACAACGAATCTAGTGGAATGCATCAATTCAGTGTTGAAGGGTGCACACAATCTTCCTATTACTGCTCTTGTCAAGGCAACATTCTACAGGCTAAACGAGCTTTTCACCAGAAAAAGAGCAGAGGCAGAAGCGCGGATTAATGTTGGCCATGTGTTCTCTGAAGTCGTGACCTCGAAGTTGCTTGCAAACCAACTTACATCAGGAAACATACAGGTCAGTTGCTTTGACCGGCAGAATGAGGTCTTCGAGGTGTGTGAGATGCCAAGCGGACTGGAGTTTGCAGTCGATCTACGTGGCCTTCGATGTGACTGTGGTGAGTTCCAGGTGGACCGGATCCCCTGCAGACATGTGTTCGCATGTTGCGCAAACCAGCGACTGGATTGGAAACTATATGTGCATGATGTGTATAAGATGGACCAAGTTCGGCGGGTGTACCGAGCAAGATTTAGGCCACTAGGTAACCCGACGACATGGCCTGCGTACAACGGTCCTCGCTACGTACCAAATCCGTATCTGAGACGTGTCTCGAAAGGGCGCCCCAGGATGACGCGCTTCTTGAATGAGATGGACACGCGAATGTTACGTCGTCCTAGGCGATGTACGCTATGTGGAGCTGAGGGGCACAGTCGTAGTAGATGCCGTCAGTCAGCTGGTAGAACTGCCGACGGAGATGCTCATTAGGTTCACATTGTGGTAGGTGTAGAAAGTCACTATTATGGCATGGGTTGTCATTTTGATGTAACTTGACCTGATATGTGTTGCATTATATAATGTTTTTAATTTGTTTTTATCTTTAAACATTTTTTGTATTCTAATGTTTTTCTTAATGAACCGGCTGGTCCGGTGCACAGATATTCTCGTTGCACTTGCCGGTCCACTACACATTTTTCTTGATTGAACTGGCTTGTTCGCATCACAGGTCTTCCAATTGAACCGGCCGGTCCGGTTCAATCATTTTTAATTGATGAACCGGCCGGTCCGAT
>NC_029779.3:39728010-39746213 GCF_000817695.3 Arachis duranensis | reverse complement strand
ACCCGGCCAGTCCGGTTCAATCATTTTTATTCGTGACCCGGCCGGTCCGGTTCAATATGTTTTGCTAAATGAACCGACCGGTCCGGTTCAATCATTTTATTGATGAACCGGCCGGTCCGGTTCAATCAGTTTCTTTGATTGAACCGATCAGTCCGATCCAAGGCCCCTACATATACAATACCTGTAGCTTAATACGTAGTCAAGATCAATAATACCCGAATAGTGTCCGTAGTGCATAAATACTCTAAACATACAACATAAACGTAGTGCGTACATACTCTAAACATACAACATAAATACAACATAGTCCAGGTGATTACTACTTAAATAAATAATTTACAACACAACTACTTTCTCATGGCCCACTTCACAGAACCGGCGGGTCCGGTTCAATCAGTTTCTCTGATTGACCCGGCCGGTCCGGTTCAATCTTTTTTTGCTGCATCAACTGTCCGGTCCGGTCCAATCATTTTTAATTGATGAACCGGCCGGTCCGGTTCAATAAGTTTCTCTGAATGAACCGGTCAGTCCGATCCAAGGCCCCTACATATACAATACCTATAGCTTAATACGTAGTCAAGATCAATAATACCCGAATAGTGTCCGTAGTGCATAAATACTCTAAACATACAACATAAACGTAGTGCGTACATACTCTAAACATACAACATAAATACAACATAGTCCAGGTGATTACTACTTAAATAAATAATTTACAACACAACTACTTTCTCATGGCCCACTTCACATCCTTGACTAAATTTTTGCATTTCTTGGCCGCCTTTCTGAAAACAGATGGAGTGTAGCGACTAGCACTGCGACGTGGTGGATCAATCCTCAGATTGTAACCTTTGGAGGTTTCATCCGGAGTGCATGCATTACCTGTATACAATTTATAAAAAACAATTAAATGTAGTGCACCAGGTAATCAAAGCAAGACATATACCACATATGATTTACTAAAAATAAAAAACAGATGCCAGTTCTAAACAAAAAATAAATAAGTAATGGAACATGTAAAGTAAAATACAAAACATAATACCATCGTTACGAGATTCCTCATCCTCATCGAAGTCCTCTATTTCATCATCATCATGATCCTCCTCGTCATCCGGGTCATCTACTAGATACGCATCTGTCTCTCTGTCGAGTGTGTTAGCATTTTCCTCGATGAGTCCCATGGAAACACGGTTAGGATTCTGACTAAATAAAGCTCCGCGTCCACCATCACTCCTACTAGAGTCAACCGACACAAACCCCCCAGAAGCAACCGATGATGTATGGCCCGGATACCTCGCATCCAATGAATACCTACCTACCATGAACTCAGGCTGATGTCCATATTGTGATAGTCCAGGATCTGCAGACATCAACCCAAGCAACTGGCTAAAAGAACCTCCTTCTCCTGTTTCAAACTGTAAGGTTCCCCAATATTGTTGACTTATTGGAACTGATGGGGGGAACTGTGTCTGAGGTACATAATGGCTTGAGGACTGAGGTTGTTCTTCTGGAATCGGGTTTGTAGGTAATATATGCGGTGAATGTGGCTCTTCTACTTGATTGTCATCATCCATATCCTGACTACCCTCATCGGTATCCTGATTATCCTCATCCAAATCCTGATCACCTTCCTCCATATCCTGATCACCTTCATCATTATCTTGACCCACAAGATTTGACAAGTTCAAGTGGTCCCCATATTTTGATCGGTACCAATGCATGTAACTATCTAGTAGATGATGTGAAGGCATGGGAAGCTCAGATAGAATGTAGTTATACCTGTTTGACCAATGCATCACCCATTTTGAATGACTCGGTTCCGTGGCCCAATTAAGATTCTTGGGACCCTTCAGGGTTTCTCCATGCGCCTTCTCTAGATTCCGTTCCTGACTAGGTAGTCCCTGAACAAAACCAAACTGTCGCCTAAACCTATCGGTAGCATGCCACTCGATACATTCAAATGATACCAACGGAACTGTAGCGCTCCAAACCACCGACTGCATGTAGATTTCAGGAGGAATGATGTTCGGATCCACCCGATCCACAGCATAAGCAACCCAAACAAACTGGAAAAAATAAAGGAACCTCAACATAACAGTCCACAAAGCCAATTACAATAACAATGCTGTATAATTATGTCTCAGAACCAAAACAGATAACTAATACTACTTTAATTAAAACACACCTGCCCTTCCTGAAGTTCATCAAATGTCTTCCTAAAGTGAGCTAACTTCATATATCTATATCGTCGGTCACCACGCTCCCAGTTCCGCCACCTATTATGATATATTCAATTACCTCAACTACCATTAAATGAATCTTAAATATCAAGATACGGGTACATTCTAACAAATTATTACCTGTTTGCTAGCGGAAAACTTCGAGGTTCCCTAGGTAGCGGCGATAGGTATGGCAGCCTGATCTAAGCCCAACAGAGTAGAAGTGTCAGTGGACCATCTATTTCCTTGCAGTTAAAACGGGATGCCCGGCATAATGCCCTGTAGAGATGTGCCAGGCATGCCGCTCCCCAACTATACTGACCAATACTACCAAAATCACGTAGCAAGGGTAGAAATTTCCAATGCACTCCTGCCCCAGACTTATCCCCAAACAAGATCGTCCCGATTAACAACATAATATGGCACCTCACATACCTCTGCATACTGATATCAACAATCAACTGTAAATTTTCTTTTAGATCACGGAGCCAGGTAAGTTTTATGCAACTAGATCTACAATCAGACATACGCGGTGCAACTCCAAATTGAAGCAAACACTCCGCCTCCAACGCTTCAAAACTGCTCATTGTCATCCCTGTGACCGGAAGACCATCTGTGGGAAGACCAAGAATCAGAGCTACATCTTCAAGTGTCACAGCACATTCACCAATGGGAAGGTGGAACGTATGTGTCTCTGGGTGCCAACGTTCAATTAGAGCATTTACCAATGCTTTCTGACACTGCACTATCCCAATCTGAGATGCATGATAGAACCCGGTAATTCGCAAATGATCCTCCACCCTTTCGTTGTACCGATCCGGAGGAAGTGGATGGTTACATGTCAACATTCTTGATTTCTACAAAACAAACATAACAAATTACTAATCAAATTATTAAGAATTACTAACTTACCATCATCAATCCTTTGACTGAATCCTTATACAACTAACTCTTGTAACTTCTAAATTTAACTAGTTAATCCTCAAAAGTATTCATAACTGCTAATGAAACTCATTACAAATACATATATTCCTAATCATAAATCTCAACAATATTTACAACATCCACAATAATATCGAACGTTAATTACTCTTTTGTTAAAAAATTTTTCCCCTGCAATACAAAATATTAATAAATCTGTATATGCCATCATTCATATTCTAACAACGGTAATAATTAATTTGCTAATAATAATTACTACAATTAAAATTATTAAAATATTCTCATAAAGAAATAGCTAACATGGCTTAATTAAAATAACCTTTCTAATCAACTCAGCATTAACACTTTATCACAATAATAATAACGTTTAACCAAAATCGATAACAGTTATACTTAATTTCTTAAAAACACATTTAAATAACATTGGCTTACAAATAATAATTATACTAAAAATAAATAAATTTATAAAAAATTTACATTATCTACTACTTACTACTACAGCCAAAAACACAAAACTAAACAACAACAACAACATAATCATAAAAAATTTTCTTATCATGATATATATAATTAATAATCTGTAAAAAAATATTTAAATAAAACCTAACAAATATTTAAAAATTAGTCATAACCATTCTATTTATATTCTTCAACTACATGTCTAACAACAACATAATCATAACAAATTTCTTAATCATGATTTATATAAATAATAATCTGTAAAATAATTTTAAACAAATCTAACAAACAATAAAAAATAAGTCATAATAATTCCATTTATGTTTTTCAAGTGCATGTCTAACAACAATATAATCATAAAAAAAATTTTAATCATCATAAATATAATTATTAATCTGTTCAAAATATTTTAAAATAATCTAACTAATATTCATAAATTAGTCATAATCATTCTGTTTATATTCTTCAACTGTGTGTCTAACAATAATCATAATATTAAAATTTTATATTTTAATAACTATAAATATAAAAAAATTAAAAAATTTAAAAAAAAATTAAAAAAATACTTACATAATCAGGATCACTGAGATAGTGAATAATATGAAGCTCAGATCGATCAACATCTTTAATTTTATATTTTTTTGGCATTCTTGTTGAAAGCCCTCCTCCACCATGCAAAACTCAGAGAGATGAAGAAGAAGGCTGTGAGGGGGAAAGGTTAGTGGGAGTGAAGTGTGGATTCGGATGGTGAGGGAGCAAAGTTCTCTTTCTGTGTTTATGAGGGGCACCGTCTAGGGACTCAAGGGGGAAGCGACGCGTGTCCATTGTCGGCAACAACTCGGACCGTGCGACTAGTCCAATAAAAATCGGACAGTCCGTGAAGTAGCCATCTCGGAGGGTCCGAGTCCCTCACCAACCTGAGCCAAATGCACTGGACTCGGACCGTGCGTTTTCTGTCTTGAACTCGGAGGGTCCGAGTTGCTTTCCCCCTGACACCACAACTTGGTTACACACCTCTCACCCCCATATCATTATCATAAACCAGCTACGGTACAATATCTAAATTAAAAAGCCTCTAAATTATTTTTAAAAAAATTATTTTTTAATAATTAAAATTCAACACATAATTGATTAAACGGTATTATTTTTATTAGACAAATTAATGACTTGCTAACACAAGTTGAGGCAGTGATAAACATGATCAAGACCTTTAGTCCTGAGCAATTATTTACTCTGGATAGCATAATATATAACTGACTATGTATAAATACGGGTTTAGGAAGATAAACACCAACAATTGATAAGGTTTGTCTTTATGATTTATTTATCGTCATAGCAAAACATAATATAATTGAAAATTGTCTCCTTGTAAACTTTATCGGCAATGTTTCATGATAATTAGGAACCATATTTATTCAGAGAATAAAAATAACTTGACCAATATTACAACCAGTTAATATCGCGCATTTAATAATATGATCACCAAGTCGTTTAACTTGTAATCTTATCCCATTGCACAAACCAATTGATTGATCAATATTACGCAAAAGCATAATCAGAACACCAATCTTAAGAATTAATTTATGTTGTGGAATACCAGAATAATTTAAGAAATTCAACATCTATGTACTCATTATGTATAATTTAGATTCCATGTTAACATCCTCGTTAAAGATTGAGTCACAACATAAATAAAACTTCTCATTTCCAGGGAGTAATGACATGATATGCCTATTAACTTCTGTCACAACGTCAAGAATGGGAGCTAAGATACTCCTGTTTTTAAAATACTCAACATTAAAATGTTGAGCAATAGATTAAGATAAACAAACATAACCAAATCTTGCAACGAAGGAGAATCATAAGGTAAGAGAAAACTGTCTGGTATCCTCACCAATGATTCACCATCAATATTATCTCCAACTAAACAATCGCCTAACTGAAGCAACCATTTAGCAAATTTCTCTAAATCTTGGGTGCAACAATTTGAAGTTTCTCTAGGAAGGCTCATGTTGTCCCTTAATTGCAAGACATGGCAAGAATGCAATAGAACGAAGAATTAATGCATGCGTGTACAATATCCTCCTAAGAACCATGCGGAATCACAGACAATATTTGGTGAAAGTCACCACCAAGAACAACAACTTTGTGCCACCAAATGGAACATCGGGATTAAAGCTATCAGTAAAACGAAGAACATCCCTCAAGCACTTGTCTAATGCTTCATAGCAAAATTTGTTTAACATAGGTGCTTCATCCCATATAATTGATTTTGCAGATGAAATAAGATGTGCCAAAGGTAAACCTTGTTTAATATTGCAAATTGAATCTTGGTTAACACTTAAAAGAACTTTGAATCGCGAGTGAGCAGTTCGTCCATTAGATAACAACGTCGCAATACTACTCGATGCAACATTCAAAACAATCTGACCTTTCGCTCTAACTAAAGCAGATAATGAATTCTAAAGAAAAGTCTTTCTAGTTTTATCGTATCCATAAACAAAGAACAATCCACTCATATTGTTGCAAACCGCACAATATTGTGTCATATACAGTCCTCTAGTAAGGATTTAATTGGTTAACAAAATCAATAGACATCGTTAACGACTCGTCTCTATTGAAGTTGAGCTCATCAAGAAGCAGAGAGTCATGAAGGTCAATTTTATTAAATTAATCAGGAACTGGCATATCAACAAATTCTTCAAGAGATCTACCATTGTTCGACAGCAACTTCTCAAGTAAAAGCTGAATATCTACACCCAAAAAATGAAAAAGATGTTAATGTTAATAGCACAAAATTCAATAACATAACGATCAAAAGATAAAAAGCAGAAGCATAACCAAATATAATTTGTTATCATGTTCGTGTTAACGTGGATACCTTTGTATGTAGTTCAATTGGTTGTCATACATGGATCCTCGTATTCTGTCGAGAGTGCCTATGGAATTCCTCGGCCACCCACATGGAGATTTTTACACTGCGGTTGTGCCGCTAATATTTTTCAGGTGGATTGAGATTCTTAACATCGACAGAGTCTTGCATCAATTTGGGGGAAAGCAAGGACCGCTTAACCCTCCGTTGAAATATCTTCGCAGTGGGTTATATGACTCTTTCCAATCACCATAAATTTTAGCAATTGCCTTCTGCTTTGCGTGCCAAACCTTCTTGTAAGAAACCTTGTACCTGTATGCTAACTCTACTGATCCTTGCAACACCTTTATGCAAATAGTCGCATCTGCATGAACCATGGAAAATATATGCTGGCAAATGACATTGCTATCAAGTTGAACATGATCTTGCGACATCGAGCTTGCCAAACAACTTTGAGGCCCTTCATATTTTTGAATAACCCAAAATCTGGAAGACCTCGTCTTTGCAACCTGTATTGTCCAACGACAATGGTCCCCAAACTGCTTGCATCGACATACATACCAAGTTTGATATGACTCTACCACCTCCTATATACTCCTGTATACATACCAAGTTTGTACTTCTATAGATGTTGCAGTTCTTGATAGCAAGCATAGCTGTTTCTCTATTGAGAAAGTTCAGTCCAATCTCCAACTCCATCTCACCCGACAAAGCATAGTTGCTAGATCTGTCTTCCGCGGTAGTCGAGTTCATCGCTACATGATTTAAAGATAGATAGTGGCCTGGAGTACCGCTGGATACAGCACCACTCCCCACCATACCAACTGATTTAGCACGAATTGGAACATCCTTCTTGCGATAAAGCGGTTGGGTTGCGGGAAAAACTTCTGCTTCTTCACTGCTGTCATCTTTAATGTCATCTTCATCAGACGTGGCTGCCAACCCATCTGTAATACCTTCTAGGTATGCAACACGGTTGGAGGGGATGAAGGTGCATGGTGATTTTCTATATTCTGTTCTGACATCACAATGGCGTTAGAGGCAGGACTACAGGCTCTACCAATTTCCTGAAAGGGCATGAAATCTGCCGATCCGAAATTTCTTAGCTGCTCCACATTATTAGATCTAGAGGAGCTTCCGTCAACATCTTGAACATTCACACATAGTTCTAACGAATAGATACTTCCAATGCTACGATGATAAGAAAACATCATCGAAACATGTTGGTCAGATTTAATTTGCATTTTATGATACGCAAATGATTTGGCAACTGCAACTAGCATTCTGTAAGTTAACTTCATGATTTTCTTCTTTTCAACCTACCGGTATTCATGAGAGTCAAAATTTTTAGCTCTTGCAACGATGTTTATAGCGGGATCATTATCCAAAGTGGATCATCACAAACAAATGTAATACCTTCAGATGTATGAGAAATTTCTCTATTTGGATATACGATGACATAGACATTTTCAAAAGGCATAGGCACAACAAAATTACTAATTGCCATATTTGATATACAAAGTGAAGTGATGGAAGAAAGATTGTGAAGGCGGAAGAGGGATTGTGAAGGCGGAATACACCGTATAAAAAGTGTGAATTCCAGGTATGGTAGCACACTGGTTGCCACAACAATTTATATAGCAAAATCCAGAACCCATTTCGCGTGCGATACACCTAACTTGCTCCATTTCGCGTATAGTACCCATGATTTGGAGGTCATTTCGTGTCTGCCCCCCTTGACTTGCTCATTTTGTGGGCACCAGTGGTGTCTCGGCTCCAATGCCCCAATTCGAATTTATCAGGGGAGAAATGACTCTGCCATGTTAGCCTCATTTCGTGGCTACCAACCTTAATATGGAGGCAAAATCTAATTTGTGGACACCAAGCTTGAAATGGTCAAGCGTATTTTCAGAACACTTTTGATTTTTGCGTATTTCGAAAATAAATATATTTATTTTATTTATTTATATAAAAAAATTTTAAGGAGAACTTTTTTCTAAGTTTTCTTTTAGGATTTAGTGTGTTTTTTTCTTATTTCATTATCAATTTTCTTCGACTACTCACTTGCAATATTAGGATTTTTGTTAATTTCTTATTCTCCTTAGTTGTTTCTCCAATTTTTAGCTTTATTTTTACATTTCATATTTTTCTATTTTTAATTCAAATATTTATTTTAATAATGCTTTGTAAAGAGTTGGATATGAATGGCTAAACAATTGTGTTAGCTCAAGGTTTCAAGGGATTCATGAAGATGCTTTGAAACTCATTTTATTATAATGCGTCATTATTTTTTTCACTTTCTTTCTTCACCTTTACTTGTATGTTTATATTGAATAATATGGGCATCTAAGTAGAGTAAGCTTATTGTGTGTGATTATTTATGATTATGGATATTTATGCATGATAAATTAATTATTAGGTATATATTTATTGATTAATTATTAGAAAAATGATAATTTAACTTTTTTTATAATATCATTGTAAATATAATTTTTTTTTGCATTGTATATTTTCATGAATTTAATAAAAAACTGCCATTATTAAAACATGAGTGATAATATTATTTTCAATTATTATATGTTTAGTGAATGATGAAGGATAACAATTCTTGATTGAAAAGAGAAAGTAGAGAAAATTAATTTTTAGTTAGTTAGTATTAGCCAATTTTAGTGTTTAGGTTATAATTTAGAATTTAGGATTAAATATTTATAAATTAGGATTTAAAATTTAAGATAAATAAAATAAATTTTAAAAAGTTAACTGATATGATATTTGTTGCAAAAAGTTAGTTACATAGTCTTATTTGATTGAAAATTATTAATATAATTGTGCAATCCATGTTTGTTGAATGCCAATTTTGGATTTCTTAAGAATTTTTGAATTAGCTCCTTTCTTTTCTTTTCTTTTCTTCTTTACTTGCTTTTCAATCTTGCTTAAAATTGTTTCTTATTTTGTTGAATAAAATCAAAATCTTTTGAAAATCCAATCAACTGTAATACATCCTTTTAGAGAGGATTCCAATCAACTATAGTACATTCTTTTTTAATTAGAGAGGATTCCAGTTACACTGTGACTACATTAATTATGATATAATTTTTAGTTTACAAAATTATATTTTAGTGACTAGTACAATAATCTAGCTCGTAAATCTATTGGCCAGCGGCAAACCCTTAAATGGAGCTCAGTACTGTGACGAATTAGTCATTGACCTGCCGGGTTGGGGAATACTGTGGGAAACCAAAAAAATATTCTCCATTCTAAACAACAGAAAGTAGTTGAAAAAAAAAAAGATGTAGCGAACACAAGCTTTCATGGCATTTAAGAAAAATGAACTAAAATAATTATATTTTCAAACATGCATAATATAGCAAAAGCAGTTGTAGTAAAATATTATAAACAATTCGTAACAAGTAAAAAATAATAACGGATATGTTATTATCGGAAATATATATTTTTATTATTTAATTAAACATAAGCCAAATAGGCAAAAGTATAGGGACTCTTTATACACAAAATATCTTTTTTTTCTGGCTTACATATTTTGTTTTTGAAATGTTCTTTCCACGTGGGCCTCTTGTTTGCCTCCTCCACACAATAATGACCTTGTCATTATCCCCTTATCCATGCTATACTCCTATACCATTGTCCCTTTTGGAAAAATAAAAATATCTGATGCAAATTATCTATCAGATTAATGCAACTACTTCATCACACTACCATTTATCTATTTGAGCAAAAAGATCTTTATTAATTACCATGGCAGCTCTTTCTCTTGGGCAATGTTGCGGTATCAAAGAAGCACCAAGCAATGAGCTCAGAAACAGGAACAACCCCAGAGTTGTTATTCTACTATCTTGCCAAGGAAGAGGACCTGTCAACAATTCTACTCATGGAGAAAAGAAAGACATAAGAGGAAAGATGACCCTTTTGAAGCTATTCACTGGTTTTGAGATGCTTGGGAAGAATCTGAAGCAAAATTTGAGTCCACAGCGAAAGGGAGATTGGAAAGACTTGTTGCTTATGAGTTTATCTTTTGCTGTTTATGTGTATATATCTCAAAAGCTAGTTTGTGCCTATTTCGCTTGGACTTCTTTACCCAAGCATATGTGGTAGTTAGTTACATGTGTCAATGAGATCATTTCTTTCTTAATTCTTAATATCCTTTTCCCCCTTTTTCCTTGTTGGCCGTTAACTGAAATATGTTTTATGGGCATATAAACAGAGGAAGGAACTCCATCACTTTACTGGTGTCTTGGTGATGCTGGAAAGGGAACAAAGGATTGAAATTTAATGCAACTCAATTACTCTATTTCTATCTAATTTTATGATGCAACAATAATAGGACGGTTCAATCTCATGTGAACACACTGCTCTAAGAAACTAACAAATTTTTAATCCATTCAATCAGAAAAAATCATTACGTTTAGAAGTTTAAATATCTCCCAATTAAATTATTCTAATTTTTTTTTATGTCTAAATATGGAAAGAAACAAAGCAAAAACTATCCTATATACGAACGAATGATTTGTTAGAGATCAACACAAAACTCAAACCAAATAACATGATTAGAGTTATTCTTGGCACCATATGGCAGCTCTATTTGCTTCTTGAGACACCCACTCAAGGTGAACAAGCCAAGAACAAGATAAAAACTCCTGAATCTTGTGAACTCAATCTGTTACCTCAGATGAATACCCACTTGTAAGTTCATGCATGATGGGCAGAATGTCAAAGGTAATCTGTTTCACATATAATATCCCTCAAATCGCAATTCCAATCTAAAACCAGCCCCCTCCAAACAACAAATAATTCACATTTGATGATAGATCATGGATGAATGCTTTCAGAGCAGCCCGAGATTCAATCTTCCTTAGAATCTCTAATCATACACCCAAATTCTGCTGAATTTGAATCCATATACAAACTTGCATTACAATTAACTTTAAAACTGTTGCCTACCGATAGTTCCCAACACAGACAATTTTAGAGAAACCTAAAAGCATTGTTTCAATTTTTGTAAATCTATAAGTTCTTGGTGGTAATTCTAGCCAATTATTCTATTGTTCAAGTACCCTTATGTTATGACTCATTTTGGAACGAGACACTTGCCATCCCACCACGCAATATACCACCTTTACCTATACCAATGTAATTGCATAACCCACTCTTCATCTCACCACTATTGCTCTCATTAATAACATCAACCACACCAATGACCACCATCCCTTCCCTCCTACCGCACCTTCAACCTTCACTGCTACTACAATCGTCGCTTCTCTCTCCATCCGCTTTTGCCTCTTCCCTTTTCATTGCCACAACCGCACAACCCCATGCCTCCACCATCATAAACCCAACCTTAACTCTATCTTTCAATAAAGTATATATTTTTTTTAAAAATACAATTATAAAAATGATTTCATTCTATGTAAAAGCAGTAAATTATATCTCTAGAAATAACACATTAACTATCCCATGAAAAAATTTTATATTTTATAATGTTGTATTTATTATTTTACACATAAAAAGTAATAAAAAAAATATTTGTCTAAAGAAAATGAAAGTTTAATAGAAAAAAATAGAGACCTTTGTATTTATTAAAGAAAAAGCCTAAATAATTGCTTTCAAAGAGTAATATGGAACAAGAAAAATATTTCTATTTCTGACTTATCCATGTTTTACGGTTTATTACCTTCCTCTTATTGCTCCAAATATTGTATTCCACAATCTTCATATCCTTATTCTCCTTTAAGTGATCCTCTATTGTCTCCTGAGGCTAAGCTATGAACCACACAACAAGTAGCTTGGACGAAGGGAAAAAAAAAAGCTTTGTGGTGATTAGTCACTAGCAAAAAAAAAAAATGAGAAAGAAAAAATATTGTTCGTGTAGATCAAGACTGCAGAGAAAAACAAAATAATGTAGAAAAAGGTATATCTGAGCAAAACGTAAAATTTTAGCTTGTCAACATGGCTTTTGGTTTTCAAGTTTCAACCACTCAATGTGGAGCGAAGCTAGGGACTCTCATATTTGAAGTTGGCAAAAACTTTATGGTATACATTGGTATGATCATCTTATGTAGTGGTTTACATTTTCTACTAAAGCTTTATTCACAACCCCGAATTACTTCTCAGATAATTGTAAGTTTATCTCTACCGCTTTCTCTCTTTGAAACTACCAAATAAAAGAGAAAATTCTTTTAATTATGTTATTCATATATTGCAGGTAGGATTAATTTTGGGAAACATAGGATTCATACGTAATTTACTTACAAAATTTCACAGGACCTTCGGATTCATAATTGATTTTGGTATGATGTGTTACATGTTTGTGTTGGGGATAGAAATGGATCCATTTATACTGTTTAAAAGACCTTCTAGATATGCTCAAGTTGCTTATGGTGGCATACTCTCAACATTTATTATAGGATTGTTGATAACTCCAATTACTGGATATTTTCTACACCAACCTAGATTATTAGAATTCACCATCTATCTATGCACACTTCTTTCAAGCTCTGCCTCTCCTGTGTTAACCCGTTTGATAACTCATCTCAAAATAGGAAAGTCAGATATTGGACAACTTGTCATTGGAGCAGGGATGCATTCGGATTTTGTGTGTTCTTTACTCCTTTGTATTGGCTACATTATTTCGCCAATTCCTTTGTACTGTGAAGCTTTGAGAAATGAGCATGCTTTAGAAAATCATAAGAAGATAATTAAGACTCAAATTATCATGGGTTTGGTAGTTTTGGGTCAGATGATGGTTGTATCCCTACTATCACCGTTATTTATGAACTGGGTTAATAATGAAAACCCAGAAGGTAAACCCATGAAAGGGTCACATTTGGTGCTATCCCTTGCTTTCATGGTTCTAATGTGTGCTACCTCCCCTTTGTATGGTTATCATCCAATTTTAAGTGCTTTTGTGACAGGGATTTGCTTACCAAGAGAGGGTAGACTATCAAAATGGGTTATAACCAGAGTAAACTATTTATTAACCATCATATTCCATCCTATCTTTTTCTTGTGGATGGGATATGAAGCCGATTTTCGCAAGTCTGAGCCTTCAAATATAGGAACATGGATAAAATTCTTTGTACTACTAATTGTAAGCATGACTGGAAAAATTGTTGGAACCATAATTTCTGGAGCAATGCTTGGCTTTCATTGGCCTGATTCGGTTGCAATAGGATTGCTCCTTACTATGAAAGGCCATCCTCATATCTATCTAGCTATCAAAGGAAAAACTTGTGATGTAACTATTTCTACATGCATTGGGATGATAATTGCAAGTTTTGTGACAATTGTGCAAGCCCCATATGTTGTAGCAAATATAATCAAGAGAGCAAGAAAACGGACACGTACTCATCAGATGGCTCTTCAACTTCTTGATCAGTCAAATGAGCTAAGGATTCTCCTATTCGTTCATGGACCGCACAACATTCCTGCATCAATCAACTTCATGGAGATATCACGTGGCAACACAGACCCTGGCATTCTAATCTACGTTGCTGACATGATTGAACTTACTGATGAACTTTCGGCCACATTAGAAAGGGATGAAGGGGTTCATATGGCAACTATTAAAGATAAGAAAGTCATGGACATGAGGGACCAAGTGACCAATTCTTTTCAAAGCTATGTAGCCATTGATGGCGATGGAGTTACACTGAAAAGAACTCTGGCACTCTCAACCATCAATAACATGCCGCAAGACATATGTGTTTTAGCAGAAGACTTGATGATTTCTCTTCTCGTACTTCCATTTCATAGGATCCAACGTCAAGATGGAACATTGGATGCTGGTAATCAAGGTTTCAGATATGTCAATAGAAAGGTAATCTCTTATTTATTTAAAAACCTTGTTATGGATTAAAACAAATTTTGATGAACGTACTTTCAAAGACCAAAGTTTACATTCCATTTCCCTTCAAAAATGAAAACTTGATCTTCCTATGTTATTTGTACCAACAATATTAACTTCAATCCTTTCCAGTGAGAATGGTAGTCCATGTTTTTTGTTCTGAACCCAAATGCATACTACAAACCAAAAAGCCAATTGGTAAATATCTCCACAACTGAAATTGGTAATTGATACACAACTGAAATTGGTAAATCCATCTAAAATTGATATGGACAACATATGTAGATGAGTTTGATTTTCTTTTCAAGTCTTATAGTGAAATTGAGGTCTTGGTGTAATTCATTTTATGCGGTAAGTACTATATTGAGCTCCTGTATTTATAATACCTTTGTTGAACAGGTACTAAGAAGTGCCCCTTGTTCTGTTGGAATTCTTGTTGATAGAGGCCTTGGAAATATTGAACGAATATCAAGATCTGAAGTAACAATAAATGTGGCAGTTATATTCATTGGAGGAAAAGATGATAGGGAAGCACTCGCTTATGCTAGTCGTGTGTCACAACATCCAGGAGTCAAACTTACAGTAATAAGATTACTAGTAGATACTAATGCTGAGTCTTCTAGATTAGTAGGATATATGGTGGTTAATCCAGAGCAAGAGCAAGAGAGACAAGTAGATGATGAGTATTTTGCACAATTTTATGAAAATCATGTAGTTGGAGGTCACATTTTGTATACGGAGAAGCATCTAGCAAATGCTGCCGAGACCTTTTCTACTCTAAGATCATTAGAAGGATTGTATTCATTGGTGATTGTGGGAAGAGAAGGTGGAGTAAACTCTATATTGACAAGAGGGATGAACGACTGGCAACAGTGTCCAGAATTGGGACCAATAGGAGATGTTTTGTCGGGACCTGATTTCTCTACAACTATGTCTGTGTTGATCATTCAACAACATAGACTTAAAGGAGAATTAGATGGATTGGATGAGGACTTCTCTATCATGTAGGTGTTAGATGAATTGGTAGTGTTCTTAGCTATAAGAAAACAATAAAAAAATAGATAGGTAGTATAAAATTAGACACAAATTGTAGTAAAGAAATAGAAAAAGGAATAGAGGTAATATGTAAAAAATGATAACATACTATATATTATCCTATTAAAATATTAAAAATTCAAAAGGATGTGAATTTTTTTTTACTTTTACAATGGCTTTAAAATTACACTGCTTTTCTTTGAGAGATTAAAGTTCAGAAAACTAGATTCATTATTAAATGAGTGCAAATAAAAAAATTCAAAGGTTTTAAGATCTCATTAGAATTTATAAAAATATAGGGGTAAATCACAAAAAATACACCAGAATAACTTTGTTGCTGACAAAAATACACTCAAATTTTATTATCGACAAAAATGCCCTCAAATAATTTAAAAAACGTAACAAAAATGTCCAACATTAAATATGTATTCTAAAAAAATACTTTAAAGATTGAATTTTAATGTAATTTTTTGCAATCATGATTAAAAAAATGAGATATTTTTATCTTTAAATTTTGGTGATTTTTTGCTTAGTATGTCTTTTTCTTGTGTTTTTTTCGTCAACAACCAATAATATTTTTAAAAATAAAATAAAAATATAAAGATCAAATTTTTATTCCATTTTTTGTGAGTATTTTTTAAATAATTATCTAAATATTTCAATAAAATTTTGGATCAAATGCATAAGCGATTTGTCAAATATAAAAATTGTTTGTCACTTATAAAAAATATTTTTTTTAATTTTTGTTGCGTTTTTAAATTATTTTAGGTATTTTTATTGATAATAAAATTCAGTGTATTTTTTTCAACGACAAAATTATTCAAATGTGTTTTTGGTAGTTTACCAAAAATATAATAAAATAATATATTTATAATCTTTATAAACTATTTTGAGAAGGTTAATCAAGAAATTTGTCAATAATTTAATGATATTTTTTATTGGTTCATCAATAACATTTTTTGTCAAAGTCAAATTTTGGACAGATGAACATTTTCTGATTAACACAATTTGACAAGTCAATTCGATATAGTCTTCGTAACACTCTTCAATATATATTGACAGGTTGTTAAAATTTGACAATATCCACATATTATTTAACCTTTGAACATTTATTGTTAGAGGCATACATATATTTTTTTTTTTTTGAAAAAATTATCTTGTTCCAAAATTAGTATCAGCTAACTTATTACACATGTCGTCTTTGCATAAGTTCATACATCTATAATAGATAATAAAAATAAAACTTAAAAGTAGCATACTATATAACTACACATTAGAACTTCAAAAGATTAAAAATATTGAATGTCATTTATTCAAGATATCTTGAAACTTGTTGGCTTGTTGCACTATCTTGAATGTCATTTCTTTTCTTTGAACTAGGATGTTATTCTCTAAAGAGTCTGAACCAATTTGCTATTTGTAATCAATGAACATCAATTAGTTTGGGTTAATGATCTAAGAGTGGAAAGTGGACTATGGAACCATCAACTATTGGAAGAATTTTTTTTTTCAAGGAGATCTAATCTAGAATTCAGACACTCTCACCAAGTAAAAATGAAGATACAATTTAGTGGGGTGTTAATAAAGCTCCTTCTTTATAAGCAGTTCCCATCCACATCACCAATTTGCCCAAGATTCCAGTTAGAAATAGAATTGGTGACTTACTGTCTATTTCTTTGTAAGGAATCAATTGGAGTCTGAAAACGAAGCACACTGCAATTAATATTCTCTGGAGCTAGCCAAGGTAATTTTCTACAAGTGATGCTGGGATAAGGTCCATGACGATGGTGGCTCTAATCTGTTGGACTATATTAAAGCCTAGGAATAGGTTGATCTTTGAGCAGAACCAAACCTCACTAGAAGTGATTATCGCTGATTCAAGTAACTTTGCCAACAGTTGAGTGTGCTACAAAAGAATAGAGCGTTTTAAGCCACTAGCTTCATCTTTTATTTTCTCCTTCTTATATTGTACTGCTTTTATTGTGACCAGTTGTGTGTTTAAAGTTGGTTGGTGGGAGACTCCCTAATCTAAGGTGATAGGAACATATAGTGAATAACTTGATTAATTTCTTGAAATGCTTATGTTCTAGGAAAATACCTGAAATTAAAGTGGTATAGGCCTAGACGTGAGGTTTAAACTCTTTAGAATAAATATTCCGACTTGTTCACCAAAGGGGTAAAGCTGTCCGACGTCTTCGAGTGGATGATGGTAGGAGGATACCTGTAAAAAATTCTAATGCTTAAGTTAACAAGAGGTTTAGACAAAATTAAGTGAATTGAGGTTAACAAATACTTAAATCTGACCGGATATTTATAGGGGTAGATTAAGATTTGGCATCATTCATGATCTTTGCCACTTGTAATAATAGGCAGCTATTCCTCCAATATCTGGGGAGTTATTCTATGTTGAAATAGTGGATGAGTTGTGGATGACTATCTGGAGTAGTAATTTGACAAGGTCTTTCTTGCCATGCAAGTCGGTGTCGAACATGGGCGAGTTACCCGTGCCCGAGTAGGTCGATCGAATGCCCATGTGCATTGGGTGTTTACTTGAGCCATGAGTTTTATTTTTGGATTATGGTATGAACAGTGCCTTTGCTCGTAATCTAGTTTACAGAAGTCAGAATTTGAGTAAATAAGCTTGTGCTATCACTTTTTACTCTAATAGGCCGATGCACTCGAGGTAATTGCGGCAATGTAGTCGGACAACTCGACGTGATTTTATTGAACTGTTTCTTCGTTTTTTGTAACTTTTCGTGTGCTTTATAGTTTTCTTGGTGTGCATAGCATTTAATTTCATTATCTTTTTGCCCCT
>NC_029779.3:39726557-39727933 GCF_000817695.3 Arachis duranensis | reverse complement strand
TTCCAGGTATTCTATATGAGTTTTGTTTATTTTCCTTCAAGTTTGCTTTGGAGATGCTAGTCAAATAGGTCATAGAAAATGTTGATAGAATAGTTGCTAACAAAATTTTGGGTTGTTGAAATCAAATTTTGGATAATGCACTTTGTTGAATTTGTTGTTATTGTGCATGGCTTTTAGGGGCCTCCTTGCCTATTAGTAGTGGTGTTAAGGTCTTCGATTATACGAATTTGACTATTCATAAATCCCCTGCCATCACCAAGAGTGCCAAGATTGCTTATTGTCAATTATTGAAGACATTCCAACTTGTATGTGATGTGACCGACTTCTTTCTCCTTTTACATGTGTTTAGTTATTTCTCTTTTGTAAGTATTTCATTCTATATGTCTCATTCCGTAGTTAACATATGCCTCCTAATATTCCTGAGGGGTTGGACTGAGTAGATAGTACTGTGCTAGGTGATGTTTCTGCAATGGATAGAGATACTTTAGAACGGTTCAGACTTGCACACCCAATATGTAGGAATTAGAAAGATGAAGAATTGTCTCGGTTGCTATGATATATGATTGATTGGATTGTGGTCATACTCCTTATTCCCAACAGAATTTTTAATTTATAACACGTTAATTATGTTTATCATTTTGTAATTAGGTGCAAAATATAATATATATAATTTTGTAATTTATAATTGATTTCCCACGGTATCCCCCAACCCGGCAGGTCAAGGACTAATCCGCCGCGGTACTGAGCTCCATTTAAGGGTTTGCCACTGGCCAATGGGTTGCTGCATGCACAAGGCAGGATTCGAACCCCCGACACATGCTTAAGCGGACTAGTGAGCTAACCACTAGACCAACCCAACTTGGTTATATTCTAGGCGAATCTATTAGGTGTTTTTGGATCCTTTATGAAATTGTGTTTATTTGGACCATGACTTTTATTTTTTGGGTCGAATTTGTTAGGTTTGGATCCTTTACAAAATTGGGTTTATTTGGACCATAATTTTTATTTTTGAATTATAATATGAACAACTTTTAATAAAAGGCTTTTTTCATATAATTGTCAAATGTCGAATTTCTCTTTTCTAAGATTGTATTTTTAAATCCAACAATTGACAATTTTTTTTTCATTTATTATAAAAAAAACTTTTTATTTTTTTTAAATTTAAAACTAAAATTTAAAATATAAATTTAAATTTAGATTTGCAAAAAATTAGACCATACTAGCCAAAATAAATTAACTCTTTAGTTGAACTTTAAATAAATTAAATGTACTAAAAATAGTATCACTCCCGTCCCATTTTTTATGACACACCACAGATTTTTTGCATTGTGTTTGCATGAAATTTGTTAAAAAAATGATATTACGAAAAGCAAGAG
>NC_029779.3:39725384-39726517 GCF_000817695.3 Arachis duranensis | reverse complement strand
GTAATAATATTTATTTTATTATATTTATATTATTAATAATTAATTATAAATAAATCATCAAATTAGTCTAAAAGAAATTAGGAGTAGATCCTCCTCGTTGAAAAAAATTGGATGGTATCTAATAAAAAATCTCACCCTTTATTGCTTTCTCTCTCTCATTTATTTTTAGTCTCACTTATATTAAAAATAAGAAATTACACTTTATTCTCTCGACAAAAGAAATTACTCCTTTTTCAAATTAAACTAATTAGTTTTTTAAAAAATCAAATTTATTTTATAAATTAGTCATTTTAATCTTCTTTTTTTTTTTGCTAACAACATCAAAATTTATTAAAAAATAATTAAAAATTTAGACAATTAATTTTAAAAATTCTAAGGACAAATTTAATAATTTACCCAATTAATTATTGATTATTAATTATGTCACATAAACCAACTAGCTAATAATTTAGGCACTTTGCCGTTTGTGGATTTTAACTTGACAACACCTTCGATGCAGCCCATGCTAAAAATAAATAAATAAAATAAAAAACTTGAAACCAAGATGCACTTTGGCAAGGACCAGAACCAATGCCAATTACTTCCGAATCCTGTTTATTTCAAATGTCTATATATTTTATTAGAAAAAAAACTCGGTTCGGTTCAAGGTTGTGTTTCATATTCAAATATGATCATCTAGCGCTCTGAAACTGGTTGAATAATAGAGCTTCACGAGCAAATAAGTTCTGGCATAAAGCAACTATTAATGAATATATACTTAAAAATGAACCAGTATTCTGAAAAACGTTAAACAGATTAATAAAAAAGCAAATCCACAAAATGTACAAGACTGTATATTATTTGTGTTGATGAATGTAGTGTCCAGATGTAGCTCAAATAATAACGAGTTATATTACTGGGCAACGATGGACACCTTTCAAGAGAAGCATAAAAGACGAAATGGAAAACCCATCTCATCAGATTCACTTCTCTCTATATGATTTTCCAGATATGTAACGGTCCATACCAGAACTGGAAATCATGGTAGAACCTGACTATATCTGGATAGAGTAAAATCATTCACAATGGCAACTGCAATATACATTGAGTTGATCCACTGGAATGAAGACATGAATGCTTTTGCTCGACAGGAA
>NC_029779.3:39698189-39725321 GCF_000817695.3 Arachis duranensis | reverse complement strand
GGCAGCTGCCGAGGGGTGGAAGTGGAAGGGAGAAAGTGAGCTCAAAACCCTAATTGTGGTTTTGGGAATGGGGAGAGGAATTTAAATAGGCATCATTTTTTTTTTGGTCGCTAGCATGATTTGGGTCTTGAAATGGGCCAGAATCTGGGCTAGGTGATATATTTTTATAAAGAAAAGTCCATTAATGAAAACTGTTTAGATGGTAAATGCCAATAATGCTTATTATTTTGCTGATTTATTCTGTTCATAATAATTTTTATTATTATGCTGCCATATTTTTTATTATTTCACTATGAATTATTTGATTATTCTATTATAAAAAGTTTACCTAATCGATTATTTTATTAGAAAAAATGAATGAAACACGTGTAATTATACATAAATCCTATTGGTTTATTTTCTTTATCAAGCTATGATGTTCTGAATGAAAATGCTAATTCATTCAAGCATCAGCCACACCATAGACATCAAACTCTTCACATTCTATTAGTAAACACATATTCACACATGAACTATTGTAATTTATACCCACATTATTTAGTGTGTGTTTGGATTACATTTTATAAATAAAAGTTTGTATAAAATTAATTTTACAAATTTGATTTTGATAAAAAGTAAGTTTGTGTTAAAATAATTTATATTTGGTAATTTTTGTATCAAAATTGATTATAGTAAAATAAATGTTGTTTGGCTTATATTATTTAAAATCATTTTTAGATAAAAAAAATTACTAAAATAGACTTCGACATCAACTTAGATTTTTTTTTATATTATCCTATTGTTTTAATTTAGATATTTAAATAGATTTTATTAGTTAATTTTATAATAAAATTAATATTTACTTACTAAAATAAAAATAACATATAAAAATAGATAAAATATATTTTTAAATAAAAATAAAACAATATAAATTTTAGATACATATATAAAAGAATATTTAATAAAATATGTTACATTTTTTAAAGTATTAACTAAGAATGTACTTTAGTATTTTTTTTACATCTTACTCTAATTCTAGTACTCTCAATAATCTTATTCTTAATATTACTTTGGAATCCAACGTTCATGTAATTTAGAATCCAACGTTTATGATTTTATTATTATCTATGATTAATTTTTTATTTAATTTATTTTTTTAATGGAAGCATAATCTATATTATAAAAAATTACACTAAAACATAGTATATGAGAATTACAATTTTAAAGAGAGTACTAAAAATAATAAAAAATTAAATATTTACTTTATAGTAATTGAAACAAATCTGAAAATTCTTGATGATCTTTTTATATAGTATATTTTTAGTATTTTTAGTACTCTTTTTTTAGTATGCTATAATTTTTTGCTATTATTATTATTTACAGTTAAATTTTTGTTTAATTTACTTTACCTAATAGAATCAATAAATCATATTATAAAAAGATAATAATAAACATAATACACAAAAATCACAATTATAAAAGTATATAATATCAAACAAACAGTTGAAAAAAAATAAAAAATAAAAAAATAGAGTTCATATAAATAGAAATAACAAGAATTTTATAAATAATATAATAACATACATGAAGGATAAAATTGGTAAAAGATAAATAAATGGTTAGTATCCATGTCTAAAAACTCGTTAGAAAAACGCAGAAATTTGCCAAACGTGCTTCTTCTCTTCCAACGAGTTTTTCAAATACACCCTTACACATTGATTGACAGAGCATTCATATATGAATATTAAATAATCTTTACCCCTTGTACAAGTGTTGACTACATATTGATCATGCTTATAATATAAAAAAAAAACTACATATTGATCCTCTAAGAGAACTTCAATATTTATTATATAAAATATTTACAATTATAACTGAATGTGTAATAAATTCTTAGTGAATTCTAAACATAATTTTAATCAAATTCACTAACCACCTAGATCTGAATCATAATTTGAATAAATATTTACCTTTATGGCCAAATACACGCCAAAAGTAATGCTTTATTTGGCTCATAAAGACCAACGGACAAATCCAACCTAAAATAAATCTAATTAAAATAATACCCAATTTGTTTTCTAAACTTGCATGCGAACTTTAAAGTCTCTAAAATTTCAATTGCCTCTATTTAGTATTCAAATTTTACAAACATGACTCATATTCAATTATAATTGTAAATTACTTTATATAATAAAATATTGAAGTTCTCTTAGATGATCAATTTGAAAAACCTTTTAAAGTCTCAGACACTTCAAAATTTTCTCAAAGCTTTGATTCAACCCTTAGTTCCGGAGCACATCTTTGCCATTTCAGTTTTTTCACTAGTATCGAAAATCCAACCAATGGATATACGGTGCATCTTATGGCGGGTAGAAAAAAAATATGAAAAGAATGAAAATTCTCTTTAATAGATAATTCAATATCTAGCATTCTAGCTAGATAAATGTTCCCATTTTATTTTTATTAATTTTTTTAATATAAATTATACATTCCTGACTCCTTTATTTTCTCCACACAAGTCTTTTCATCATAGAATTAGCCTTAGCCCCAAAAAGCTGATAGGTTGATGCAATATGAGATCTATCTCTAACAATTATATATACATGGGTGATGATTTCCAGGAACAAGTTTGCCAGTTAACTATACATTAAAAGTTCTGAGAATGCATAATCTTCATGCTTTTATGCAGAAGATATTACACTTTAAACTATATACGGATTCTATACAAGTCAAAGCGAAATAGTGAACTCTATGGGGGATTATATTTTTTTTCCCCTCCACTATAAAACCTGAATTTCTAATGCGCAATCATACATATACAAAGGATGAGCTACAAAACGATTGTACCAAAATTTAAATAAAAGAAAAATAGTAACATAATGTAGCACTATAATTCGATGATAGTGCATTTTGGTATTTAGATTGCAATATAGGTTCAACAAAATGGATGCCAAAAGTTAAGAAAACAAACGGAAAAATAAGATCTAGCTTTAAACAGAGCAGCATAACCAAGACCTAATCAACCTTTATCTAGTAACTACAGATGCTTTATCGATGCATGATCGTTACAAGCATTTTATGAACTTAAGCCAATGCCCTAGGATCTACAATCGAGACAAATATCTCATTCCATTAAGGCTAGTTCAGAACAAGTAACAATGGTCTTACATCTAATACTTGCACTTTCTCCCCCTATTCTAAACCACAGGTAGAAGCTAATCTATGAAAGCTAGACACATGCAGAAAAGAACAAAAACTATGCCTGATGAACTCGCAGTGAGGAAAGGAATGAAAGGTAAGACAAGGTTACATTCTTAAACAAAAGTGAGATAGCTCCAACAATGCTTTGCGCAGAAATAACGGACCACCAGTGGGAGCGACATCGGTATAAACCCACACTAACTGGAGGCTTCGAACATTAAATTCGCTGCAACTCAATGAATATAAAGTCTCCACATGACCTAACTACCAAGAGTGGACATTTCATTCATGTTTTTGGTCTCTTCTGTTCCTGAGGAACCAAACGGATCCCTTGTTTCCCAAGTTCCAAGATTTTCACCCTTCCATCATCTATAGTGACATATAAATTTGAAGAGCCGTCAATTATGTCAGTAATCACTCCCTTGTGCCTGCATTTTAGAAGGTTTTAAAAGGTAACATATCTAATAAAGTGTGCATGTGTTCAAGAAGAGTTGAGGCAAGAAGCATAGAGAAATATATAGCAAGATTCATATAATACTAAATTAACAAAACATGACTGACACATTGCCAGCATCACTAGTGCATGCTATTACTGTCAGGTGTTTAAAAAAGAGCAATAAAATAAGCTAACCAAGAATTGTCAGGGGCCTGATGAACTTCAACCCTCTTTCCAATTGCATCTTTACCCAATTTCGTCAATATCCAGTTGGCATCCATAATCTCATCCATTAGATTGTCCTGATGCAATTGTGTTACATCATCCTCATTAAATGATGTTTTTTCACTATAAGGTGGCGGCCTCTTCCTTTTAGACCTCTGTCCCTTGATTGAAGATTTGTCCTGATGAGGAATTTTTCCGTTTTCAAAGCTTGGTTTCTTGAGTTTAAATCTTAGTGAAGTTCTAGGATCTTTCGTCGAAGAATGTGAAGGCATCTGATTAATATTTTTATCTGCATGAGACGTGCCTTCAGGAAACTTTCCCATCAACATTCTTTCACCTCTTTGAGGCATATCTTCTACGGCTCCAACTTGATCAATTCCATCAGTACTATCTTTACCGAGCATGATGTGAGGTTGCTGTGAAGGAACAGCTTCACATCCGTCAGACAGACTACCACTACCCCTAACAGAGGTTGAATTCAGTTCAGAAATTTCTGGCTTAAATTTTCCCAATTTGATTACATTTCCTTCTCTTACAGAACCCTTCATAACTTGTGATTGACCAGAGTCAATTCTGTTTCCTGCAAGTGACATAAACCAATTCTTGCCGCATTAGACATTTTAGAAGTAAAAGTCCAAACTGTGTTAATATATGCATGTCTGTGTGTTCAGACACACGTGCGCAAACCTCGCAGAAAGAGAATCCAAACAATAAAAAGTCACAACTTAAAAGAGAACAGAAACAGAAACAGGGGTTATCATATCACTCAAATGTATGTGCAGCGAGCGCATGCATATTGCACGCACACATTGCTGTAATTCAGTAAATTTTGATAGATTTTGTGGAAGGGCCATGTTGGTTAAAGATTGAGCAGCAGCCGACTTTCACGCAATAAGATCCTAAAATCCTCGTACTCGAAGTCACTCCAAAAAAATAAAATAAAATAAATGAAGAAAAATAATTGAGAAGAGATGCATACCATGATGGGCAATCACAGCTTGATCTCTTGGGCAGCTTGATGAATTAGACTGTGGAGAACAAGAAACATTAATCTTACGTGCCCCCAAATTTATAACCAACTTCTTCCCTTTCACATTCTGGGTCATATCAGCAGGCTTTCCACTCTCCCCTGCACTATCAAGAGTGTGTGCCTTGCTGCTTTTAATTCGAACAACTCTAGGTCTCCTCTCTTCATCATAAATGCTCGCTTCATCTACAGATTTGTGTCTCAAAATCACTGGCTGATTAACAGGGCAAGATCCTTCAGTTTGACTCATGCTTCCAGCAGCAGGTGATGAATAAACATTGGGAAGTTCATTTTCATGGGATTGGATATCATCATCAAACCCATGCAAAGATTTCAATCCACTGTGTCCCTCAAGATTACATTGTGCATCAATTTTATCAATAAATGTCTCTAGGTCCTTTTTCCTAGCATTCTTTCCGCTTGAATGTTTCTTTCCATAATCTTTCATCTTCTTTGTTGAGTCACCAGACAAGTTCTTCATATAGAATTTCAGGGAATGTCCAGATTCACTCTTTAACTTTAGAAGCCCGCTATCTTCATCATCTGAATATGGTGAAATACAAAAGATTTCTTCTTGAGTTGGTAAACCAGCTGCAGCCCTTAAGCTGGCAATTAAATTTCGGTCGGCTACATCTCTTCTCCTCCAAAGCTCTTGAACAGCATCTTTATGATTCTTGATCTGGTGTATAATAATTGGATATATAAATAATGGAATAATGACCAAACATGCTCAATCTAAAGAGTTTTAAAGCAATATTGTCATCCAGGTTAGGTATTAGACCCGACTAAATCCCCAAAGTGGTCCCTAAGATCCACACCATGCACCAACTTGGTCCCTGAAGTTCCAATTGCACTATTATCGTCCCGGAATTGATCTTCGGGCACCATGGTGGTCCCTCGACCCCTTTCTGGCAGTGACTCAGCAAGTGGAGTTAGGTGAAGCAATCCAATGCCACCTTGGACACTGGTGGAACGATGTCTTTTGCTTTTGGCACCCAATGAAAGCATATGCGACATCGTTTTGATATATGCGAAAACCATTATAGATGCCAACATATATCAAAATGACATCGCATCTACTTTCATTGGGCGCCAAAAGCAAACAACGTCATTTCACCAGTGACCACTATGGTGAGTGTCAGTTCATTCCATTTGCTGAGTCGCTGCCAGAGAGGGGTTGAGGGACCACTATGGTGCCTAGAGATCAATCTCGGGGACAATATTAGTGCAATTGGAACCTTAGAGACCAAATCTGTGCATCGCGTGAATATCAGACCACTTTGGGGATTCAATATATTAGATCCTATCAACTGAGAAACTGATTAGTCGATGCTGTTGCTTCATTCCAAGGAGTTCTTTCCATGGAGGCTGAGCCACAATAATATATGGACATATGTATGAATAAAAAGAATAAACAACTAATCAAGTCATTTTCCACTAGATGGAGTCAATTACATAGATCAAACAACACATGAAACACATAAATATTAATATACACTGCATACCTGATAACATTCCCCACGGCACGTAGGACATTGATACTGAAGATTTCCATCCACTTGAAATTGTTGATATTTTTCGTCACTGCAAAACATGTCTTCCAAGGTGAACTAACTAGCTAAATCCGCTAACAAGCAGAAAAGAAACATTGCATCTTTATTTATAGCGAAAGCACATCCTGGATGATCTTTATTAACAAAATAGATCCAAACGGGTAAAAAGTATTTGATAAAGCGATAGGAACTGGGCCTCTAGCTACTTGGCTTTAGCCTTTAGGTATGAAATAGGGGATTAATATTAAGTTAGTAAATGTAAAAGAAGAGAGGAGGTATAATTGAAGATATTAGTAGTTGAGTCTAGGAAAGCAACAAATTTCTCAAATAATATAAAAAATCCCTATCCTTTGTAGCATCAACCTAACCAAAAAAAAAAAAAAGAAAACAAAAGAAAACCCTTACATTCCATTTGTTACTAAACTATTGTTAAGCTTACCTGCCACTGGGGAGGGGGATTTGGGCACCACAAAACAAACAAACAAAATAACCAACAATAAAACAAGGGGAGAAAACCACACCAAACGCACTGTAAAACTAGTTCTGCTGCAGGTAATCCACTTTATTCCTGCAAATAATATTTTCCTTGCTATCTTATTCTCTCTTATGAAAAAAACAAATTAGAACAAGCAGCGCTTTTTCACAAAAAGAAGCCACTTCCGCCAACCCACAGCCCTCTCCCTGGTCTCTTCTGCAATCACTTAGAGCTTCTTTTTAATGGAAAGTGCTAATATCAATTTTGCTGAATACTATAACAGTAAGTAGCTATTCAATCACATTATTAAAATCTAAATGCACTATTCGCATTGGGGGATATAAAACTAGGAAGATAAAACCAAATAACCAATTTATCAAAATATAACTAAACAAATACATACAATTTCAAAGGAAAAGAAGACCATAATACAAGTAAGGTTATCTTTACCAAAAATTTTTATTGATACTAACCTAATATTATCACACTGGCAATGTACCCAGTGTTGACAAATGTCACAGCATACCATTGGAGTTGATTCCGATTCTCTATAAACCTACAAAACATACAAAGATCACAAGATCTACTCAACTTTGAATTTTCTTCAAAATCACACTCTGGAATAACCCTATTTTCGAGAGTAAATTAACATGAGAAACTATCAATATGTAAGTGCATTCTCCAAATACCAAGGTAGTTCAAAATTCTAAATATGTAATCACCTAAATACAGTAAAAATTCTGGATATAACTTCCTTCCAAAATTAGACAAACAATCACAAAAAGTCTCATTAGATTTTCCTAGAACTTACCATAATGATATCAATTATGACTTAATGTCTTACGATAGTAATCATGTTCATAATTACTAGAAACAGCAACCATATCGACAAAACAACATAATATCACAGAATTGACTGTATTTACATTTCATGACTTAGGATCAACTAATGGCCGGTTATAAGATCCAGATCAAAATATAAATAAACAATACCTTTAAACAAACAGGACAGTAGTTCCCTTTCAAAAACAATCTTCCACATGCATCACAGCAGGTGTATCCCAGGAACCACCTAGAGAAATTAAAGGAAACAATGGTGAAGAAATCAAAACTGAGCTTCAGTGTTCATGTAACAACATTTCTAAGGCCTAAGGGTGTCAACTAACTAAGACAGTCATGCATAATAGAAAGTTCATGGTTTACGTGATTGTTTCGAAAAGCAAAAGATTATACCTTTTTTTATAAAAGATTAAACTGATTTCAATACTTGCTTATTTGCATACTTGTTTTTCTACAAAATTAATTATATGATAATCAATTTATGTATGTTGAAAGTGGTTTCCAGGATAATTTGATTCCATTTGGATTGTATTAAAAAAATTGCTTGTGCATGGTAAAAGTACTCAATGGGTACAGAACCCTAAACCTATAATATATAACAACGGGGCTAGGGCAAAGCATGCCGCATTACATAGGGCCGGAGAAGGGCCGCATCCAAAGAGTGTAATGTAGGCAACCTAACATAAGGCAAGCATCAGTGGCTGATTCCAATCTTGAACTTGTGACCATGAGGTCACACGGAGACAACTCAATCATTGCTCCAAGGGTCCCCCTTCAATCTATAATATATACTAGTCAGGGTTAATCTTGTAATAACTCTGTATTGTAGAAATAGATTATAAGCTAATCATTCTCAAAACCAACTTAACCTTTTTCCCACTGAAGCTTAAATTCTATAAAACAAATTACAATCCTTTTGAAACGTTTCTGTTTTTTTAGGTGGAGGGAAAAAAAAAAGAAAAATTATCGTAAAGGACCATTAGCACATTAATTTGTGAAAAGGACCAATTAAACTAAAATTATTATAAAGGACCTAATAAAATTTATTTACGAATAAGGACCAAAAGAAATTTATAAATGACCATGATATCCCTTAATGTTATCATTCTTTCCCATTGTAATTGAGCTTTCTTTCCACCTTTATGCTCAATGCCCCCCACCCGATTTCCGCAAAACCTATCTTCTTGGGTATCAAAGTGCTGTAACGAGGAAATTCTGGCCAAGAGTCTGTTTTCACATATATAGCTATAATTGATTTTGGATTAACTAATTCCATCGATCTAAAATCTCATCAGTTGGGGAGCTAGCCTATGCACGTAGTTGTCGATGATAAATGAGTTTTCTAGATGAAAAGCTTATGGAATGTTACTAATCTTTTATCGAGTTCAATTAGGAGTCAACTTTTTTGAATCCTAAATTTTTAAATTTTAAATTCTAAATTTTAATTTCTAATTTTTTATTTCTAAACTCTAAATCCTAACCTTAAAAACCTTAAACCTTCCAAAAAATAAGAGTTTAAATAATGATTTTATAATAAAAAAATGACTAATGTTAGCAAATAAAAAGTTAATTTCCTATACTTATTCATCTTTTATGTATTTGATTAAAGTGAAAGACGTCTCCAAATAAATAAAACACACAAACGTAATGTGGGATTACAAATAAGCTGAAAGGTTCATCCAATCCCTGATGATAGGATAAAATGAATCTGAGTTTGGTTCATGGAATACAGATATAATGAATAGGTAGTGAAACTGTGAATTTTAAGAACTTAATTTTAGAAGGTAGAATATGATAGATGAGAGGGGAATGCTATATTGAAAGGTAACATTGTAACTTAATGAAAATAACATGATCCTTATCTTTAAATAAAATTTATTATGGTCGTTATCAATAATTAGCATATTTGGCCTCTCTTTTAAACTCACGTTTACTAGTGGTCCTTACCGTTAATTCTCCCCCAAAAACAACAAACAACTTTTTATGAAGTTTCAAAACATGCTTGTATATCATAATTCATAAGAAATAACAGAATTAGAAACAAATTTATGGAATAACACAAATATGCAAACAGACTCTAAAGTTACCAATATTTACCTCAAGCTTGGTCCATTTCCAGGGACATTTGATCCACAACTGTGACACCTTGTATGCTTTGGGCACAAATAGGGACCAGTACTAACATTCTAAATTATGAAAAAACAAAAATGAGGTGGTTGCTCATACTGGAAAGTGCTATAAGTTGAATAGTGATTGCACTGACACATTATACACTTCCTACCTTATGAGGAGGTTGCAGACAGTAACAATGGTAGGCACCATCACACCTTTTACAAAACATGAACTTGCTTGGATCTCCAGTTCTTCTGCAAGCCTGGAAGGTTCACATATGGAACAAAATACTAAGAAAACTAACAAAAAATTAGTTAAAGCAGCAACTTATCTCAAGAAACCTAAGAAGCTAAGACATTCAACTCCATTAAATAAACAATCAAGACGTGCAAACAGGAAGAAATCACTATCATGACTATGGAACTTCACAGTTAAGAATTTGAGGGGAACCTTTTTTTGCCAAAAATGAGATATAAATATTGAAATTGAAAACAAGCTGAATTATAGTGATAGTGAGAGGTGCAGCATATAAGAAAACTTCAAAAATAATAAAATAGAAGAATATCATTAACAAAACAAAAAGAGAAGAATAATACAAGATGGGAGGATATCCTTCTTCAATAATAACACAACATAACAAACAGAACTATCACCAGTATTAGCCACCCACACTAGAATACATAACAAGCATGAGAAACAGCAGGATATTAAAGAGGAAAGACTGAATGAGGGTGATAAAACCAACAGCATTTGGGCAAGAAGTATATAATATATAAAGTAAGGCTCTTCCATTATATACAATCTCCTACCAAAAGCTAACTAATATCCCTTTTGTGTATTGTGTGAATTGATCTGTTTGTTCACTTCATCAAACATCCAAACCTTACCTTCCATTGGCATGAAAATAAACCTAATAAATAAAGAAACAATTTGAGAAGAATAATGAACAAATCATAGAATCCAGAAAATTAAGTTACAAAACCTTTGACAAAGGATGTATGAAAACAGATTTTGTAAAATACAATTGCTAAATTGAGAGCAGAATCACTGAAAGCAATCATTTGTTCACATGAAGACACAACAGAAGAGCCTTCAACATGGAAGTGATGAAAAATAAGTGAAAAAGATGCGAGCATTTTCAAAAAACTGATTACCTCACAAATCCGGCAAGATCGACAGGTCCATGAACTCCAGTGAAATAAATCTGAAAAAGGAAAAAGAAAATGAGGCCATGCACAAATATGATGATTTATTAAAATATATACTATGAATATAGCAACATAAATTTAATATAATGTTAAATATTGAAGTTTATATATAAAATTAATGAAAATAATATATGATATTTCATCAAATAACACTTATTTAAAATAAAATAGGAAAGTATCTAACAAGAAAATTATTAAATATTAAAAAAAGGTATCATAAAAAAATAAATTCAAATTTAAATCAAATTATATTATATGGAATTTATTTATGTAGATTATTGCTTATTCATTAAAGTTCTGCATATTAAGATTTGATTTACAAAACATTTTGTGCAAATAAAAAAGTCCAAGGGAACAGTAGTTGTGGTAAGTATGTACACAATACATAATTGAAGTATTTGTCATAACAAACCTTCTCGACATGAACAAACATATATTCGTACCTCTATTTTGAGCCCAACTTCTCAGGCAGTTCCTGTGGTATTTCTTACCACAACTTTTGCAAGATAGCATCTTTTTGGCTCTCTCACTTCCGTTATTTTCAACACGATTGCACATTCGACAGAAGACATTTGATTGACCCTGTTCTTCTCCAGTGTGATTTCCTGATGTATCCTGTTTATTTATACCAACATTATACTGGTAATAATAAAGGCAAGAGTGCAAGGTCTTGAGAGTTGAGAACCATAACAAACTACAAAGACTGACCAGGAATAGATTCATACTAAATATACTTGAAGGCAGGGTGGGGAAAAATTCTTCCTAAGGGTTGCTCTTATCAAAACACTCTTCCTAGACCTAAACATAATTCATTAAGAGAATAAGATATATGGCAAGGAAGGGGAAAACTTCAACAAGTTTTCCAAAACAACTTCAAATGCATGATGCTAGGTAAGATTACTCCAAAGAACAAAACAGAAAAAGCCACACTTTCAAAATTGGTAGTAATTCAAATAATAAATAAAGCGTTCCAAATGACCATTACATTTGCAGTTTGCACAAAGGATTGTGGAAAGAGTAGCAGAAGAAGAAAAGCTCAGAGCCTCACAAGACAACTCAATGCTACACACAATTGACTATGTAACTAAATCCTCACTGTTAAGACTGAATGAGCCGCAAACACTGTGCTATTTAGACTTTAATATCTTCATTTCCCTTGTGGTTCACATACATTTATATTTAATCGCTACACGTAGAACTATGTCTGCCATATAGATACCAAAACAGAGGGGTGAAAACTATAGCTAAAGTATTCAATCTCCAGTGACAAATATGCAGTTCATGTTCAGAATCACATGTTTAATTCTTTATATAACCAATAGGAAGGAGTAGCAGGGAGGAATTTGTATAGTTTGCTCAAAGCTTAATGTCCAATAACCAGTGCTACTGATATACTATAACACGTCAAAAGATTTTTCCATTTCATCTGACAACCAACAGTGGAAACTTGTAGAGGAAGAAGTTTGTAAGAAATCCAAGAACTGGAATAACAAGAATCAATCCCCACTACCAGGTTTCAGTCACACAACTCAGCACTCCAGAGAAAAACATGCCGATCAAAAATAAGTGAAACTTAAACAGACACACAACAGAATCATTAAATTCTCAAAGCCCCTTAGCTGAAAACCCCAATCGAACCAACCCTCATCAAACCACCATTGCCAACTCCCAACCTTAAGGCTGTGTTTGGATATTGTTTCTTACAAAGAAATACAGAGTGAACATAGAAACTCGTGAACTTGTAGAGATAAATGATGCAACTTTTTCCGTCTGCATTCCTATCAAACAGGATCCAAACACAAAAGCCAACCAGGATTGCACTCACCGTGACATCCCCGGACTCAAATCGGCGAGCATACTCCTCAGCAGCAACCATGGCGGCGGCCCCCTTCCGCTGCAGCGCAGCCCTCTTTGCCTGCACCGACGCCGCCTCGTCTGCTTCGTCCACAGCAGATGGTAGCACCTGGCGTGGTGGCGGAGGCTGCGGCTGTGGCACCACCTTCGGTACAGCGACCTGCACCGTGAGACCGCCACCGTCGAGTCCCGCAATTCCGGCGGGATCACGGAGAAAATCCTGGAGCCTCGAAACGACGTCGTCCTGCTGCTCATTCTTCGGGCCGCGCAGAAACCCTAGCGGACAGGTGCAGATTCTGCGGCTGAAAAAATAAAAACAAAAACCAAAAAAACGCAAAGAGTGGGAAAGAGATAGACGAGAACAACGAAATAAATTATTGAAGAAGAGAAAAAGTGAGAAGCAGAGTTTTATTTGAAAGGGTGCGAACTAAAAACTAGAGAGTGCGTGGTGGGTGAGAGTGCATTGATAGAGTGGCGTGTTACCATTACCATGTAATTGGACAAGCTACATGAAATGCCATTTTGAGGGATTTTTGGTTTTTGGATTTGGGTTTCAAAATTTTGATTTGCACAGCGGATTCGTCCTCTAAAATTTACGTCTCGTGTTTCTTAATTTTTGTAAGAAATAATAATAAAAATAAGGAAAGGAAAAGTAATTTGAGAAATTAAGAAAAAATAAAATGAAAATGGGGTGACGAGGGGGGCTGTTGTTGGAGAGGTGTGATGTGAGGCGAACACACGAAAAGAACGGAACAAGATTTAGAAGAAAAGACAAAATCACAAAACTATAATGAGAAGGATAATGCATAGAATTTGAGGTGATAGGTCTATGTGGCGAGTTAATAATCAAATTTATCTTTCAAAGATTATTCGATCTCTATTTTAATTTTTGAAAGATAAAATAAAAAAAATTAAAAAGATAACTAATTGTTTTGGTCGAATTTATTTTTTTGTCATCTCGACTGATGACATTATTAACATTTCACCATATTTACTTACGTAGAATATTAACTAACAGTATGACACACTTTAAATTTTATATTATTAACGCTAATAAAAAATTTTTTATCAAATTAACTCAAATTTATCCCAATGTAAGAATTCTAATCCTAATCTCAAGCATAAATAATTTTGTTTCTCCGGTGAGACGACCTTGTACATTTGGTAGTAAGTAAATTTGTTAAGTCGTTGTCATAATGGAGTTAGGGAACAAAAGCCACAGTGGAGACTTGCCGTGTCAATCTAATGGTAGTCATGGTGCTAGTTCGTCTATGGACGGAAGAAGAAGATCAAGAACCAAACATACTTTTACAGTTTGAAGACTTTGATTAAGAAATTTGGAACAGCACAGAATTTAGATATGTTGTTCCATACTTGTAAAAGATATTGGGTGAGTTAGTTAAAATAAAAATTTCCATCATCGTCCGTCATGTTGCCTATTTTTGTGGGTTGTTGTTGTTTTCTCTAAAAAATTGCAGAAGAAAAGCTACTGCAATTAATTTAGGTGGATTGATGATGATAATTATAAAAGAGTGACAGAAGGTGGTGGAATGACAGATACAAAAATTGTTGTAGAGGTTGGCAATGACTATTATGAATAGAGAATGAATATATCATAAAGAGTGGATAGCTTAGAAGGTAAAAATATTAATGATGTACATGTCAATTGCAATTATTGTAGCTACTGTTATTAATAGATCACTTTTAATCATGGTTGTCTAAGTAAAGCTAGTAGTGATATTATGTTATTGTGTTTTATGGGTGTTGATAGACTTTTGACATAATATGAGTTGATATATAATGATAAACTGATATTATCACTTAAATTAGTTATTCCAACCTAATTATGTTTAATTTAACATATAGCTGTCCATCATGTCTAATGGGTTGCTTAAAAATGCAATATGATAATTGTTACAGTGGGTAATTGGAGATTAATGGGTTGGACAAGTTTGGCTGACCCAATCGTCTCAACAATGAAACGTCTAAGTAAGTTGGTGATCCAAGGCTTCCGTCCGACTTGTGCAAGGGAGAATGAGGGGTGGTACCTGCAAAGACACTCCGATGCCAAAGTCAGTAAAGGGGTAAAACAGGTCTAGAGAGTATTGGGCATCTGAGATACCTGAGAGGTGTCAGTGTATTTATAGGGGTGAACCCATAACCACCGCTGAAGTAGTTCCGCCTTTTAAGGTGGATAACCGTTCCTTTATCTTAGGGAGGTTGAGATATGGCTCCTGGAAGTGGGTAGAGAGATTTTAGGGGCAGTTACTCATGTGAATGAGTGATTATCTGCCAGCTAATCTTCGTCTCCGACTTCTTTAGGGTTAGTCGTGGTAAGAACCAACTTCGTAGGGAGGAGGTCGGTACAAAGCGAAGCTCAACCCATTTGGGCTGGGCCTTTTGTTGGGACCTGGGCCTTATCGTTGGGTCAGGGTATGAACAATAATGTTTATAACATAAATATAAACTCAAAAAAATGTATAAATCATAACATTATCTTCATTAGTAAGTATAATCATAATCATAATATTATTTTAGTAGATATACCACGGTAAGTAGCAAAGGTTCCATAGCATAACAGACATAAACAAAGGCTCCATAACATAGTGAAACTAAGCAAATGGCTACAATATAATAGACCTAAATAAAAGGTTCCAATAACAAAACAAGATAATTAATCATATTGTTTACATAGTCTTGTTTCAAAACACAGGCAATAACCTTAGACAAAACATATGTTCCTAATCAAATAGATTTATCTTTCTTTCTTGATGCTTGAACTTTGGAGTTGGCACAAATATCATGAAACTTGTCAGCTTTTTAGCAGTTGTAGAACTTATTCTGTTAATTGTTTCAACAGAAATGACCACAAGTGCAGTTCCAGTTGGTTTGAAAAAGACACTCATTCTTGCCTTTCCTTTAATCTCATGCAATTTGGATGGCCTTCCTCTCACTTCATCTTGCATAATCCAGTGAAAAAGTTATTATTATTCAACTAGATGAAAGTAATGACAGTTAAAGGAAAATTACGAAGTAAATTACCTCGCAAACTTTGATGGGCTATTAGGTCTCTTGTGTTGATGGGAAGCCTTCTGGTTGGCTTATTGTGATCTCAAATTGTGACTGGACTGGTGGAAGTGCAGGCAATGTTGGCTGGGTAGATGGTGCAACTGGAACAAGTGTAGTATGAGATGGCCCATCAGTGTTAGCGTCTGATTCACTTGTAGTAGGGGCAGCTTCTTTAACAAGTGCAAGCTGCAGGTACATTTGTCTAGCTTGTTTCGCAGCATCCATATGTTTCTTCTTTGCACAACTTTTTTTGTTGTGGCTAACCTCACCACAGTACATGCAATTGATTAGATTGTACTTCCTCTTTATCTTCATATTCATTCTCGATCCAAAGATTGTTCATCCTTGTCTCTCCCCCTTTTTTCAGTAGGCCTTTCAGGTTTCGACTTAATTGGGGTGGGACAGTGATGCGTGAGTATCTTTCCTATCTTTTCCTAGTGAATTTGCATCTAAATTATTGAGTTTAATAAAGAATTAATTATTTTTTAGCCAATATGGATGCTACTTTGAGTCTTGTGCAATTTTGTTTATTTTAGGTAGCATTCGGCTGGATTTGATGGAGTTTCTGCAGCACAAGAATCAAAGGAGATGGCAGCGAGGAGCGACACATACGCGTGACTGACGCGTGCGCGTGATTTGGAGCTTTCCATGGCGACGCGTGCGCGTGACTGACGCGTACGCGTGATTTGAAGAATTGCACAGCGACGCGTACACGTGATCGACGCGTCCGCGTGACTTGCGAAAAAGACCATCGACGCGTACGCGTGACTGACGCGTATGCGTGACATGCGCCACGTGCAGAAAACGCAGAAAACACTGGGGTGATTTCTGAGCCCCATTTTAGCACCCAAGTTAGGCGCGGATCCAGTGAAGCCAAGTGGTCCCCACGTTACAAGATGCGGAGTAGTTAGTTAATTCTAATTTAAATTCAAATTTAATTTTAAAATAGGAAAAGATATTATCTTAATTTTAGATATTAGATTTTAAATTAATTAGGATTAGATATAAAAAGGGGAGACTTCTCTTCTATTGATGAGGTTCCATTAGGGGATTCCATTAAGGAATTCTATACAAATTTATATTCCGCATTCCATGAGCAACTAAACCTCCATTGTTAATGTTAGGAGCTATGCATATTTGTATGGATTGATTTTATTACTCTTTCTATTTTAATTCATGTATGGATTTATAATTTAAGAATTGTTTTCGCTCTTTATCTTATGAATTTGGGTGGAACGGAAGTATGACCCTCTTTCTATTTGAGTTCTTGTATAACTTGGAAAAGTTCTTTACTTGAACAACAGCTTGAAAACATATTCTCCTAAATTTTAATTATTTGGATTTAACAGGATACGTGACATATAATCCTTTTATTTTTGGGTAATTAGAGTTTTTGTGGCATATAAACTGGAATTTGATCATATAGCTTCTAATTAGAATTAATTGACCAAGGAACTGGCAGTTAATGAATTTTAGAGGAGACTAGGAAGGTTTAAGGAATTAGGGTCTAGTCACATATAGTTTGCCATAAATTAAATCATACATGATTAAAATAGTTAGTAAGAAAAGTTAATCCGGAAAAATAGATAACTCTAAAGGCTTAACTGTTTTTCCATATTTTATTCCCAACTTATTTATTTGTCTATCCTTTTGATATTCTAAGTTCAGATTTAATGCTTTTTGAATATCTCAAAACCCTTTTTTGCTTGCCTAACTAAGCCAATCAATCAATCATTATTGCTTGATCCATCAATCCTCGTGGGATCGACCCTTACTTACATAAGGTATTACTTGGTACGACTCGGTGCACTTGCCAGTTAGTTTGTGGGTTATAAAATTTTCGCACCAGACAGGGGCTGGTAATGGCATTTTTCCCACAAATCTTGCGCCTTCACTAGATTGACATTAGAATGGTATGTTCTCTAATACATCATCAATCATTTATGGTAGTACTCCTCAGTCCTCTTATCATTTTTATTTTTTATGGCTGAGATTGCATGCATACATGGCATCCTTGTCAAATACATGTACAAGCATTGTTAAATCAGTTGATGTAAATGAGTTCATGCTTTTTTGGTGGGATGAAATGATTTTTTGGTAGGCTTAACTACTTTTTTGATGGGTTGTGATGATGGTCCAGTGGACTTAGATGATGGATTAATGGACTGAGTATGTATCTTATTAGGCTGACTTGGTAGCTTAGTAGGCTAAGTAGGTAATTTGGTGGGCTGAGAAGGTAGCTTGATGGATTGAGATGATGGCTTAGAGGAATAAGAGCATGTTTTTAGATGAAAGGGCATGTGCATGTGCGCCATAATTGACTGTGCTCCTCGGCTAGAATCTCTGGATGCACAACAGCGAGTACACCGAGCGCAGCATAAGATTCCCAAATAATCGACTGTGCTCCTCGGCTAGAATCTCTAGATGCACAACAGCAAGAACGTCGAGCGCAGCATAAGATTCCCAAATAACCTATAATTGTCTTACAGAATGTTTCATTAATACATTACAGACTCAGCATGTAGGCAAACAAATAACGAAAATGTGAAACAAAGACAGACAACTTACATCGTGATGACCTAAGCGGTCCAATGCAAGGCGACACTAGATAACTCTCTCCTCCCTGCGGTCGGATGTCAGTAAATACGTGGCCCACCTGAACAAAGACAATGTTATACGAATATATAAACTGGGAATAATGTAGGTTGTAACTGGAACCATAAAATCTAAGACTGAAAGTCTAAGTGCCCATATAACGATACCTATAAGCCAATGGAAAAGAAAAAGCGTCGAATCCCCGAGGTCTGAGACAAGGAAACTGCCAGAAAATCCATGACTACAGTGGCTGAAGCAGGCCAGCCAAGTTCGTCACATTTTTGTTTGCAACCCGACACATACATCGGTATAGCCAAGCCAATGCTGCCGAAGCCCAACTATAGCTGCCCATCTCATCTAGCTTCGCCACAAAGGGCAACCACCGTATATAAACCTGATTTTCACTCTTATCACCAAACAACTGAGTGGATAGCAGCATCATAATGTAGGCACGTGCACATATCCGTACAGTATCCTCAGTGGCATCTTGCAGCAGCACTCTGTATCTCTCATGGAACTTGGTGAAGTGGACTATAAATTGCTTTATCTTATTCGGCGGGGAAAGCTCGCCAAATAGTTCCTCAAACCACTCCCAAACGGGTTTGACATCATCCATCAGCTTCTCAAAATCCGTAAGGCACCCGGATACAGGTAAACCATCCACGGGCAACCCCAGATGATATGCAATATCCTGCAGCGTGATTGTGTACTCCCTAAATGGCATGTGAAATGTGTGTGTCTCAGGACGCCACCTCTCAATGAATGCGCTGACGAGTGGCTCATCCAACCAAAACCACCTCGTGTTGAACTGCGTCAGGTGGTACAAACCTATGCTTTCCAAATAGGGTATGATCCTGTCTTGCAGATGCATGTTATGTTGCCTCTAGACACAACAAATGCACCTACTAGGCTTTAACATGTGAGAGAAATAACCAAAACCAAGTGAGATTCAAAATTAATAAGGCTTAAATTATAAGACTCAAATCTTTTATTCAAAATAAGCAAATACTAAACGTAATATTAATAATCTAAATCTTAAGTTCAAAAAAACTAAACTACAAAATTTATAACTTTTAAATTTAAGAATGCAAAATACAACCATTAGGTTCAATTTACAAAATTTAATCTTTAGGTTTCAAAATCCTAACAACCAAGACTACAATACTTGAATTTAAAGTTACATGTTTAAAAGTTCAAATTTCAAAACTTAGTTTTCAAACATGATACTTAAACAACAACACTGCAATTTGAACCCTATGTCTCAAATACAAGAGGATCATCATTCTACTTAAACAATTGGACCTATCTCTTAACTTCGAAATCCTAAACTAGCCAATCCTAAATTATGCGTTCTAACTACAAAATCTGAATACTTACATAAGTATATACAAGATAAACCCAAAAGGCCCAAAAGACAACTTCCGGAACCTATTTATATATATATATATATATGAAAAACAAAATAAAAAACCCAAAAGGCAAGAGTTCTTCGCTTTAGAAACTTCCAAAATGCCTCAGCGAGGTGCCGCTTGATCTGTATCTGAAAATCACAAAATATGTATGGGGTGAGAACCAGAGGTTCTCAACATGGTAATAGTGCCCACATAACTAACATATAATGTCCGGTGAAAGCTGAAGGCAATCTTAGAACTTCCGACAATATATTCGAACTTAAAACTATTCTTTTCAACCATAAATAAGCCATAAACAAAGTGGGGTAGCTAAGGGTTCAAAATTCTAACTCAACCTAACTTGATCCTTTAACCTTTCACCTTCCTCCGTTCCTCCAGAACTCCATAGCACAGACAACCAAAATACAAACAAAGTAAGCACAAGTAGAATACAATTACAGTAGGTAGCAAATTTAGCAAGTAGGCATAATAATCACATAGGCAAGCCCAATTAATGTAGAATCAAACAAGACACACAAATGCATATAATGCATATCTGTCCTATAGCTGATGATATCATCTATCGGTTATATAGCCAACCCGACACGTTCTGGTAGCTAACCATAGACAAAAACACCCATTGCGGAGTAAGTGAGTTTGAGCTACAACCTCATTGCTACTTAATAAACCACTATCTTATGGTTTATTTTGTATTGAATTGAGTGAATTTTGTCAACTATTCTCACACTTATTCATGTAAATTGCATGTTTTTAAGATTTCTTTCTAATTTTGTGCTATGAATGAAAACATGTTTCCTAGGCTATAAAATTACTAAATTTTAATTCTATCTGATTACCATTCGATGTCGTAATGTGTCTGTTGAGTGATCTCAGGGTTATAGGGTGGGAATGACATGGAGAATGAAGAGGAAGCATGCTAAAGTGGAAGGAACACAAGAATTTGGAGATTTGAGAAGCTGGAACCGATGCGTACGCATAGCTGAAGTGTGCGCGTGACCAAGCCATAGTCCAAATGACGCGTACGCGTGGCCAGTGAATTATCAAAGCGATGCGTGTGCATGGCTGACGCGTAAGTGTGACAAGCGGCACGTGCCTCAATAAAGGAAAAACGCTAGGGGCGATTTCTGGGCTGCTTTTGACCCAGTTTCAGGCCCGAAAATGAAAACAAGAGGCTGGGAGTGGAGTTGGATGGAGATTATTCATTCATTCACAACTCTAGTTAGATGTAGAATCCTAGAGAGAGAATCTCTCTATTCTCTCTAGGATTTAGGGTTTCTTCTTTTATTTTCTCCTTAGGTTTAGGTTTCAATCTTATTTTAATTTGGTTTTCTCTTACTTTTATTTGTTCTAGCACTTTAGTTCACCAACTCCTCTTGTTAATTTCTTTAATTTTCAATTTTAGTTTATGAGTCCTTTTGCTACTCTCAATTTCCTTTCAATGAAATTTTATGTTTTCATGTCTCTTGATATTTGCCTTAATTACTATTATTGATTTCTTGTTTATGTTAGTCATAGCCTTTACTACTTCTTGCATTTTGTGATGTTTACTTTTATTGCATGCTATGTGTTTGATGAGATGTTTCTTTTAGCTATAGAGTAGATTTTGTTATTCTTGACTTAGGTTGGTAACTTGGGTGACCTTGAGTTGCTAATGTCAAAGTGATTGATGATTGATGTCCATTGACACTAGCTTCCACTAATTCGATTAGTGAGTGGCTAGGACTTATTGATTGGGATTGATAAAGCTCATTTGACCTTCCTTCAATTGTTAGAGGGTGACTAAATGAGATTGATCCCTACAACTATTAACCCTTGCTAAGAACTTTTTACTATTTGAGTTTTCTTTACTCTCTCGCTATTTGTATTTCTTGTTCCTTATTTCAAAACCCCAAAAAGAAGTACATCATTACCAATAATAAACACACTTTCCTACAATTATTTGAGAGATGACCCGAAGTTTGAATACTTCGGTTTATTTTTATTGGGGTTTGTACTTGTGACAACCTAATTAAACGTTGACCGAGTAGTGGTAAAATATGCACAAACTCTAACTATAATGTAATCTATCATGCAAATGACTACCTACAAAAGGTAATTTATACTAACTAACAAAGAAAATTAAGATTTTGTGTTGGAAAAAGGGAGTAGTTATCCACGGAAGTCGGTCTCGATCTCCCCACACTTAAAGATTGCACCGTTCCCGGTGCATGCAAAGATGAGCAAGGTGGGTTAGGGTGGATGCTACAACTGACAAGCTTCCTTACAAAGGATTGTATGTAAGGACTTGGTTGTTACCCCATTTAGAAGTTTTTCTTTTCCCTTATTGGTGGTCAGTCTGAAAGGTGAGAAAAGACGGAAGATTAAGCCCAAAAATAAGGGTATCAAAGCAAATAGGATATAAGTGGGGGCTAATGCCGAATAAGAGTGAGATACTCAATTACATGGTAGCTACAACATGTAAGTGAAAAAGCAATAAAAGCGAATGGCATATCAACTAACACTTGATGAAAGAGTAAAGTCAAAGTATGAGTAAATGGCATGAAGAGCATTTGGGCATCAAGTTCAAACAAGAATTTACAAAAGCAAGATTAGTTATAAGCATGAGAGATTTCGATCACACCCTAACTCAATGATAATAAAGCACAAAAACAAGGTTAATGAGTTAGAAAGGATTAAATTACTAATCTTATGTGTGGGACAAAAATTGCAAATAGTAAGTAAGAAAGAGTGGGTCATGAAAGACAATATAAGTTCATATCAATGCACAAAGAATGCAGGTGCCATAAAAGATGAAGCATTGACCTAAGAATACATCACCGAACAATATCAAATAATACCAAGCAAGTCACGAAGCACCAAAATAGACCAAGAATTACTCAACAGTGGAGTGGGAAATTCAACACCAATGTTAAAATAACAACATGTGAAAGATGATAAAAATAGCTACAAAAACAAAGTAAAAATGCAATGAATAAAAGTATGCAAATGCAAGAGACAAAAGAAAATGAAAGATAGGAAAAAATTAGATTGAAACTTTGAAAAGAGGGAGAAGGGGAAGATAGAAAGGGGAGAAAAGAAATGGGAGGAGAGAAGAAGAAGAAAGGAAGAAAGAAAGAAGAAGAAATAGGAAAGAAATAAAGAAAGAAGAGACAGGGATGCGACGCAGATGCGTCGACCACGCGTACGCGTGGTGTGCAGTAGAAGGGATTGATGCATACGCGTCGTCCACGCGTACGCATGGGGATAAAAAGCAGAAGGTGACGCGTATGCGTCGGTCACGCGTATGCGTCGGTCACGCATACGCGTGGTAACTTCGTGCTGGACGCATGAAACTTGCACAGTTTCATCACAACTCCCTGGTTTTTGTACTAGACATGGCAGCATTAAGATACGATAAGATACGACGCGTACATGTCAGCCACGCCCACGCGTGAATGGCCTAAAATTCAAATGATGCGTACACGTCAGCGAAGCGCATTACTACCCGCTTAACCCAGAGTGAGTGAAAGAACCACTACTACCGTTACTACCCAAAAGGGTGTTTAAAAGCTCAATCTGGTGCAAGTGGAATAATCCACTACTGCTGCTACTACCCAGGCGTCAAAATTACTGACCCGGAGCAAGCGGGACGAACCACAATCCTTGCTACTGCCCAGGTATCTCAAATATATATTCATTCAGTCTAAAACAATTATCGTTATTATCAAATCTCAAGCCTTGACCTGGAGCAAGCGGGACAAACCACCATCCTTGCTACTGCCCAAGTATCTCAAACATACATTATATCATAGCCCTTCCTTATTCATCATCATCCACTTTACCTCTTTCTTCACCAACAAGATATATTTTCCAACAGTCCCAACTATACTACACTACCCAAAATCTTTCTACCAGGCTTTAAATGAGGGTTATAAAGGTTATAAAAGCTTGAAAAATTGTTTAAAAACACAAAAAAAAATTCATATTACAGAAAAACAGGGACTGTGCGTACGCAGATCCCTATCGTGCGTACGCACATGGCTAAAAATGGGCGGTCGTATACACGACCCCCCTTGCTCGCGTACGCGAGTGTTCCAACCCGAACGGACTGCTCACGTCGCATGTGTCCCTCGCGTATGCATGCTTAGCAGAAATCTCAAAAAGCTACCAAGTCCAGAATTTCTGTTTTGCACACCAAACTTTGATCACGCATAACTTTCTCGTTTTAAAACATTTATTCTTCGTTCTTTAAATGGTGTAAACCTCTCAAACCAAATTTTCTTTCAAGATAATTTTGATAAAATTTAGGGGTCTAAGGCCAAGTTATGCTCCACAAAAGTTGGCCAAAAATCAGAGTTTTCATAAAATTTGCAAACCTCAACTTTCAAAATATGCTAAGTCCAAACCTTTCAAAAACCAACCTAAAACTTACCACAAAAGCTCCAAACCATCCTCAACAACATCATAACACCTCTCAAAACATCAATCCATAATTATAATTAGTTTGCTCAATAATTTCACACAAGACAACATCATCAACTTATATATATATCATCAAGCTCCACAAGATTACGTTATTTTACCAACAACAACATCAAGTCACCAAGCCTCAAAAATACCATCCAATTCCACCTCATTAACAATATACATTTCAATCCTATCTTACGGTCACTGGCCTAAATTTTCACGACACATTATATTTTAGAGACGAGAAACCGAAACCATACTTTGGCCGATTTTTCATTAATCCTATAACACCTCAAGCGTCCACCGTTAACAAATATCCACAGCCCCAAAGTTCGCTAAAGCTCCCAACTTTGCCAATTTGCCTCCAATATCACCAAATTGTCTCCAGGTACACAATTCAATCTAAATTTCATACAACAACACTATGATTACTTAAGGTTCACAAATTCAGTAATTTGACAAGGGTTAGGGTTGTCTGAACTTACCAACACAAAATTGGGACAAGATCCAGCAAGTCTACGAAGTCAATTCGGTCCTAAACAACAAAATTACACAATTTCTCAACACTAAATTAAATTTATTTTCGAAAATAAGGGTTAAGTTGCATGAAGTGAAAATGAAGCTGACCTATGAAATATTTGGATGGGTCTTGTAGAGCTCATCGCGGTGAACGCGTGGCCATAAACAGTGTGGCGATCGGAGCTCCAAATTGAAAGTTATTGAGAATTGAAATTGGACAAGGGTTTTGGTATCTCCTTCCTTCCCCCCCTTTTTCCTCTTGTGCAGTGTGAATGGCTTATGTGGGAGAAGAGAATGCTAAGTTTCATTTAAGTTAAATGAACTTGGGTTGGGCCTTAGGTCCAATACGGGCCCAGTTCGTTCGGTTGGTCTATTTGTCCCAATCTTGGGAAAAATTCTTTAAAATTAGTGTCAAAATTCTTATTTTAATTAGTTCTACCTCACTAAACCATAAGATTCTATTTTTCTAATTTATTTGATTAATAATTAATTTATTAGCTAATTATTCGCTAATTTCACGGGTTTTACAACCGGCCATTAGATCACTAGTTCAACCGGTGGGTTACTGATTCACCAGGTTAACCCAGTCATAACTAAAAAAAATTAAAGTATATAAATAAAATTAAAATAATGTCTTAAAATTTAAAATTAAACATAACTAATGATCTAAAAAAAGATAATAAATTAGTTTCTAGTACAACATATTTTTTCAATTTAAATAAACAAAGGCGAGTAAAAGATAACACAATCGGTAAATCATGTCCAAGTGGTGATCTCAAAGTCGGTATCAATATCTTCATAGGACAAATTTGGAACTTGATCATCATTTCTCTCATTTTGATTTGCATCCATATCTTCCATAGCATTGTTACTCGGTCCATTATTATCTTGATCATCTTCCAAATTTAATTGATATACATTTGTATATTTTTCATAAATCAGCATTAAGAATAATTCATAATAGCAACTCAATTAAAATAGTCAATCAATTAAGAAATATACCAAGATAATTTAAAGTTGGTTGAATTGACATATTTACCAAATCATGTCGTAGAGCATCAACCCTTTCAGGAGTTAAAAATGGTGGTGAATCTTCCAATATCCAATCCGAATGGTCATCAAATGCATCAAGACAATTCAACAACAATTATAACTAAAATTTGCTCAGATTCACCAACAACAACTCTAAAAAACCAACATTCAACAAACAAAAAGAGCAGTAACAACTCTAAAATTTGCTCAAGTTCACCAAAATTAACATTGAACTAGAGAAAGAATAGCAACAACAACTCTAGAAACTATATAAAACAGCAAAATCACATTCAACAACCACCAGATTCACTAAAATCAACATTGAACTATAGAAAGAATAGGGTCAAAAACTGGAGCTTACCTGGTTGAGAAGATGACCACCACTACCACCACCACCCAAGGGAGCAGATGATGCTTCACTGGTTCCGACAAAGCGAACGCAGGGGCATGGTGAGAGACCCAGAGAGAGCGACGAGGTGAGAGGCCTAGAGACTGAGAGTGACGAACTGACGACTTACGAGGTGAGGGGAGAGACGAGAGAGTGATGAGGTGAGGTTGAGGGGTTGCCGACGCCGAGCTCGAGAGAGCAGAGAGACGAGGATGGATGGGGTTACGAGAGGGGGTGGTTGCACTCAGAGTCTCGATTAGTGGCTTAGGGTTCATTCAAAGAAGGGGTGGAGGTGGCTTGAAATGACACCGTTTTAGAAAAAAAATTAATAAACATGACCCGGACTGAGTTGGATTAACCGACCGGGTCACCGGGTTCACATAAAACCCGTCAGGTCGGGATCGGGTTTTACCGGGTCTGTTACATGGACGGTTCAATGAGTCTTTCAGCCCGGCCGGTTGATCGGGTTTCTAGTTGAACCAGCCAGGTCGAGTCGGGTCTGATAACTATAATTTAATTAAATCGGTTAAACCTCAGTCAGACCACTAAACCATTAAATCAGTCACCCTACCAATTCATTAATCAGTTCGGTTCTCGCAAAATTGGGAATAACAGTTAAACTAGTTAATCCTGTAAATTGATAAATCAGTTGGTTTAATGACCGATTTGCAGACGTGATTACACTCTGCTGTTAAAACTACCCCTTCTGTTAAAACCTCTAAATCCTAATCTGGTAACACATTTCCTACCCTTTCTTCTCC
>NC_029779.3:39694789-39698181 GCF_000817695.3 Arachis duranensis | reverse complement strand
GCACAACAATTCCGTACGTCTTTTCCACCAGCGCAACCTTACTCCGTCCCGCTTCTCCCCCTCACTGTCCATTGCTTTTTTCTGAGTTTCTGATACACTTCCATTTTTTCTAGGGAAAAGTCTAGGGGCCAGCAGTTTTGTTGAATTTTGGCCAGCATGTAATCAGCAGAGAAATGTGAGTCATTCGATGAAATCTCACACCAATCTCACACCATTAAATCATCATTGATGGTTATTTGCTGGCTACCAATCACAAAAGTTGCTGGCTCCCTAGCATTGCTCTTTTTTCTATTCTAATTTGCTTTGTTCAGATTGAATTCTGCCTCTCAGTCATTATATACCGAATGTTTTAATTATTCTCTTCCAATTGGTAATTGTATGAGTTATTATATTCTTCATTTTTCATTGTTTTAACTTCTGTTCTTATTAAAAAAATTTGCAATTGGTTATTTTTTGGTTTATTATATGATTCATGTGTTCATTGTTCCGTTCTTATGAAAAACAAAATTTACAATTGGTGATTGTATCATTGATGTTCTGATTGCTATTTTTTTTTAAATTCTATTTTATTTGTTTTGTTCATTGTTTGGTTGCATTGTCCGCGCCCTCGATCTCTGTCGCCTCTTTGCCTTTCCTCCGTGTTTGATTCTTTTTGTTTTAGGCTCTGTTATGTGTTTATTGTTCAACACTATTATTTTTTGACTCAGCTACATTAAAGCAATATTTTCTGTCTTTAACATGGTTCTGAAAACCGGACGAACTGACCAATCTGACTAGTTCAACCGCGAATCGACAACATTGACAATTCAGTCCGGTATGTAAAATTAGGGGTGTTCGCGGTGCAGTTTGGATTGGATGACTTTAAAATAAAAATCCGATCTGATCCGATCCAATCTCAAGCGGTTTGGATTGGATTGGATTTGCGGTTTTGTAAATTAAATACATATAACAAGTCTTAACATCAAATTTTAAATAATCATCAATGACATAATCAGTCTTAACAATATCTTAAAAAGCCAACGATAACATAACAATAAAAATAAAATTATAGGTTAGTTAAAATAAATAAATAAATAACATTTTGAATATAAAATATTTATTAAATAATAATAGATGAATAATAGAATAATGTATAATAAATTGAACATGTTATAAGTATAATTATAAATATAATAATAAAATAATAATATTATAGCACATTGTGCGGTTTGGATTTGATTGGATCGGTTATGAAAAGTAGATTCAAAATCTGATCCGATCCAGCGGTTTGAAAAAAATAAAATCCAATCAAATCTGAATTAGTGCAGTTTTAATCGGTTTTTGATTTGAATTGGATTGGATGAACGGTTTAATTTGGATCGGTTTGGATTTGAACACCCCTATATAAAACCGTTGATTAAAAAACCAATAAAAAATCGTTAAACCAGTCTAGAACCGGTCGGTCAGACCGAACAGAAACCCGGCCGGTCGACACAAAAACGGAAGCTCCTTCGTTTCTTTCCCCCTTTCTTCGTTTCTTTCTTTCATTCAGAAGGAAATTACAGAAACTCAGCCAAAAAACCCTAGCACTGTAAGCCTACACCACCGCCGCAAGGAGTGGCATACTGCCGCCGTCGGTCGCACTCAAAGTTCGCCGTCCGTCCATCTATCTATCTTCCCTCGTGCTCCAAGTCTTCAACCCTGTTCGCTGTCACCGATCGCAGCTGCTTCCTCGAGCTCGGCGTCCGTCGTCTTTGTCTGCTCAGCCGCGCTTCCGCCGCCGTTTGTTTGCCGTCGTCTTCGTTCGCGTTCTTCGGCGTTCACCGTTCGCGTTCACTCGCCGTTCACCGTTCGAGTTCGCATTCGCGTTCGTCTGGAAGCCACGTTGCTCTGCTTCAAAATCTGCGACCAACCCGCGCGTTCCACCTAGCCGTAGAACTGCTCTCTTTTGTTGCCCTCGTGAGTTCCCTAAACCCGACACCAGACAATACACTCACACAACACCAATACCCTGCTTCAAACTCTGCAACTTCTGCATTAGCGTTGGTCTGGAAGCCACGTTGCTCTGCTTCAAAATCTGCGACCAACCCGCGCGTTCCACCTAGCCGTAGAACTGCTCTCTTTTGTCGCTTTCGTGAGTTCCCTAAACCCGCCACCAGACAATACACTCACACAATACCAATACTCTGCCTCAAACTCTGCAACTTCTGATTTGTATTACAATAAGTAACTATTTGATTTTATAGTGGTTTGGATTTTTTTCATAGACTGAATTAAAGTATACAATAGTTATGTTCTCTTCTCTATCACATTGATATTAAGTTTTGAATTCTCTTATTTCGTTTTAATTTTACCGCACTCAACATGTTTGATGAAATGCTTTAACCATATTTCTGGTTGGTTTATAATTTCTAGCTTTTAGAATCTTAATAAGTTGATTGCATGTGAAATTAGAATAATTGGATCTTAGTAGTTACGAAATTTTAGCTGCACAAATAGCATCTTTGCAGAAAACATATTAGCATGATGATTCTACTTGCATTAGTATTCTTCTGGTAAATTTTAACTGTTATTGTGAACTTGTTAATTTGCTAATTGTTCTTGTGTTGTTGTTCTGTTGTTCTTCTGTCATTTTTAATTATTTTTTTGTTTTTGTTGTGATTTTCTGCTTTTGAACTTGTTAAGTTGATAATTTGCTAAATTGTTGGGCTGCTGTTGTTTTAATTTGCTAAATTGTTAAGTTGCTGCGATTTAATTTGTTGGATTTTCTATTTAGGTATTGTTCTTGTTTATTTGCTAAATTGTTGTTGTGTATTTATTTTGTCTTTGAGATTATTGCTGGATATTGGTGATCATTGATTTATTATATGCTTCATGTTTTCATTGTTTTGTTGATTGTTTGTTTTGTTTCAGAAATCAATTCTTTGTGATCAATGCTCAAACTCTGAATGTTGTTCTGCTGTTTTATGTTTTGTTTCAGAAATCAGTTTTTTGTGATCATTGCCCATACTCTGAATGTGGTTCTGTTTTGTTTTAAGGCTGTGTTTGGAAGAGGTGATTGATTTCTGAGTGTTGTTTTGTTTTTGTTTTAAGGCTGTGTGTTGTGTTCAATTTTCATTTTGTAAGAAATTTTTTGAAGTATATAAGTATTAAGAAGGAAGACTATTTCAACGGTATTACTCTGTTGATTCTGGTCTGCTACAAGCTTGAACATAGAATTTTAAGAGAGAAACCCTTTATTATTTCATCATTGGCCTATTTTTGGCATTGCATATCATTGTAGTTTGTTTATTCATAGAACTAGTTGTTTATGATCCCCTTTTGAAGTAAAAAAAAAATGCAGTAGAAGAGTGTTTAGAACCAGTTGCTTTATTCATTGAATTTTTGTAGAATCAGGTGTTTATTATAAAACG
>NC_029779.3:39691160-39694733 GCF_000817695.3 Arachis duranensis | reverse complement strand
GTTCAATGACCAATCCGGTTTTCAGAACCTTGGTCTTTAACTTGTGAGCTGTGATTCAATCCAGCCACTTTTAATGGATACTGTGCATTCTGCAGGCTGGGATAAATTATATGGGATGAGGTAGAAATTTTGATTGTTGGATCTCTCGTGTAGGATAGGGATGGTTGAATCTTGAGTGTTGTTCAATAGAGTGCAATGCAGGGTTGGGTGGAGCGAGAATCTGGCCTTACCCGCCCCCCATTGATTTCCATGAATATGATGTATTGGAGTTGATAAAACCCATGCCTGCTTTTGTGTGTTCAGTTGAGAGAAGAAAATGGGAAGGAGGATACTGAATGATGCTTTGAGGAGTATGGTGAATGCAGAGAGGAGAGGGAAAGCTTCTGTGGAGCTCAAGCCGATCTCCACTGTCATCTCTTCCTTTCTCCAAATCATGAAAACTCGAGGTATATTTATCTTCCTTTTTACTCTTGCATGTGGTTTTCATTTATAGGGTTTTTGATTTTTCTTTCAAATTTATAATGGTATCGATCAAGGTTGGAACCTATTTAACCGAATGAGTAATTTAAATTTTAAATTTGTAATATTTGTTGAGTTTTGATTCCCATTATCCTCTTGTCTGATTAAGTACTAGCTTTTCGACTTGGATACTTTGCTAGTTTATTTGTTGTGATTAGGTTGATGTCGACTTGGACAATTCCTATGTGTGGGGTTTCCTTACCTAGTTCATTTTCATTGGTTCAAGGTCTCTAAGCAGTGCTTTCTCTTAAGTAGTGCTGATTCAATGTGACTCTTGATAGGCTATATCAAGAACTTCGAAGTTTATGATCCGCATAGAGTGGGCAGGATAACAGTTGAATTGCAAGGTAGGATTAATGATTGCAAGGCACTTACATATCGACAAGACATCAAGGCAAAGGATATTGAGGCCTACAGAATTCGCACTCTCCCAACGCATCAGGTTTGTTGATGCTTACTGAGTTACAGTTCATATGACGTTATAGAAAAATATCAGATGCTACCAAGTAAATAAAGGAATAGGATAATGATGCCGTTCTCGTTCTATCCATGCAGTGGGGTTATGTTGTGATTACGACTCCTGATGGTGTTTTGGATCATGAAGAGGCCATTAGAAGGAATGTGGGTGGACAGGTTCTTGGTTATTTTCACTAGAAGTGGTTACCATCTCATTTTGGCCTACTATTGGAGGAATTGAAATGAATTGGATGGCTGAATGTTGTATTCAACATGAGGTTTTATTGTCCTTTCTGTGATGGATTTAATGCCCTGTGGAAAATGATTCCTTTTTGTTTTCATTTAATTTTATGTTAATAATAAACTAGAAAAGTATTCCCGTTGTTTTTTAATCTACTTCAAATCCAGAGTTGCAACTAATGTAGTCCCAACTTTTCACACTGGGTTTTGTTTTGGTTTCCCCAAAGGATTGCAGTTTTGGACGAGAAGAATAGTCCAAGAAATTCTAGAAGTCATAGTATTGTTGGTGGCTTGGTGCATGAAAAAATGCGGTATCGTTATCGCCCCATTTGAGCCATTTAATATTTTTTTCCAAATTAGAATCTATTATTGCTTATCTTCAGTAAAATCCATATTCAACAACTTTTTCAACTCTTCTTTCAGTTTGTTTATCTCTTTATCTGTCTGCTTAAAAGTTCTACTACTCCATTTGTTTAAATCTTCCTTACAACTTATTATCTTGTGTTTCAATCTCTCCTATTTTTCTTCCTAGTTGCCTTGCTGATCCCAACTCCACTTGATAACTTTCTTGTATTCTTTATGGTCTTCCTAGTAGGCCTCAATACCAAATTACTTTAGTACTTCTTCCTTTTGGTCTTAATACTGAATGCAGCGGACAATGGTCTGAATTGATGGCAGGAAGTGTTGTAAGTATTGCATTCCCCAAGCCTAGTTAGGCATGGCCCTGTCCAACCATTCTTTGGTCAGAAAATCACTTGGGTTGCTGGGCCAAGTAAACCTATCCCCCTCAAAGATCAATGTCCATCAGCTCATTTTGATTTACAAATTTTCTAAACTCCTCCAATTGTCTCTTGGTTTTGGTTGCAATCCCACTTTTTTTTTTCTCCTGCTCCAAAATATCATTAAAGCCTCCTATAAAAATTTGGGGATCATTTATTTATAGGGTTTGTATAAACAGTTCCCTCCATTGAATGTTTCCTTTTCGTGATTTTGGATTCCCATACAGAAAATTGCACAACCATTCATTCCTATTGCTTTCTTTTATTTGAGTTCTAATATATTTATCAGACCAAACATAAACATTAATAATCAGATTTTTATTCGATAAAGGCAGAGACTACCAGACAAGTCCTGGGGTTCAACGCAAAAGTGTTTGTCAAAAGATAGCTCCCTTCTTAACTTTTCTATCTGACATTCCTTTGTCTTAGTCTCAATAAGAAATAAAATATCCAGCTTCAGCTTCCTACAGAGATTTAATCTCTGAGGCTGTTGTGGGGGCCGCTACTCTGCAACAGTTCTAACTAACTATATTCGTGGTGTAAGGGGGGACATGTGTTGGTCCACCTCCTTAGCCTTAGTACTGTACTATGCTTACCTTTATTATTGTTGTCCAGTTTTCTTGTTTTTTTTTTTCTTTTCATTTTGATTTTCTCTTCNNNNTTTTTCCATTTCTTGTTTTTCCTCTTTTACTTTAGATGCATCTTGTATCATAAGCTGGTCACTATTCTCCCTTTTACGTTTAATGTTCAGCTTGTAGTGTAGCTTGTGTGCTAGCTCCATTGCCATATCTCCTCTCCCTTCCTTTGCCGCTCCGTGTTCACCATAAAAGTTGTAGCTTCCATTGCCATCTTTGTAAATTCGAGTCTCTTTTGCTATTGTCTTCTTTCCTTTTTCCCTTACCCTTTCAACATCTCCTTTCTTCTTCTCAAATTTCTCTTTTAAAAGCTCACCCTTTCAACATCTCCTTTCTTCTCAAATTTCTCTTTTAAAAGCTCCAACACGGTCTTGGTTTCGTCTTCTCCTTGGGCTTTCTCTTGTTATTTTTCTGTTCATTTTTATTTTTAATTTCCATTACCATTTATGGGTTCATTTTCATTGGACTGTTTGTACTTGGTCAGCTTGGTCCCCCACTTGTATTATTTGGGCTCTCTTCCATTGCTTTCTTTCCTTCCTATTCTAACCTTGTTTCCCCTATGTCAATTCTTCCCTTTAATGGATCAGGCTTATTTCCTCTAATTTTTTCTTTGCTTATCCTCAATATAACTTCTTTAATGATCTCTCCAGAAGCCTATATAACCCCATATGGCCTATGCCCTTGATCATGCAGCTGATTTTTTAGGATATTTTTTACTTGTTTTACTTTGTCCTCCCTTGCTTTTTTTCTAATCACCAGATTTTCAGCATTTTTCTCTCCATTGCTTCTGCTTTTTTCTCCTGAACTCCTACTTACTCCATTTTCTGCAAATTCCCATAGCTCTTTCACGCCCTTGTTTGCTGTTAATTTGTCACGTGCTTCCCATCCTTCCTCTGGTTCTTCCTTACTGTTCATCTGTTCCTCCTTCTTCCTTTGGGTTTCAC
>NC_029779.3:39688822-39691116 GCF_000817695.3 Arachis duranensis | reverse complement strand
TCTTCCCATGCCAAATCCGCTCACAGTTTAAACAATATGCATTTTGTAGTCTTTCATAGTTGCAAAACACCTAGGTTTTAGGTAAATTATCCCTGTCCAATCAGATTCCTATGGAAAGCGATCAGTTGATATCCAACGCTACTCTTGCTCTGAGGAAGGTCCTTGCAAAATGTTGTCTCTTACTGAGTCCTCCACTTCCATTACTATCTCGATATTGTCTGTTATCAGCTTCGCTGTTATGCTGCTCATATAATCCAGTGGCACACCATGCATTTGCACCCAAAAATCTATGAATATGTGCTCTACTTCATATATTGACTCGTTCTATCTCTAAGTTGTAAGTTGATCAAATATCCCCTTATACTCCATGGTCCTCCCAATATTTTATTTCTTCCACCTTTAGGATTGCCCCATATTCCCATTAGTGTATTCTTGCAAGTTCTGAAACTAATTTCTTTGTCCGCAATGATCTTTCCAACTAAATTCATGAAGTCTAGTTGAAGTCATTTTGGTATTCTCTTTTGATTGTTATTGTTTTTCCTTCTGTAGGTTCACCTCCATAGTTTGCCATCGTTGTCGATATTCCCAGCGTGTGCCTGATTTACGTGGTATATAGGTAAGTTTATGTATTTTGAGCTAGTTGATCGATGAGCTAGTGAAAGTGTATTAATATATGGAGTCGTTGTGTCATGTGTGAATATGTTGTTTTGATCTCTCTTATTGAGCATATCCCCACGATTAGGTCCCCTCTAGTTGAGATAAAAGAGCTCTCCAGTTGAAGAATACATTGCATGAACTCTTCATATCGTTATTTCTGCACAACATATCTCACTAACCATAATTAATTTTAAGAAATTACTTTATATATTATATTGTGGAATAGTATGATCATTTACTATTCTTTATTAGTAAATATTGTCAAATACACTGGTATAAGAAATTAGAAAAAAATGTATTCATCAATTTAAAAAATACTAATTTATTTTTTAATAGAATAAATTATATATTGAAAAAAATTGTTAGTTTCTTTTCATAATAAATAATACTCAACGATAGTGTTCTATTAATATTACTAAGAAATATTAATTAATCTAATAATTTTTATAATGATGTACGCCTATAAGTTAAAAAACTTGAAAATATATCATAAAATGTAAAATTTTAACATGTAATAATGTTGATCTTATTGTTTTAACTTTAAGAATGAATACGATATCAACAAATACAGCTGTTCTAAGTAAATTTTAACAAAAATAAATCTCTATAAGTATTGTTATTAATAAAAAAAATTTATTTTAAAAACAAATATTTTTTTTTTCTTTTAGTATTTTCTAACTCAGCAAAATGAAGATTAATCCACAAGGTATTGATGCTCCATTTATTAACGCCGTTAGCCAATAGATTGCTATACATACAATATGGAATTCATACTCCTAATACTTGTTTAAATAAACGAGTGAAATAACTATTCAACTAATTCAAATTAATTAAGTAAAATACTAATTATTTTTAATTTTTTAAATTATAAAATATTTATAATAATACAAAAAACAACAACAAAGCCTTGTCCCACTAAGTGGGGTCGGCTACATGAATCAAACGACGCCAGTGTGCTCTATCATGTATCATGTCTACAGAGAGACCGTTTACATGTAGATCTCGTTTGACCACCTCATGGATGGTCTTTTTAGGTCTTCCTCTGCCTTTCGCCCTTTGTCCATCTTCCATCTCATCCACCCTCCTGACTGGATATTCTATCGGTCTTCTTCTCACATGTCCAAACCACCTGAGATGCGATTCAACCATCTTTTCCGCAATTGGTGCTACTCCAACTCTCTCCCTTATATCTTCATTCCTTATTTTATTCAATCGCGTATGACCACTCATCCATCTCAACATCTTCATCTCTGCCACACTCAGCTTATGTTCGTGCTCCCCCTACGGCTTATGCGCAGACCATACACTTCCAGAACTTCTCTCCATAAGTCCAACTTCTTATTTAAGTCTTTCCTTGACTCTCTCATAAGGATGATATCATCGGCAAAAAGCATGCATCATGGCACAGACTCTTGGATGTGCTCTGTGAGTACTTCCAAGACTAATGTGAAAATGTATGGACTTAAGGATGATCCCTGGTGTAATCCTATACCAATAGGAAATTCCTCTGTCGCACCACCTTGAGTCTTCACACTAGTTGTGACCCCATCATACATGTCTTTAATTGCCCGAATATATGCGATCCTTACTCTCCTCTTTTCTAAAACCTTCCATAAGACCTCCCTTGGTACCCTATT
>NC_029779.3:39651609-39687607 GCF_000817695.3 Arachis duranensis | reverse complement strand
ACCCACTTGTGGTGCATAGGCGCTAATCACATGGAAAGCACTTCCCTCCACCACAAGTTTGATAGAGATGATCCGATCTCTCATCCTCTTGATATTCACTACGTCCTTCTTCCACTGCTTATCCACAATTATTCCAACCCCATTCCTATTCTTCACTTTTCCTGTATACCAAAGTTTGAAACCAGTAGTATCCAACTCCTTAGCCTTTGCACCAACCCATTTCGTTTCTTGTAGGCACATAATGTTAATCTTCCTCCTTGTCATGGTGTCTACCACCTCCATGGACTTTCATGTTAGAGTGCCTATGTTCCATGTCCCAAATCTCAACCTTCTGTCGTTTCGACCTTTACCTTTTACTTTGTGAACTAGCTTATTTACCCTCGTCCGTTCACGAAAACGCGAGAACCCTTGCTCATTTAACACTACATCCGGGTACCGATGCAGCGGCTCTTGCTTTGACATCGTACTCGAGCCATACGGCGCGTTGCTTCCGGGCAACGACCTAGCTTTAGCGCAATAATGTCTTTGATTCATGTCATGGGGGTTCGGCTATAATTTTATGTTGGTTGTCGAAGACCTAACACAACCCTCCTCCTTTATCCGGGCTTGGGACCGGCTATGTACCGCTAGTGTAACATAGGCGGAGTTATATTTATAATAATAATTACTATATATATTTATTTATTTTTTGTTTATTTTTTTTAATAAAAATTTTATATAATTTTATGTATTATCCAAGCCACGGTAGTATAGACTAGTTTTTCTTTTTAAAAAAAAAATGGTTTTAGTTAATTTTGGGTGGCCCATATTACTCTCAATACCATGAAAACCAAATGAGGAAAATGTTCAAGAAATCCTTCTGATCTGGATTCGCATTTCGCAAGAAGCATCTACACAGATCGAGACTTATAGCCTATAAGTTCCGTTCTAATCAGTTGTTCCACGTGGCAATAACTTATAGGAAATTTCATTCATAAGATAAGATATCGCGTGGTCCTACCACCAATTCATCGTTTGCAATTGACATTCCATATATTCATTATGTGATCCAATTGCTTGCACGACAAGAAGATACAAGCTTAGGAGTTGAGGCACAGATATCCTTGTGGCAATGGCGTCAATCACCATGACAACCTCAATCGGCGGCGGCATGGTCCTCAGAAACCGGTGTCCGGCGGCAGTGCAGAGTAGGGTTGTTGTGGCAAATGCTGGCAGAGCAGTTGAAGGGGAAAAGATGATAGTGAGTTATGAGAGTGAGAAGGAGGGGAGCAACAGAAGGAGGGACGTGATGTTTGGTGTTGCGGCAGCCGCTGTTTGCTCCGTTGCGGGGATAGCAGTGGCAGAAGAAGAGCCTAAAAATGGTACCCCAGAAGCAAAGAAGAAATATGCCCCAATTTGTGTGACCATGCCCACGGCTAGAGTTTGTCACAAGTGAGGAGGGAGTTTTAGTGTTGCTTCACTTATGTTGATTTCATATCAGCTGTGTGTTCTAGTTGTTCATAAATGATAAAACAATAAACTTTGCCTTGTGCGTCCTCTCGGCCTAGAGCCTTAGACAGCATCCTCGATCAGTTTTTTTATTCTTGTTTTCTTTTTTAATTTTTTGGCTTTTCTTTTTGTTATTACTAGGATAATACCATAAAAAAATATTTGGTAACAAAAATAAAAGTTAATCAAAATTTATTTTATGTAATATTTATTAATTATTGTTAAAATTAATAAATATTAAATAAGATAAATTTGAACAGAATTTTTTTTATCTCCTTAACATTGTCGCATTCGATAATAATTTTTATTGTGCGTCGGTTTTAACAAAAACAACAAATATATTTATGATGAATTGAAACCTAAATAAATAAGGATTATGTTAGGTAATCAATGTATAATTACCTGCACCTGCTCATTAAATGCATGGATATTGTAACGACCCAATTCCCAATACGTCATGATTATACTGGAAATCGAGTGTCACCAACTTATTTACGCAAAATTTTAACTATTTACTATTTATTAAGCCAATAATCGAATTAGCACACTATCGAATTTTCGAAAAAACTTTTACTTTATAAAAAGATTTGCGAGTACAACTAATTAAACATATACAAGCCACAATAAGGAATCAAATAAAGCATACACAAGGCTAATATTATATATAAACATAACATATATCATAGATCATACATACATATAAAGGTACTATCATATATATCAGAAGTTAGCGTACAACCCTTCATATCTTGCTACTATATACATAATTAACACTTCGGGCCCTGGTCCATATAGGAAGCCCCTAAGTTAGCGCCTGAAATTAGCCTAGCCAGTATTTACAGCTCCTAATCTCTCGGTGGATCTATCCAAAGTGAAAGACTAAACTAAAATTCCCACCCTAAACTAAAGGCGTCATCCAAAACTCGCTATCAATTCTTACTGTTTCTGATCGATCATTGCAGCCAAAAGACGAGATCTATATCACCTTCATATTCTTCGCTAGGTCCTTGTATATATAGGAGTAATCTTAAGTAGAGTTCCTGTTTTCATCTGAAGGGGAAGAGCAGAGGTAAGAACTGGTGAGTTCTTAGTAGGGTTGGGGTGGTTAGTTAAGTCTGTTTTAATACTAAAGAACATAAAGAGAAACAAATACAACACATACACAATCACAGAAAACAGAATTCATAGAAGATATGCTCAAACAATCATGATGCATGTCTATCCCTAGCGCAGGTAATGAGCTCATCTGTCGATTTTGACCCGCTTCCGATGTAACTCATCAACCTTTATATGAGTTTGGTTTCCAGTGTCATAACCTTTGTAAGCAATCCTTGTCTTACAGGTGCGACTCTTTTGAGCCGATGTATGCAAACATAAACTCTGTAAAGCAACCTCTATCTTACAGGTGAGGCTCTCTCTAGCCAATGTATGTAGCGATAACTTCGGTAAGCAACTTCTGTCTTACAGGTGCGACTATCTCCTGAATTGGCCGATGTATCTCTGGAAAGCAAATCTCGGTGGACTCACCACTATATCTCTGCTCGTTTTCAACAGGTAAACAATCATCTCTGCTTCTCTCCTTTCCTTTTCATTCTTTTTTTCTTTTCTTTTCTATTCTTTGCTCTCTTGTGGCAGAAGTTCTTTAAATTCTTTTCTTTTCTTTTCTTTTCTTATCATTTGTTTAATTCCTTACTTTTAGCATAAAAAACTATCTTCACACTCTTCCCTCGTCTTTTTTTAAATATTTTATGAAGAGGGGATCATGAGATTCTTAACTTAAATTTGTCTTCCTAAAACTTTTAGAAAAAATTTGTCTTGTTTACCACTTTTTGTTTTATTTTTCATAATATATACAATAATATTCTTATAAAATAATATATTAATAAATAATAATTTGTAATAACAATTTGTTCTAATGTAAATGAGTAATTTTAAACAAATATTTAAAATAATATTTATAATACTCTTAAAACTTATTTTATAAAATTTTATTTTTAAATTTTTATTAATTTCTTTTTAAATAATGAATTTTTTAATATTTTATTTTTGACTTTAATATTTTATAAAATTATATTTAAACCTTCACTTTATTTCATATTTATATATGTAACCTTGAACTTTTATAAAATACCTATTTTACTTCTAAACTTTATTTATTATCCAAAATACCCAAAAAATTTATATAATTATAATATTAAACTCAATCTTTTCATAAAAATATAAGTATATTTTCTCAAAAATAAATTTTTTGACTGATTATTCTCTTCATTAAGAACCAAAATCCTCTTTATTTTCTTTAAAAAAAAATACATTTAAATCTTAATTCGTTTTTGAGTTTTACGGATACCGATTTTTCACAGCTTTTAATTTAATTCTTCGGTCATTAAACTTCACCTATTTTATTCAAACACTAACAAAAAGACAGTGCCAAATCAATCTCATTATCACAGTTTGGGCAGTATAAATATGACCAGATCATAAGCTTAATCACATATAACAATATATCAACCAAATTCAATATAAAGTCGATCAAACTTCATCAATAATCAATCACAACAATCATTCATTTATTCAACACAAATTTAATTGGTGAGAATTTATCGAACTCTACCTCCGTACAAAATTAAAATATTTAAAATTTTAGAGAAACTTTTTAACCGAACTGTCAAAGAAGAAAACGTTTGAAATCGTCTGTGATTTTTATAATTCCAGTTAGTCGAACTCAAAAAATAGAAAAATTATGTTACCATCGATTTTCACTAATAAAAAATAATGCCAACACATAAAACAGAAGAATACACAAATTTTAGCTGAATTAAATTTTTTTTAGAGTTACGAATCGTAAAAAATCGTAAAGAAAAACTTCACGATTTCATGACCTCACGTCTCACTCTTTCTCGGCTTTTCTTTCCCTTGTTTTCTTTATCATAGGTTCGGTGAATGAAGAAAAAATATGTGGTTAAGATAATATAATTAATGAAAGGAGACATGTGTTATGATTTAAGGACCGTGTGTGGTAAATGAATGATTTGGTGTCACAAATCTTTCTTTTCTTCCTAAGTACAAATTCGGTTACTGAATAATATGTAATAATAATAATAGTATAGGGAAAATGTTCACATGTACCGTTGTACTTGAATGAAACATGCTATTCCCATTATTTTTAGTCATAGAGATATATATTAAAATATGTAGATGGTGGAGATTTTGATAAATTTTATAGAGTAAATTCCATTTTTCTAAGTGCATGGAAGAAAAGAGATGTGTTAATCCAATATCCCATCTTATAAAAGTGAGAAAGACACTTTTATGCTACTTGCGTGACTAATGAGCCATGCGCTACTTTATTAAATAGAAGTCACAGCTTAGCTAAAATTTTAATGAGTCTTTGACCCAAAATAAAATAGTAGATAAAATAGATGAAATTATAAATTGGATTAATACAACTTAGAATAATAATAATCACAGAAAGGTATAATTCTTTTTTTTCTTTTTAATTTTTAATGTAAAACTTATTAATAACTTTATGTGTCATGCATTTAAGAAAAAAAAACATGAACATAGATAAATATTAGAGAATTATTTTTTAAAAAAATAATTACATTCTTTTAATTTGTTAGGTTGTGGTAAAAAAATTTAACGAACTTAGTTTAGATATTTTTTTTAACATTTTATAAGAAGTAAAAAATATCTATAACAATTGAATTTGTAAATATAGAATTTAGGGCATATGAAATTATATTTTAAATAAATAAAGTGTTCATTAATTGTATTACAAAATTGAATAAATATGCTATTTGTTTTTAATATTTATATTTACTTTCATATTATTTCAAAAATTTTATTCAATTTTATTTTTGACTCTGTAAATATATTTTACTTATAATTTTAGAGAGTGACAATATTACTAGAGAATTTAATAATGTATCAATACTAATATAATTTATTGTTTGGACACGGCAGAATTGGAATTTATATAAAGTTAGCATCTAAAATATAATTGAAATAATTTTAAAATATTAAAGATACTTTTAAAGATAAAAAATATGTTTATTATTAAATTTATTTTTATTTTTTGTATTACGATTGAATATCCTTAAAAAGCATACCGTCTTTGTAAAGACTAATCATTTATCATAGTATGATTTTCATTGAAAATAAATATGAGAATATGATAAATATTACATACTTGTTTATTAATTATATAAAATTATTCTATAATTTCAATCTTCTTGATTTGCTAGATAATTTTATATTGTTTATATATAAATATTGAATTTACTTTTATTTGATGTAATTGTTTATATTTAATTTGTCGGATTGTTTAATTTACATAATGAATATACACTTTTGTATAAATATTGAATTTACTTTTATTTGAATAGACATTTATATTTAGATTATTGATCTCTTTAATCTCTATTTCACTTAAGATTATATTAAAAAAATCTCAAATTTAATAACTAACTCATAATGATGTATTTTGTATATTTATTTATTTTTTTGGTTGTTCATCTGATATTCAAAACTTTTTTAATTCAAACTAAATTTAGGTTGCGCACTTAATTGCGATGGATGTGTCTTAATGGAGATTTATAATTGCACATAGTAAATTTCAAAAAATAAATTCAAGTCACTTACTATTTGGACAACTCCATACTTAATTAAGAACTATAACTTATATCAAATATAAATATCTAAGGGACTTGATTTATTAAGAATTTTTTTTTGTCTTTTAATTTAATTATACGAAGTCATTATACATATATACACTAAGACCAAAATTTTCTATTAATAGTTTGACCAGTGAAATTTTAATCGAGAGAATTTTCTTAATAACCTTAACACAAAATTTTTCTTTAAAATTTATATTTACATGTTCATATAAAAATATATAAAAAGAACTGAATTACTTATCTTTCTTTTATTATTGCTATAGATATGTTCATACCCTGACCTAATGATAAGGCTCAGGTCCAACAAAAGGCCCAATCTAAAAGGATTGAGCCTTACCTTATACCGACCTCCTCCCTACGAAGTCCGTTCTTACCACGACTAACCCTAAAGAAGTCGGGGACGAAGATTAGCTGGCAGATAATCACTCATTCAAATGAGTAATTGCCCCTAAAATCTCTTTACCCACTTCCAGGAGCCATATCTCAACCTTCCTAAGATAAAGGGGGCGGTTATCCACCTCAAAAGGCGGAAATACTTCAGTGGTGGTTATGGGTTCACCCCTATAAATACACTGACACTTCTCAGGTATCTCAGAAGCCCAATACTCTCTGGACCTGTTTTACCCCTTTGCTGACTTTGGCATCGGAGTGTCTTTGCAGGTACCACCCCCATTCTCCCTTACACAAGTCGGACGGTCGGAGCACAAATCCATTTGGACGTTTCATCGTTCAGACGATTGAGCCAGCTAAACTTGTCCAACCCATTAATCTCCGGTTACCCATCGTAACAAGATATATAGAGTATGATGTCAACAAAAATTTTTAAATTTTATTTTATCATATTTCAAATTGAATTAGTTCATATCTAATCTCATTTTGAAATGAATTTATTTAATTTCTTATCCAAATTTAATTAAAAATCAAATCAAAAACTAATAATAAAATATATTCTTAATTTATATTTAATATTTTTAATTATCATGTAATTATTATATTATTGGTGTTAGTAAATAATACAATAATATATCTGTCCCTTTTTTAAATTTAAATAAAATATATATTATTTATCATTTTAAACCAAAGTAAGACATTTACAATTTAAACATTACATTATGTTTTTGCAATTACTGAATGTGAAAATAAATTTTAAATAGTTTACAAAAATTAAAGCAAATCTTTTTTTTACACATATTACCAAAAGAAATAACTTTAGTTTGAGACAAATAAAAAAAAACTATGATAAAATTGATGCAAATTAAAAAAAGGTATTACGTCAGAAAGTATATTAGAGATATAATTATTTATATATTTTAAATATTATTATAAAGGATAAAGTATTAAATTGGTCCTCTAGATTTGCGCGTAATTCTGTTTTGGCCTTTAAGGTTTAAAGTATTCTATTTGAATCCAAAAAAATTTCATTTAGCATCAATTTAGTCCCACAGTGAGGTCAAAATTAAATAATTAACAAAATGTCATACATAACAACAGTACAAGAACAAAATCGATAATCTGGAGAACAAGTACAAGCTCTAGAGGTATAAAATCAACCATTAATGTATCAATATATTTATTTATTATTTTCTATAATATAAATAAAATATTTTCTATAAAACTAAAGAAAATGATAAATAAATGTATTGATGCATCAATGGTTGATTTTGTACTTCTGGAGCTTGTACTTGTTCTCCAAATTATCGATTTTGTTCTTGAACTGTTGTTATGTAGGACATTTTGTTAATTATTTAATTTTGACCTCAATGGGACTAAATTGATGCTAAATAAAACTTTTTTGGATTCAAATAGAACACTTTAAACCTTAAGAACCAAAACAAAATTACGCCCAAACCTAGGGAACCAATTTAAGAACCAAAACAAAATTACGCCCAAACCTAGAAAACCAATTTAGTACTTTACCCTATTATAAAATTGTACCAATATCTTCTAATAAAAAAAATACATTCTGAAATTTTAAATTAAATTAAGTAAAGACAATACATTAAACAAGACCCGTGATTAGCCAAGCTATAATTTTTGTTACTCATAATTATCTATTAGATTATGTTATTAATAACATTTTATAACTCAAAATTGTTATGGATATATTTAAGAAAAGTTTTTACAAATTTAGATACCTACAAAATTAAATGGTTTGACAAACTTTGTATTAATACCTTTGTTAATAGGTTTAGCTTAAAATGTGATATAAAATTATAGATAATAAATTTTGGAAGTTCTATAAATTTTTTAAAATAATATTAATTTTATCATTTATTACAAAAATACAAATTCATTTTGCTTGTGGTATTTTCATAATTAAGTTCAATGCTTCATAATATAAAAACAAATTATAATATAATACAAATTCCAAATTTTAGTCGCTCATTATCTTCATATAATCAGATTAATAAAAAAAATTATACTATATATAAGAAAAAATAAGTTGTGCACTGTTTAAAATTCATTAATTATATATCAAATTATACCAACAAAAAAAATTAAAAAACAAAACCAATAAAACTGGTGCAATAATTAATTAAGCAAAAGCTACAAAAATCAATATTTAGCTGCTGTCCTTTTTTTTCTTTAGTTCTTTAACTAAAGGGATATTTTTGTCATTGAGAGATATACTAAAAGACAAAATTATACCCACTACTTGATCGTACATGAGAATTTCATGTTCCATAAAAGTAAGCGGAACATGTGATAATTTTCCAATAGTATATATAAAGTTAAATATATATTGATTATTAATATAAATGACATTCCTAACTTAGGAATTAAAAGATATTTGATCAAACATTAATAATTCTAAACTTATCAAAAAATACTAATAATTATTTATATCGACAAAAATCAAATTTGATAATAATATTAATATTATTATCTAGACCCTATTATAATTAGAGCAAGTAAAATAAATAAATAAGATAATAATAAAATTATATTATCATCTATTTTATTTCGGAGTTCGAAATCGACTTGTCATAATAAAACTAATCGCTTTAAAATATTATTTAAAAAAAACTCGCATTAGTCAAAAAATAAAGTTATTACAAAAGGACAGGACAGTGGACGAAGTGGGAAACGTAACAACAGAGAGAAAAATAGACACGACGACAAAGTTACAGAAAGGGACGTCGCAAATAGAGAGCACGACGCGGTGAAGGTGATGACACCGTGAGGTGTGACGATGCGGTTGCAGGCAGGTTGGATGGAGTATGGAAAGTGTTAGAAATCTTTGAATTGAAGAAGGGTTATGCAAATGAGAATTAGGAGTTTTGGGTTTATGTATGAAATGACTAAAAAACATATATGAAAAATAAACTATTAAGAACAATTCAGTAAATTTATGAATTTCAGAGATTAGCAAGGACAAGCAGGGATCTCCGCTCGGATCTTCACGCCTGCCTCAAAGAAATTTTGTCTCTCATCACCATTTTCGTAGAAAAATTTTTCACAGTCGGATCTCCATTTATAGCCGTCCCCACATAAATTTTCGCATCTCAAAAAGTTTTACCATCCCTAAAAAGGTATTAGTAATAGCAAGAAGAAATTACAACCTTTGATTTTATTTTTTTAATTTAAATTATATCATGTCTAAATTTTATTTTAGTAAAAAATTTTGTAATTCAAAAATTCTAAATTGTTAGTTTTTTATAAATGATAACTTTTATTTTTTAAATATTATAAAATTTTTAAAATTTGAAATTTAAATTGAAAATAAATATATCTAATTCAATATAAATCATAATAAAATATATTAATTTTATTTTTTAAATTAATTTAAATTGTATTATAAATACCTTCTTATTATTTTGAGAAAAATATATTTTTATTGATACAAATATCCATATCTCGGTCTTGTAAACGAGGATATGAATTTTTTTTTTAACAAATTACATATATGCCTTTTGCAAATTAAACGTGACCTTTTATTTACAATGTCAATGAAATATATAAAAAATATTTTTCGCGATTCCATGAGATGTGTAATACAATATCTAGACTAAATATTTTTTTAAATGGTGTATATTGGTAAATAAAATATTTAATTTATTTATTTATAAAAAAATCTTACCAAGCTTTCTAAGTTTCATGGAAAGCCTGGCCAATCATAAAGTCGCAGATTTCAAATATACGCCCGCTAATTCCATTACTCAAACTCTTCTTCTTGTTTGTTCTTTTCAGCTGCAACTTACTCACCTGCTACAACTCAATCCAGTTCTACTGCTACATCTCCTTTCATAAAATCCAAAACTAGGGTTAGGGTTTTCATTTTCGGTACTAGACGGTCATGGAGGCCGCAGTGATCGATGCCGGCTCAATGCTCCTCAAGGCCGGTTTCGCAGTTCCCGATCAACCTCCTGCATTGGTATCCAGTTCTTCCCTTCTTCTTCGTTTTCTTTCAACTTTCATTTCTCCAAATATGAAAGGAAAAAAAAAAAAAAACAAATGGTGCTGAAATGCTGAATTTATTGATACAACAATTTGCGCGGCTAATTGTTCTTGTTTTTGGGTATATATGAATCAGATAATTCCCACACAGATGAAGCGAATGCTTGATGATGGGTCAGGAAATGATAATCCAGCAGTAGATGACTTTGCGGTTGATCCGGTGGTGAGAGGTTTTGTAAGTGATTGGGATGCCATGGAGGATTTGTTGCATTATGTATTGTACACTGGGCTTGGATGGGAAATGGGAAATGAAGGCCAGATACTATTTACAGATCCACTTTGTACCCCAAAGGTTTGGATTTTTATGTTTGCAATGTTTGTATTTGATTATTTTTTATGATACAATTGTGTTTTCCCTGGAACTCTGGAAATCATTCTTAGTTTCTGGTTATAATTTGTATTTATCATGAAATAGGCTAGTCCAAACACACATATGCCCTTCTTTTTTGAAATTAATAAAGGGTCCATTAAAATGAGCTTGTTATTCAGCTTATTTAGTATGGCCTAAGTACCTGCAAAGAGTCTTTCGTCCTGTTTGGTAAGCTCATTGAAGCGGCTTCTGAAATTCAAATAAGCTGCTTCAGGCATATTTGTGTTCGCTATGAATGAAAAGGCATGTGAAGTCGACCCTTTGCAAGAGTTAGAAACAGCTTTGGCCATAGCCATTTTTATAATATGAAGCAATTGACTTTATTGATTGGTTGAAATGCTCTTCCTACATAAGCATTTTGTGAAGTAACTATGTGTACACTATACAGCTTTTAGATTCTACATCTCATTTAGCAAGCTCTTCTGAATCAGTATGTAAGTTGTCAGCGTTGCCATTTTGGAGTGTATATGTCTTAGCAATATTCCACCATTTTTCCCTGCATATTTTTACACAAATCTGTTTTCTCCCTTACTTTACGTATTCCTTAGTTACACTGAGCCAGCGGTAGACACTTTGCTACCGGCTATCAATATTAGATATTCACCTTAATCCAGCCCACAGATATCCCTTTCCATGGCACTGATAACTAAGGCTCTGATACCATTGTAAGTAGCTAAGGAAGTGGGAAACCACATCTTAAAAGCTAGCTATTAAGGTGGAAGAACTACTCTCCTCTCCTTAAATACAAGATGTGGGACTTTGAGCACCCTATAATACCCAAGTCCCCAAGACATTCTTAATGCCCATTTGCATGCCTAAGTTTTTTTCGAGGCGGACTTGTCCCTTTCTTATCCTTCTACATACTATGTTGTCTGCATGTTATCTGATCTTGACAATGAAACTTGGAGCAACAATTAATAGCCTTCTTTTCTTGTGTACACACCTGTCAATAACATCTGTATATATCATTGTTTTCCAGGCTAACAAAGAACAGTTAGTGCAACTAATGTTTGAAACATTCAACATATCAGGGTTTTATGCATCGGAACAGGCAGTGTTGTCGCTATATGCTGTGGGACGTATCTCTGGATGCACAGTTGATATTGGTCATGGAAAAATAGGTATCTTTGTCTGAAGTAATGGAACACAATTTAATATTTGCTTGAATTCTCTAAATAAAATGTTTTTTTTTTAATTTTTTAATTTTTATTTTTTATCTACATGCAATGAGTCAAGTTCTGCATTTTTGTTTCTGAAAATATGTTTATCTATTACATCTAGGGATCTGTAGGCAATAATCTTAAGTTGTGGCTATGTTTTTTAATATGACCATGGAGTAAGGCAGTAAAAGAGAAATTTAGTTACTTTATCATGCTTTAGTGATAAAATAAAATACTGCAAACTTGCAGAGTTTGTGCGTCAGTGCGTTTGCTTTAAAATGTTTGACCTAAAATTTTGTCCCTTGCTTATCATTGCATATTCATTTTTCATTGCCTCTATGTGCCTTCTATTTAGTTTTCACTTCTGGTTTAAGATTATCTGCATAACTAGGTGGAAAGATTTAGACACTTCTGTTTCTAGTCAGCGTAACTGGAGTTTGGTAGTCTTCCTATGTCAGTCCATGTTTAGTCTGTAGTTTCTCTAGTGGAATCATGGTATTTAACGAGAGAGGGGGTGTGGATTTATGTTGTAGTTAACTTGACTGACATGTATAATTATATTTCAACTATTATATTTGGTAAATGTAAATAAGAAAATTTAATAATTTTTTTTTTCTCAAAAAGAAAAATATATCATCATCAAGGTTAGTATATTTCCCTTGCCTTTTCTTTCGGCGGTAATTTCTATTTATCAAACCTAAATTACAAATACAAGGTTACATTTACAGATATGCTGTTAACGATTAATTAGTTAATTTATGACTACCAATACATGCTGAGAACTGGGAAATAAATACTACCTTTGTTTGGACATAACTGACTAATTTTTTTTTTTCAAATAAAATTATCCAATTGAAAAATTTGAAAATATTTAATACTTTCCCCCTCTTATTTATCTCCCAATTAAAAGGATGGGCGTAAGTGAAAACAGATCATTCAAGAAGAAAGAGAACTCAGTAAGGGTAATTTTGTAAAGCAAACCTAAATTTCTCTAGGATTGACGTTTTGAATCATCTCCTAAATCTATGAGTATATTTAAGACATGACAGTTTTTATCAAATGAATGAAGTAGCTTTTCAATGTTTGGTTTGAAAAGGATATCTATGTTGAACTTTGGGGCTGTCAAAGTACATAATTAGTGTCCACGTGTTTCTTTTCCAATTTTAACTTTGCTCTTGGTTGTACTAGATTACTGGTTAAGTGAAACTTAATCCTCTTGGTTCGGTAACCAGATATTGCACCAGTAATTGAAGGTGCTGTTAACCACATTGCCTCAAGAAGATTTGAGTTTGGAGGTACTGATCTAACCAATTTCCTGGCACAAGAACTTGGCAAATCCAATCCACTAGTCAATATCAGCTTGTCTGATGTTGAGAAAATAAAACAACAATACTCGTGTTGTGCTGAAGATGAATTAGCTTATCAGAAGACCCGGAATTCTTGCCCTGAGGAGAAACATACCCTTCCTGATGGACAGGTCTGCCTTTTGGTTCCTCTATCTAAATTCTAAAAGTTATGGCTTATGGTTCTTGCTGATTTACTTAACAATGAACTTAAGTTTGGTCAAATTCTTCAATCAAATTTATACTGTTTTAGAGCTGACTTTGAAGTATGAGTTAATAGTAGGATGCAAACAAAAATGAAAGGAATGGTGGGGTGAGGAACCAATATGTAGAGAGCAGGGCTTTCCTTGATTTACACAAAGCTTGTGGATGGGAGAGTAGGTAGATAACATTTGTTACCATGGAATATATTTTGTTTTAATGCCTTGGAAACTTTGAATTACATCATTTTGGCCAGTGATATGGAGTTTTATTCTTTTGTGATGTATATAGTAACCAGAGTTTTTGAGGTGTCCCATTTCAAGTTCTCTCCAAGTTGTGTTATAAAAGGCTGTTTGAATTTTTAACATAGCTAAGCTGTGATTGGAGGAATATCAAGAAAAGGCCATGTTAAATGGGATTTATTTCAAGACTCACAACAATAGAGTTAATTGATTATAGTTATTTTAAGCTTCGATGGGGATATAGCCAATAATATGCCTCAAGGTTTTGGGCGAATGATGTTTACATGGTATTATAGCTTTATAACAAATTGGTCTGAGGTTTAATCAGTGTTGCTCCTATTCTTCTAAATAAATTAAATTTTAGCATGTCATAAAGTGAGCATGCAACCGGTTTATTGTTTATTCTTAAGCTCAATAAATTCTTAGGGAATGTGGGCACAGTATCAGATATGAGACCATTTGTGCATGTATCTTACCTAATAGCTTTGGCGTTTAGGAAAGATGGTTCATCACATGCTTCTATTTTCAATGATTGAAATGTTAAACTTCTGTAAGCCAAAGATTATCATTTCATAATCATGAAGAGTATCATAGATTTATTGAGAAGAAAATAAATTGTAAATTGCTTCAGTATAGATCTATTTCTTCTTTACGTGACAGTTATTTAATATGGATTAGTATTTTTCACTCAAATATTTGATGGTTTGTAAAGAATTTATTTGAGCATGTATTGCAAGTAGTTGGTTTCCTCAATACATTTTTCATATTATGAATCATCACAGAGAATGGTCAGAAAGGCCATGGATTTCTAGTGCCATAGATGTGATTTAATTCTTTCTCCAGCACCCAGTTTATGGAGCCAAATTGGTCACCGGTCTCCACTCCCCAGCCCAGCCTCAGCCTACGACTTTCTCCTTTCTTTTTTCGCAACTCTGCTTTAACCATGTGTCTTCTATAATTTATGAATTATGACTTAATAATCTAACAGCTGAATTATGTTTAGGTGATAACAATTGGAAGAGAAAGATATACTGTTGGTGAAGCTTTATTCCAGCCATGTCTATTGGGTTTGGAGGCTCATGGCATTGTTGACCAGCTTGTTCGAACTATTTCAACTGTGTCATCTGATAATCATCGGCAACTCCTGGAAAATACTGTGGTCTGTGGTGGCACTTCTTCTATGACTGGTATATTATTATTTCCCTTAGTCTCAGCTACTATTTTGACCTGCTATATTTTTTATTCTTTCTCCTATTTAAATAATAATTGGCAGATCTTTGGTCTATGTTTAAAATGTTGGAATCACTGAATTTTCTGCTTTCTGAGTATCAGGGTGCCATGTTTCTTTTTGATGTTGGAATGTGGTTCAACAATTTTACTTTGTTATATTGGATTATGGTACAACTGAATATTGGTCCATTATATCCTCTTGTCCACTTCCAACCTTGATATCAACAAAAGAATTAAACTTATGAAATGAGGCATTTTAAATTTGGAATAATTGCTAAGGCATGATTATACATGTTATTTATTATTTAATTTCATTTTAATATTTGAATTGACAGATAGGATTATATGATTTTAAATTCTTTATTTTTGATAAAAGAACATTGTTAAGACAATGACAAGAAAAAGGGAGATAAGAAAAATCCTTGTTAGAAACATAGTGTTACGGCCTGGCCCAGGCCACTTGCGGGTCAACCCGACCCATTGATGACCCGACCCGAGCGGTCGGGCACATGCAGCTCACTACGTGATCCGGACACGCGTCCCTGACAGCTCTCCATTGCAGCTGTGAGGAAGCTTCGAGGAAGGTGGGCCTGTCCTTGTAGGGCCCACCTCTGACACGGTATAAATAGGGAAGGACCTGCCCTTCCCCGCAGGTACGTCACTTTTTCCACCTATCATATTCCCCGCCTGCACACTAGCTGACTTGAGCGTCGGAGTATCTTTGCAGGTGGTACCCCCCTCTTTCCTTCCACAGCGAGAGCTCGGCTACCCGACAGATCCAAACCCAGCACGACCGTGGTTGAAGCGTTATCACCCCCTCAAATAACCACTAGACCTGTCCGGCAACCGACAACCGAACATTGGCGCTGTCTGTGGGGATTGCCTAGATGGACGTTGTGCCGGGCCCGGAGACCAAGGCCGAGGAGCCGGAGCGGAAGGGGCGGCCTCCGTCGCCTCACTAAGAGGACGGCGAAGGTCCCCCCGACAACACACCGAACCGCACACGAGGATGCGACCCTTCGGGGGAACGGGCGGCGACAGCGCCATAATAATGCAGGAGCTACGTCACAGGGTCCAGAACCTGGAGCGGCAACTGGCCGACCAGGAGCGCGACGGACGAACCACCGATCCCAGCTACACCCCATCCCCTGAAAGCCAAGAGAGAGACTCCCACCGAAGCCGTCTGCGACGCGCCTCCGCATCCCGAACGGAAGCGGAGAGCACCTGTGAAGAGTCCCCCATCCCGAGAAGACGAAATGACACGATCATCTACTCCCGAGGCAAGGAAATGCGCCGCACAACACGAGATCGCGAAGACGGGGAAGGGATGTCCGAGAGGAAACGGCAACCCGTGATAATGGGCGCCACCCCATTCTACCGATCCATCCTCGAAGTCCGGTTGCCGAAGCACTTCGACAAACCAACGGACATGAGGTATGATGGAACTCAAGACCCTCTAGAACACCTCACGGCCTTCGAAGCAAGGATGAATCTAGAGGGAGTAGGGGACGAGGTGAGGTGCCGAGCCTTCCTGGTAACCCTGGCAGGACCCGCGATCAGATGGTTTAACGGTCTCCCGCAAGGGTCCATCTACGGATTTTCGGATATCAGTCGTGCATTCCTGGCCCAGTTTACAACACTAATAGCGAAGGCAAAGCACCTGATCAACCTTCTGGGGGTAACCCAGAGATAGGGAGAGCCGACCAGAAAATACCTGGATCGGTTCAACGACGAATGCTTGGAAATCGACGGCCTAACCGATTCGGTGGCCAACCTTTGCCTGACGAACGGCATCCTCAACGAGAACTTTCGAAAACACCTTACCACGAAACCAGTTTGGACGATGCACGAGATCCAAACGGTAGCCAAGGAATATATAAACGATGAGGAAGTCAGCCAAGTCGTGGCTGCCAATAAACGGCAGTCCGGCTACAGCCAACCTCGGCAACAAGGTAACGGAGAAAGACTAAAGGAACAAGCCAGGGAAGGAGCTCCAAGCAAGGCACCCAGGCCATTCCCCCGGGTCGGGAAATTCACCAACTACACTCCGCTCACTCTTCCCATCATGGAAGTTTATCAGCAAATAGCCGAGAAAGGAATCCTACCGAAGCCCCGACCACTCAAGGACCGTACGGGAGGAAACAAGAACTTCTATTGTGATTACCACAAAGGTTATGGTCACCAAACACAGGACTGCTTTGACCTGAAGGATGCACTAGAACAAGCAATAAGGGAAGGTAAGCTAGCAGAATACTCCCATCTTATCAGGGAGTCGAGGAGGCGTTATCGCGACCAAGACGAAGAAGGAAAAACCCGTTCGGCAAAGCGGCGACAAGAGCCAGAAGACAGAGATCACGGCCTCGGCGTGATAAACGTGGTGACGGCCAAAAAAGCCGCGCCGAGGTCACGATCGGCGCATAAAAAAGATGCTAAGGTCTTGGCGGTCTCTTCCTCGGTGCAAAACTCTAAGAAGCCCCCTCCATTTCTTTCGGCCCGGAAGACCAATGGTTCGACGACGCCCCAGAAAACCCACCCAAGGTCATCACGGCCAGAGTTGGAACCGGCCTCGTCAAACGAATCCTTGTCGAAACGGGGGCTGACTCGAACATCATGTTTCGCAACGTATTTGACGCACTGGGACTAAGGGACGCCGACCTGACGACTCACCAGCACGGGGTCGTTGGATTGGGCGACCACTTCATCAAACCTGATGGAATAATATCCCTGCCGATCTCAGTGGGACAGACTCAAGGCCGAAGATCGGTGATGGCCGAGTTCGTGATCCTCCGAGATTCCACCGCCTACAATATCATCTTGGGAAGCAAGACGATTAACGATGTTGAAGCGATAATCAACACGAAGCTGCTAGTCATGAAGTTCGTTACCGATGACGGATCTATAGGGTCCATAAGAGGAGACCTTGAGACGGCAGTCGCTTGCGACAACGCCAGCCTCTCCCTAAGGAAGAAATCCAAAGAGGCGTCCGGCGTGTTCCTAGCTGACCTGGACGCCAGAGTAGACGACAAACCCAGACCGGAACCAGAAGGGGACCTGGAAAAATTTAGGATCGGTGACACGGAGGAAAAGTTCACGTTCATCAACAAGAATCTCCCGCATGAGTTGAAGGAGCCCTTGGTCGAAATGATAAGGGCCAATAGGGATTTGTTTGCCTAGACACCGGCTGACATGCCGTGCATAGACCCCAAAATTATGTCACACCACCTGGTCGTCAAGTCGGAAGCACGCCCGGTAGCCCAACGAAGGAGAAAGATGTCGCGGGAGAGGGCGAAGGAGGTGGCCAGGCAGACGGCCAGCCTCCTAGAAGCAAACTTCATACGAGAAGTAGACTACTCGACATGGCTCTCGAATGTAGTTCTAGTAAAAAAACACAACGGCAAATGGAAAATGTGCGTAGACTACTCTGACCTTAATAAGGCATGCCCTAAGGACTACTTCCCACTCCCTAACATAGACGCGCTCGTCGATGCTGTGGCGGGCTACCGTTATCTGAGCTTCATGGACGCCTACTCCGGCTACAACCAGATACCGATGCACCGTCCAAACGAAGATAAGACGGCATTCATAACGCCGGGGGGAACCTTCTGTTATAAGGTAATGCCATTCGGCCTAAAAAACGCAGGAGCAACATATCAAAGGCTGATGAACAGGATATTCCACGACCTCATAGGCAAGACAGTGAAAGTCTATGTGGACGACATCCTCGCGAAAACAACGCGACCCGACGACCTCCTGAATGACCTGGCAAGCGTATTCGCGTCTCTCCGACGACACGGCATGAGGCTGAATCCCCTCAAATGTGCCTTCGCCATGGAAGCTGGAAAGTTCCTAGGATTCATGATAACTCAGAGATGGGTAGAAGCCAACCCAAAGAAATGCCAAGCGATACTCCAGATGAAGAGCCCAGGTTGTATCAAAGACGTCCAAAGGTTGGCAGGGCGGCTGACCTTGTTATCCCGGTTTCTCGGGGCGTCGGCAACAAAGGCTCTGCCGTTCTTTAACCTCATGAAAAAAGGGATAGTGTTCGAATGGACACCCGCATGCAAGGAAGCCTTTAAGCACTTCAAGGAAATCCTGGTGGCACCCCCCGTGCTCGGGAAGCTAAAGGAAGGGGAGCCGTTATACCTATACCTCGCCATAACAGGAGAAGCCCTGGCCGCAGTCCTAGTGCGAGAAGAAGGGAGGGCCCAACAACCACTCTACTTTGTGAGCAGAGCCCTGCAAGGGGCAGAATTAAGGTACAACAAACTGGAAAAGCTAGCTCTAGCACTCTTGACCTCCTCACGGAGGTTAAAGCAATACTTCCAAGGTCACCAGGTTGTCGTAAGAACGGACCAGGGAATCCGGCAAGTACTTCAAAAACCCGATTTGGCGGGAAGGATGATGACTTGGTCCATTGAACTTTCCCAATACGACATACGATACAAACCCCGACAAGCCATCAAGGCGCAGGTGATGACAGATTTTTTAGTAGAAGTAACGGGAGACCCAACCGAAGAAATGAGCACACGGTGGAAGCTCCATGTGGACGGAGCCTCCAACAAGACGTCCGGGGGCGCCGGGATCATCCTGGAAAGCCCGGTTGGAGTCGTATACGAGCAGTCGATCAGGTTCGAATTCCCCGTTTCGAACAACCAGGCAGAATACGAAGCCCTCATAGGGGGCTTAACCCTAGCAGCGGAAGTCGGAGCAACAAGGCTGGAAATATGCAGCGATTCGCAGGTCGTCACCTCCCAGGTAAACGGGAGCTATCAAGCCAGAGACTCATTATTACAAAAATACTTGGAAAAAGTCAAGAACTTAAGTCAAAAGTTTGAGGAGGTCACGGTCCATGACGTGCCCAGAGAAAGGAACACACGGGCAGATCTCCTATCAAAATTGGCCAGCACAAAATCGGTAGAAGGCAACCGGTCTCTCATCCAAGGCATGACGAGGGAACCGGCGGTCACCCTGCATCTGTCAAGGCTGGGCTCTTCATGGCTAGACCCCATCATCAGCTTCCTAGAAAGTGGCAAACTCCCTAACGATGAAAAGGATGCTGCGAAACTGAGAAGGGAAGCAGCCAAATACGCGGTCATTCAAGGACAACTATTCAAGAAAGGGCTCAACCAGCCCCTACTGAAGTGCTTACACCCCGACCAGACGGACTACGTCCTCAGGGAAGTCCATGAAGGCTGCTGCGGACACCACATAGGAGGCAAAGCCTTAGCAAGAAAGTTAATCCGAGCTGGATACTATTGGCCGACAATGATGGCAGACTCTAAAGAATTCGTCAGAAAATGTGTCAAGTGCCAAGAGAACGCCAATTTCCACAGGGCACCGGCCTCCGAGTTAAGCCTGTTAACGTCCTCCCGACCATTCTCGCAGTGGGGAGTCGATCTCTTGGGGCCCTTCCCAGTCGGTCCCGGGAAAGTCAAGTATCTCATAGTCGCCATTGATTACTACACCAAATGGATAGAAGCCGAGCTGCTGGCCATCATATCCTCATCCAACTGTAAGAAATTTATGTGGAGGCAGGTGATAACGCGATTCGGGATTCCAGAAGTCGTTATCTCGGACAACGGCACACAGTTTATCGACAAGAAGTTCACGGAATTCCTCACCGGCCTGGGTATAAGACAGAAGTTCTCCTCGGTAGAGCACCCTCAGACAAACGGACAGGTGGAATCCGCAAACAAGATTATTCTGTTAGGGCTGAAGAAGCGATTGGATAATAAAAAAGGTGCTTGGGCTGACGAACTAGCCTCGGTCCTCTGGTCTTACCGAACAACCTAACAGTCCTCCACTAAGGAGACTCCATTCCAACTGACGTATGGGTTAGATGCGGTAATACCCGTGGAGATCGGGGAACCGAGCCCCCGGCTACTTTTGAAAGGAGTGGAGGAAGCCGTAGAGAAGGACCTAATAGATGAAGCAAGAGAAATGGCCCATTTGACGGAAACAGCGCTGAAACAAAGAAAGGCCTTGCGCTACAACACCAAAGTGCTCAAAAGGGAGTTCGAACCGAACAATCTCGTCCTAAGGCGTAACGACATCGGCTTACCGATCCCTGGAGTAGGCAAGCTGGCGGCAAACTGGGAAGGCCCCTATAGAATCAAAAAGGTGATGGGCAAAGGTGCTTTCAAGTTAGAAAGGCTCAATGGCAAGGAAGTCCCAAGAGCATGGAACGCGGACAACCTGAGAAGATTCTACTCCTAGCGCATGAGGCGACATACCGACCAATCGAGCTAAGTATTAATTCGCAGATTTGTACGTTTCGTTATGTCCTATGCGCCTTTTATGCAATTACCGAATAAGATATACTTGTGCAAATTTTCTCTCTTTTGTTTTGTTCGCCTTTTCTGGACAACCCACTACTCAAGCGAATTCATAACAACTCGACAACGATGCGCGGCCCCGGGACTGATCACCCCGGGAGCCCATCAACTACCACAATAGCAAAACGGCTACGCTAAAAAGCCACGACCCGGAATATCATCAACACGGCAAAATGAACAACAGCCACAAGTCAATAACGGTTAATATAAACGATAACACGACCAAGCAAATAAGAAAGTATTAACTACAATAAAACACGCAAGCAACACAAAGAGTCAATTGTTCACCAAAGCAAAAACAAAACGGCTGAACCAAAAGTTTTACAACAGAAAAAGAGAGTTCACTTCTTGGGTACGTCAACAATTTTACCATCCTTGATCATCTTGAAGACACCAATCGCCGACGTGTCAAAGTCAGGAGCAACAACTTTGACCTGAGCTTTAAGGGCCTCCTCGGTTGCCAGGATCGCACCTTTCCCCTGCTTGACGACGTCTTTATACTTTATCATTAACGCTGCCAGTTCATCCTCCACAGCTTGCTTCTCCTTCTCCATCTCGGCCACCCGTTTCTGTGCCGCGCCGACCTGACTCTCTAAAGTCATTTTGCGCTCGACAAGACGTGAAAGCGTGGCGTCCGACTCTTCCAACTTCTTCTTAGCCCTAGTAACAGGACATATTAGCCTTCCCAGCAGATTCCAACCTCCTACGAAGGGATTCCATCTCGGACAGTTCGAACTCGGCTTTCCGAGTTATCACTGCACCACGCAAGAGGGTACGATACATCCACCTTGCCTGCCCGGCAAGGGATGACTCATGAAAATGCTCTTCAGTACCAGGAATCAGCTGAGAATCTATAAAGTTCCCGGCATCGAAATTCCTCTCCATAACGGTAAGAACCCCCTCAGGACTGGACGACGCCTTCCTCTTGTTTTGAGGCTAGGGACCTCCTCCACCTCGTCATCGGCATCCGGGTTAGACGTCGAACCCCCAGTGCCGATCACCTCGCGGAAGGGGGAAATGTGAACCGCCTTGTCACCTTCGATCGAGGCACCCTGAGTCGAGGTGCCGGTCTCGTCGACCACAGCCCCTTGCTCGGAATCGGCCTTGTTTTCCGAGGGAGCAGCAGATTTCTCAGCAGCAGATTTCTCATTACCTCCCTCGTCGTCACTTGCACACTTGAAGGTTTGGAACAAGTTAGGGAGACCTGTTATCTCGGCAGTCATTCCCACTGTAAAAAGAAAAAGAAGTCGGTTAGTCACAATGAGTTATTAAGAAGAGTAAGAAACTAAGAGACAAAGTAAGCAAAGATTCCTCACAGATATAGTTTCGATCGGCCTCCCGGTCACCCATGAGGAGGTGAGGATTCACATGATTCCTCCCAAAGACTGCCAGCAACACATCGGCAATCCTCCGGTCCACCGCAGACATGCCCTTATAGGACACTTTAACAAAGGCGTTGGACCCTGCCCCGAAACTCCAATAGGTCGGGATGAGGCGTGCCCCCTCTAATGACAACCAAAAGGGATGACGACCTTTGACCGGGCGGACCTTGAAATATTTATCCTTAAACCCATGGTAGGAGTCCTCAAACAGACCAAAAATCCTCCGACCTTGGGCAGACCGGAAGGACATGAATCCCTTCTTATGTTTCCCTTCCTTCGAAGGGTTTGTAAGATTGAAAAAGAAAAGAAAAACATCTACAGACACCGGCAGCTCGAGATATTCACAAACCATCTCGAAACAGCGGATTGAAGCCCAGCTGTTCGGATGCAACTGCGACGGCGCCACGGAAATCCGACCTAGAAGCGCCATTTGGAAGGCGGAAAACGGAATACGGACTCCCACTTGAGTAAACATGGATTTGTAGAACCAAATCCAGTCGGCAACTCGGGGGGCGTGGAAATTGAGCTCGTACAAGCGCTCATGAGGAGCCGGAACGAAGACGTCATAATTAGCCTCCTCGTCTGTCCCTCCGCATAAGTACTCATTCTGACGGAACTCGGTGAGCTCCTCCTCGCCCATTTGGTTGGGAGAATCCTTTACATCGGAAACAACCCAGGCGTAGGGGTCATACGCCGCGGGAGAAGGGGAAGCCCGGGAGGAGGTGCGAGACATACCTACATGGGGGGACCATCCAGTCAGTCTAAGAGGTCGGGTGCTCGGAACGAATACAGAAGCTACCCCCACGCTACACCCTAAGTCTAAACACGATTAAAAACATAAAGGGTCCAAACAAAACCTACCCTGGAATGGTACCCCTCCCATAACACGTCTAACCAGCATCAAAAGGCCACATAACAACAAAAACCAAGCAAATACAAGCAACAAGCATGCAAGAACGAAGCAAAAAAGAGAAGGATTCAAGAAATACCTGAACTGGGTGTAAAAGCGAAGAAGAATGAGGGGAGGATGCACAAGGGCACTGCAATGACGCTCTGAAACTTTGGGGAGAGGATAGCAAGAAGATAGAAGAAACAGAAGTATGCAGAAAGTATAAAAGAAGAAGAAACGAAACTGATTGTTTAAAATTGCCTCCCAAGAAGCGCGAAAAACCTGGGGGCATAACAGTCTTTACAAACAGGGTTTTTCACCCCATTATGAGCATTTAATGCTCAGTGCGAGGAACGAGGCGACGAAACGTTTGTTTGGGCAACCAAAGGACACGCGCATAGGGGGCATGTCCCTCCCACGAGCGGCCGACCTGACGAGGATGAATGAAACATGAAATAACACGCCATTGATAGCTCCCACGACTACCACTGGCGCGTGGGGGCACTGTTACGGCCTGGCCCAGGCCACTTGCGGGTCAACCCGACCCATTGATGACCCGACCCGAGCGGTCGGGCACATGCAGCTCACTACGCGACCCGGACACGTGTCCCTGACAGCTCTCCATTGCAGCTGTGAGGAAGCTTCGAGAAAGGTGGGCCTGTCCTTGTAGGGCCCACCTCTGACACGGTATAAATAGGGAAGGACCTGCCCTTACCTGCAGGTACGTCACTTTTTTCACCTATCATATTCCCCGCCTGCACACTAGCTGACTTGAGCGTCGGAGTGTCTTTGCAGGTGGTACCCCCTCTTTTCTTCCACAGCGAGAGCTCGGCTACCCAGCAAATCCAAACCCAGCACGACCGTGGTTGAAGCGTTATCACCCCCTCAAATAACCACTAGACCTGTCCGGCAACCGACAACCGAACACATAGCTATCAATCTTTCGACATGTTGAGAGGGAAAATCTTGTAAAATGATTATGAGCGTTATACCAAGCAGAGGCCAATATCGTATTCTATAAAACTTGGTCATTTAATATCCATCATTGAAGATGCATGCGTTGCATTTTTTTCTTTTTTGTCTTATACATTAGCTTGTGGTCTTGTAAACTGGTCCACTTATATCTTTCTTCATCTTAATAAACTTCCTCTTTTGTCTCTACTTGTACTACTAGTGGACTGACGGTTGCAAATGACTAGATTATGGTGTGCCACTACTGCTATAACAACGTTAACCTACTCTAGAGTTGGCTTTAATACACTGAGACCTCAATATTTTCGAATATACATTGCCATCTACTAGTACTTAATTTAGTTGTCACACCATAATATATCTTCTTTAGAGCCTTATGTAGTGAATGCATGTAAAAACGTGTCTAGATCTGTCTATCTTTAGATAAATAGAGGAGTGATATTTGAACACTAGGGGTGTGCATGGGCCGGGTGAAACCGGGTTTGATGTGACCCAGACCCGGCCCGAAATATATACCGGGCCTATTTGTTAGACCTGAACCCGACCCTAGACCCGATGAAACCTATACATTTTCGGGCCACGATTATACCGGGTAAAAATCGGGTGAAAACCGGGCCGTTAACATTATATTACCTTGATACCTTCTTGTAAGTTAGCATGTAAAAATATCCAAATTTCCAAGACTCCAACTATTATTTGACATGGTAAAATTCACTTAGAAAAATATAATACGAACTAACTTTTCTCTAAAATTAAAGCATAACCATAATCAATACTAATATTGCCTAATAACACCAAATATTTAAATCAATACAAATAACACAAGATTATGTATTAATCTAAAGTCTTATGCATTTTAAATATAAAACATTAACTTATAGTCTTATATATAATGACTAGTAATACAAAATATTAAGGTTTACAATACTTAAATTTCACATAATAATAGCCATCATCCATCACTAATAACACAAAATATTAATTGTGTATAATGATCGGGCCACCGGGCCAATTTCGGGTGACCCGAGATATGGCCCGGACCCGACCCGAAATAATGACCGGGTCTATTTTTAAGACCCATACCCGACCCTAGACCCGATGAAATCACACCAAATTAGCCCCAAAAGTGTTCGGGACCGAGCCGGGTCTTCGGGCCGGGCCGGGCCATGCACACCCCTATTGAACACCAAAGTACTTTTTTTTTTTAATTTTTGTTTAAACTTTCGCAGAAAAAGTACTTATTTTATTTTGTGTCGTTTATTTGTGCTTCTAAAAAAAGGTAAAAGCAGAAAATAAGTAGTTTTTCAGAATTATTGAGAAGCAGGTATAACATAATATTACATTTTAAAAATATTAAATAATTAGTTATTTAAAACAAATTATTTAGTATATATTTTATATCCAAACATAAGCATGACAACCTTTATTGTAACTTTATTAAAAAAAGTACTTATATATTTGTTATATCCAAATACTTTAACTACTTAAAAAGTACTTTTATAACTACATTCAAATACAAAATAATTTTCTAATTTTCTTTTTGCTTTTTGCTTTTAAAGAAGTATTTCTTCCAGCTGCACAACCAAATAAGCCCATAATATATTAAATAAACTATATTTTACTACTCGATTCTTCAGTGTTTTTTGATTCCGGTTTCTTCTTGCCAGCAAGTACACCACTGTTTTTTAATACATCAGTTTATTTAATTTGTTGATGGCAAATTGCTAGTCATCTACAGCAAGCTAATATCTTATTTACGAGAAACCTGTTGTTTTGCCTATTTGCTATGGCATGCTAATGTAGTATCGGTGCATGCGAAGTACATAGTGCAACATGTCATGTAGCCATTATATATTTTTGGTAACTTTCCAACAGAAATACTAAGGTTAATGTAACTGCACAATTTGGTGGTTGCTGCTTTTGTCTACAATTTATTTTATTTGTTTCCTTTTACGAGTAACATGCACTCCGACCGGCGTAAGCATAGTTTTCCCTTATCTCAAGAAATAAGACTGGTGCTGATCTCTACACTTATTCGTTGGGTCAGTTTGGATTGGCTTTTGAAAAAAGTACTTATTTTTTTCATTTTTTTAAAAAGATCTTTTTTTAAGAGACAAAAATTATTTCACATTTGGATAGGCTTTTTAAAAGGGTTTTTAAGTATTAAAAACGTCTTTTGCTTTTGCTTTTTTTAATAAAAGTATTTTTTTTAAAAGACGTATCTAAATAGGTTTTAAATTGAATAAAAGTACTTTATTTTAAAAAAAAAAAGTATTTTTTCATTAAAAAAAGCCAATCCAAACTAGTACATTGTCATCCTATAACTGTACTTAGATAAGCTTTATCATTATTCATGTTCTAGTTTAATTTTTCACCTGGTGGGTAATCTCTGGCTTATTGCAGCCGCCGGAATACATGCCAGAAAATTTAACCATGTATTCTGCATGGGTGGGAGGGGCCATACTTGCCAAAGTAGTTTTTCCCCAAAATCAGCATGTAACTAAGGCAGACTATGACGAAACTGGACCTTCGGTGGTTCATCGGAAATGCTTCTAACAGAATTCATCTGCACGATTTCTTCAAATGGCCAGTTCCTAAGCACTTTTATTAGAGCATGTGGTAGGCCTCGATTAACTTTATATTCTAAATGCTTGTCTTGGTAGATGTCTAGCTGTTTTTGTGATTTAAAATATTGTGGTGGATCTCCATTAATCCAATCAATGTTTCCTTCCACCAATGTCCATGGTTAATGCTTTTGGTAGAAATTTATTTAGAGAAAATCATGTAAACACGCATGTCTGTGGCAATAGCAGGTTGCTTATCTTTGTAATCAGTAGAGCCCGAAAGGGATTATTCCGCCCTTGGTGACCTCTACTTTCTCCCTGTTCTCTACGCCTCTTCTATAGTAATTGGTAATTTTTATTTTCTTGTAATTTGCTATGCCCTGCTGATAATACTTTTTTGACTCCGGTAAAGAAAAAAAAATGGTTAGATACACATTTAAAATCTACTAACATGAAAATGGCAAAGTACAAGCATGCCTAAGTAGAAACATTTTTTAGATCTTTTGTACTAGTCTCGACCCAAAATGAATGCCTAAGTAAAAACTGAAAAGGTTTAAAGTGGTGGTGATGTGTAAATGTGGGAGAGTGAAGAACTATAAAGTAGCTTCTTTCCCTTTGTATTGCATTTGTCATAATAAATCTGCTAGTGAATACAATAAAATATAATGATATTCTTCGTTGTAATGAAGTTTCATGTGCATGAAAGTGTTTAAAATTGAAAAATTAACTGTCTTTGTTACAGTAGTCATGGATAAAATCCAGTCCCCTTGAAGTTTGTATAATGGAGAAATGGAGAATACATTCCAAACTCTGCACTCTAGCTTTCATACTCATTCGCAGTTACTATTATTTCAGAGTTAAGAATATTTTATTTGTTTAGGTTGCAACATTAAAGATGAACAAAGAATGTTTATATGTTTTTCTAGTTTTATGTAAAAAATGGGCCAATTTGTTTAAAAGGAAAATTACATTTAACTATGAAGCAATGTTAAGGATACAATGCTTCTGCAAATGTCTTTTTTTTTTGTTTAATCTATTTTTAAATTTAGCTTTACAGTATGCTTTTTTCCGCAAGATTTAAAAAAATAAAAAATAAAAAATGCTCTTAACTTTTTAGTTTGTTTTAATTTTGTCAATAACGTTTTAAATATTTTCAATTATACCCTTAAACATCAACACCATTAACTAATATATTGACTTAGCAATATGTGTCACTGAGCATGTCAACTATTGGTTGATGTGTCACATGTTAGTATAGAATTGTCATATCATATGTTTACTCAGCTAAAGGTATAATTGAAACCTATTGAAACGTTAGAGGTTTGATTTTGTTCTTGGCTTGTTTGGTTTTGTCGCGTTACTGCCTGGTTTTGTTGTATTAAACCTCACTTCCCTTGGCTTGTGTGAGGATGTATTTATCAAAATAAAAAATTGAAATGTTAAGAGTAAAACTGAAACTAAATATCAATAATAAAATTAAAATAAAATATAAACGGTGAGGATAAAAATAATATTTAATAGTTAATAAATTATGTTTTAAATAAAAATTATATTAATAACATTCTTAAAACGTATCATATTTGTTGAGACTTACTTTAATATAATAAAAAAAATTTATTTAAAAAACAAAATTATGATAGATATCACATATATTTGTTAATAAACTATATAAAAAACATATATTTGTTAATTAAATAAAATTTTATTTTATGAATATAATCATATAACAACATTAATATTAATTAGCAATATTCTAATATAATATAATTTTAGTAGTCGATTATAAAAAAACTTCATCCAATTTTAAAAAATTAATTATTCATCTTCTAATATTTTATACTAACTAATAGTCTTCTAGCTAATTAAATCCAAACGATCCAAATTAATTAAATCAAAATAATTTAATATGTCAATTCTAACACTTCTAACTACTTATATTGAATTATCCTGTCCTCTAATTACTTAGATTGAATTATCCTAACGTGTTAAATAAAATTAAGTAAATCAAAACAATTTAAAATATTATTATTCTAACTCATCTTTTAACTAATTATGTGAAAGTATCCTAACATGTCAACTAAAACTAAATAAATTAAAATATGTCAACTAATTAATTACTTAACATAAGAGAGATAAAACTAACTTTGAAATCTAATATTCCGACTACATGCCACATCGAATTTAGCCGGTTGATGTCTTTATGACACTGGTATTGTCGGTAAAACATATATGCTTTCAATACTAATTAAAGGTGTAACCAAAGTTTCCAAAACATTAAAGTAGTCAAATAACAACCAATCTTAATTGCACTCATTATGTATAGTCTCTACTGTATATCTCGAATATTAAGACCTCAATTACATTATGAGTGCATTTTGGATACTGTCCACGCAATTTGCCATCTATATCATATTTCGAATACACCTGAGATCTGTAAAATCTTTTTTGTATGGAAAAGTATAGGTTACCAACATATTATCTGCCAACTTATTGCCAACAATAATTAATTATTATATTTTAAACATATATATAAAGAGACACATCCAGAAAATATATTTATAAAGACACTTCTATTAAACACAGTCATGAAAAATACATTTTTATTAGACACATCTACGAAGACACATCCATTAAACATAGTTATACATAAGAGTTGGCAGATGTTGGCAGAAATGCTGTTGGTAACGTAGCGGAACCGTTTTTGTATTATATTCCGATAATTACTCGAGATATTAGCTTTGCTTGTCTTAAGTCTCAGTACTCCAGATGTGACACATTACATATATGAATAAATATTTTATATTATATATATTTTCGTAAATATTATATTTTATTAATTTAAATAAAAAATCCTCAAGATCACTGATCTCGATATATACATAATTTATTTATATGAGTTAGGATTAAGTAGTAGTGCTATTTAAGTTTATATAAATATTACTCAAAATTACTCATCCCAATATATAATTTAGCGGCTCAATCATTAAATTGTAATTACTTATCATATAGATCACTTCTCCAAATTTTATATATAAGAAAAATTAAACATCAATAAGATTATAATCTAGCATCTCATATTTTATTTTAGTATTATCACATATATAATCTAGCATCTCATATATATATATAATTGTCAATTTTTATATGTGAAAAAATATTTCAAATGATTTTAGATTGAAATTAAATATTATACATACACTCTACATAATCTACAATATACAAACTGTTAATCCATAGACGAGTTTTGAAATATTTGATTTTTTTGCCCACCGGTGCATTTTCCAAGCACATAAACATTCTTTTCTTTTTTTTTCATTGCTAAATTTGAAGAATAAAAAAGTATCATCATCAAATATTTTGTTCATAAACGATAAATCTACCTAAAGTTAAGTATTAAAAAAAAGAGTTAAATCGTTAAAACACTAGTTAATCATTGAAACTTAAGATATTGTCAATCTGTCATAACTTATAACAAATGGAAAGTAAGTTATTTATATGCTTTCGTAAGCATGGTTGTTGCTTGAAAGTTAGTTATAATAGTTCTATATACGAAAATTAGTTACCATCATATCTTCTTCAAATTGGAAAGTGCACATAGGTTCGTTATACTTTTGGCATTATTGCTTTCATCTTTGTTATTTATACCTAATTATTCACCCTTTTAATTTGCTTCTTTCCTCCTCCATTCTCTGTAAACCTAACTAGAGAAACCAAAGCAACACAAAAATTTCACTCAACAATCTTGCTGACATTATTATTAAATTATCAAATCAATCAAGTTTTTCAAACTTTATTCTAGTGTGTAACAACATAAATAATAACTACATTCCTGTGTTCCTAGTCATGAATAAATTAAACCGCTATAATATTTACAAATTCAGAACAACATAATTAATTCTTTCTTCAAGCAGTAGAGCACTGAGGAAAAAGCTGTCCTCTGTTGGCATATCTAACGTTCTCGCATGTCGCAACCGTGTCGCTGCCATGGCGTTCCGGTTTTAGAATCACGTCTTGCAAATAGATTGATCTGCAGGGGACGGTTTTGCTGCAGTTGAATTTGATTGCAACTTGTGTTGCACTTGTTCCTATGATGTTCTGGTACACCACATTGCTCAATTTCACTGCTGATTCCTGAGATTCATGCAATGCTAAATTAGAAATTCTTAACTTTCTAGGAACAATCTGTTTCTCAAGTTGCGTTTGAGACACGGAAAAATTGGGGAAGAGTGAAAATTGTAACAAAAATTTTAAGAAAATATGTGTTGCATACGATGACTTTAACGTTTTTAATATTTTTTTTGTTACAAAAAGAATAATTTTTATAGTAGAAAGTATAAAAATGTTCTTATGCGATAATAAAAATTGTGTATCAAACTAAAGATAAAATTAAGCTTCTAACAAAAAATTGTAAGACATGTTCATTGATAAGTAGGGTTGGAAGTGAGTCAAGTCAGCTCATAAGCCAACTCGAGTTTGTCTCATTAATAGGTCGATAAGCTGAACTCATAAGCTGATGAGCTAAGCTTGAGCGTGAATTTGAGCTCATAAATTAAATGAGTCGAGTTTGAGCTTGAATAAACTCAGCTCATTAGCTCGTGAGTTGGTATATATAAGTTATAATTTATTGATATAGAATTATAGATTATGTTTTTATTATTTAAGTCAGTTTGTGAGCTCGAGTTGGTTCATGAGTTTACAAACTTGAGTTTAAAAAATAGACTCGATTATGTATGAGTTGAGTCGTGAACCAAGCTCAATTTTCGTGAGCCGAACTTGAGTTTGGTCTAACTCGACTCAATTCTGTTCACTTCCAGCCCTATTGATAAGTTGAATAAAATAGGCAAGTATAATTTCCTCCAAAAAAAAAAGTTTTAACTTTGAGGGACAAGTCACCTGCTCTTGGCATGGTTCTTTCTGATCGCAGTAGTTTTGATCTATGATTATGGGATTGGTCACGTTTCGCATTTCTATATTAATAAATTTGATGTCTTTTGCATATCCAGAACCTCCCTGTATTAAGATTGAACCAAAATATATAAGAAACAATCTCTTATTCCTCTTACTTGTAACATGTTTCCCATTATTTCACTATATTATTAGTTAGAAAAGTTCGTGACTTTTGGCATTGTACATAAACAGAAATTTAAATTAGTGTGGTAAGTGCCATGGAATTCCACAAGAAACAAATGAAAAGTAATAAGTGTGCCGGTTCTAATTAGTTAAGAATGTGATATGAAAATCAAAGAAAGTTGAACTACAAAATATTTCAAATAAGATGCTTCATTTGACTTGTGTGAAGAAGGTTAGGGAATTGGTGGATTGTGTAAACTTGCCAAACCAAGTTAGTTGAAATATTGGAGGTCAACTTTGGTTTCATAAGTGACATTCCACCAGAAAAAAAAAAAAAATTGTCACAGGGTATGTTAGATTGTATAAGCTCAATGGTAGTCAATAACATAAAAAAATTAATTGAAAAAAAAATAGCAACTATCACATGCTCCTTTTATCAAACCTGGCATGATTGGTCAATGCCCAATGTGTCTAATTGCGCCTAAAATTTTGCAATTTGTGGTCAGCATTACCTCTCAATACATTTCTACTTTTCAGTTTATTTACCTGCCAAGTCTTAATTCTAACACCATTAGAGGTTCCTGTGAAAATGGCTCCGTCGATTACCACATTCGAGACTTGTGCTTCTGAATTACCAGCTCCTAAGCTTCCAATGCTGCGGCATTAACGGATTTAACCAATTAATTAAAAATTTGCCTAAAATAAACAACTTTGGGTTTGTGTGCAATTGTGTAAGTATCTTGAAAACCTGATTCCATGGCCTGGTCCACAAACTATATCCCTAGCACGAACATTTTGGGAACCACTCACTATTGAAATGCAGTCATCACCTATAAAGAATCAAAATTAATTAAAAAGAAAAAGCAAATTGTGTATTTTCAAAATACATATTTAATCCATTATAATTTGTAAAGAAATTGACCTGTACGAATGACAGAGTTTCTTATGAAAATATTTTTGGTTTGAGTGACGTGAAGTCCATCAGTGTTAGGGCTATCCCCAGGAGCTTGAACCACCAGATTTGAAGCTGTAACGTTGTTGCATTTCTGAAATCTAACATGCATTTGTTGTGCATTTCGGAATTTAACGTTTTCCACTCTCAAATTGTTGCATTCATTGAAAGTCACAGCCTAATAAGCAACAATTTCCCGCAATAACAAAAATAAATATTGGCTCACTATTTATTTATAGAACTTTAGGTAGATTAAGAAGAATAACTTACAGTTGGTGCATCCTTACATGGCTGTGATTGTTGTAGCAACAGGGCAAAACAAAGAAAGAAATCATCACCGTTAGTGTTGAAATTTGAAAATCACAACAGTTAAAAAAAATAACGTCAAAAACAAAAGATAAGGGTGCGCATTGTTTTTTATTTTTGAAAGAGAGATTTTACAACTTAATAAAATATTAATTAATAAAATTATACGTTTAATAAAAATATATTTTGAAAATAGACCAACTAAATATATTTTTATTGATTTTAGGGTTTGGAATAAATTCTATTTTTACAAACCAATAGCGTTTTTTTAAAATATAAAAATTTAAAAATAAAAATAATTTTTAAAAGTCAAAATAGAAAACAAAAATAAATTTTTTTTGTAAACTAATAATAATCCCCTAAGTTTTTTATATATATAGTTAAATAAAAATTAAAATTTAATTTGCATTACAAAAAGTTAAATTTTTTTTAATGAATTAGAATTTTTTTGTTGGATTATGAAATTTATTTAAGGATTTAGTGTCAATGAGTTTCTAGATATACAACAAATTTGAACTATCAATACTTGCGTAAATTGACCGACTAATTAGTTGAATTATGATTATTCTTCATAAAAATATATGCAAACATGTAACAAATTATACTTCAATTAACGATAGTAAGTTATAGTAAACAAATAATTTATTTATAATTATACTTCAACTTTTTGGTTTTATGCTCCATTTCGAGTGTTGAGTTCTTTTAAAAAAAAACTTTTTTTTAATCAATTAATTCATTAGAAATAAAATAACATAAAAAAAAGAAAAAGTAAAAAGAATAACATATCCATGCAAATTTTTTTTCCCATAACAATAATATGATCCCTGAAAATTGCAGGGGAAAATCCAATGGGCAGGACAACGTAACATCAATTTGGAATAGTTGTTTTAACTTTTACACTATTAATTTAATTAATTAACAGATTTAAAATTAAATGAATTGGGTAACTTACAAGGCTTTCGTTAGTTTTGCAAGAGTTTTCCCACCATATTTTTCCATTGCCGTTGAAAGTGCCGCCACCATCAACACCAAAATTCGTTATATTATCAAACATAATCCAGTGCTGTCTATCTTCTTCATAGGCTGAAATTTTAGGCCATGCTTTGATTGTTCCATATAACTAACGGGCACAATCAAAATGAGTTACTTGTCATGGAGGGTGAAGCTAATAATGATAATGATGATGAACTAAATAAGTTTCTCAACAAAGCATTTAACTTGTGAAACAATGTATGTTTTCTCACCATAAAAGTGGTAGTGGCTTGGCATGGGCCTGAAAATTTTATTGGCTTAAGGTGATAAACCTTCTTTTCAGGGACCACAAGAGCACCCCCTTCTGAACATGCTAAATTCCATGCCTTCTCAAATGCCTATGTGGTAAGAAAAAAAAAATAGAGAGAATAGGAAGAAATAGTTTGCATTAAAAAGAAAAGAAAAAAAAAGTAAGTAAATAATTTTTTGTTGAAGAGAAAGTCTAAGGACAAGCACTTTTATAAAAATCTGGCCATCACTAAACTAACAAAAGAAAAATGAATAATTCTACATCATTAGATGTAATCTTACACTGTTAAAAATATTAATAATGACTACAAATCACAAAACATACGGTCTCGATAGCACTCTTCTTTCTTAAAAGTATCACAACTAACAAAGAAATTAATGTAGTCTAGATGGTCAATACTTTTTTTTTATTTTTTACCTTGTATTTAAACTAACATTAACCGACTCTCTTCTTTATTAAATGTTAATCTCTAGCATTTTTCTAAAACGGAAATCTTAAAAGGATTATTCATATTGGTGACTATATGTTACCTCATTATCAACTCTTCCATCACCAGATTTTGCTCCATAATGTGAAACACTAAACGTTTTTTGAGACATTGAAGATGGCGTTGATTGATGATGAACCCTTAACATGATATCCATATTTTCATCATGTTTTGTCTGCATCAACCTCCTAGGGCCAATGTAAGAGCCAAAACACAAGCCAGAAGAAGAAACCAATGACATGAGCAAAAGTGATGAAAGAACTACACTTTGTGAAGACATTGTTGTTCTATATCTCTCTTATGTTTTTCACTTTGTGAGAAGAAAAATAATAAACTACTGAATGAATGAAGGAGCTAAAGTTGTAAATAAATAAAGGAAGAGCTATTATATTTATAGTGAAGTTTGGAGCTGATTTTATTGAGAGAGAAAGTGTGTTTATAAAAGGATTTCGAATTCTAGAGTATGAGACGAAACCTGTACTGGGGTGGTACCAGATTTTTAATTTATTTTATAATTGTTGAAGTCAATGTTTGTTTCAAAATAGATACATTTGAAAACAAAAAGACAAACTTTTAAAACTATAATTTAAA
>NC_029779.3:39621158-39651541 GCF_000817695.3 Arachis duranensis | reverse complement strand
GGTTAGTTATTTTCTGGTGGCTTTTGCTTGTTTACCAACAATTAAGTATTTGGGCTGAACTTTGATATTGTGTTCATGCATTAGCATATGCGTTTGTCTACTATATACCAAATTTTGAACCATAACGTGCGTATGCAACATTAGATGCATCGAATAACCTAGTACCAAATTATGTCTTCTGTTGGAAATTTTCCGAAATTAGTGGATACCATATATAATCCAATAAGGAATAAATGGAATGTGATTAGATATTTTATTGTAATTTTTTTAATAGTCAGAGAAACTTTTAAAAATAAAAAATTTAAAAATTAAATTTTAGCTTAATTTTTTAATATGTTTTCTAACTATTTATCCAATTTTAGATCATATGCATAAATAATTTCTACCTATTTAAATTTGATTTCCTAGTAAATTTCAAAAATTTTGATCGAAATTTTTAAATTAGATAAAAGGGCATTGAATTTAAACAAAGAGAACGCAAAAAAAAAGAGAAACACAGAAAACATAGATTCCGCTGCTTCGCCGTCTTTGGTGGTTGTTGCAGCTCGTGAATGGTCGTTCGTGCCTCCGTGGTTGTACTGACTACATGCTGCCGTGCGTCCACCTTCTCGAATTGATTATGCCTCTACAATAATAGATAACAGATTCAAATTAAATATAAATATTAAAAAATAGAAGCTTCTCAGCTTAATGTTAATGCATGTTGATATTCGACTAGATTATATTTTGCTTTGTTAATCGAAATCTCCATATTTAGTTAATTGAAATCTTTATATTAGGCCAAAATATTTTTCTGTAAATTAAAAAAGTTATTAAGCTGTCCATTTTAACAGATCCAAAAATGATTGAGAAATTAAGTTATATTGAAGCATATGTATCAAGGATGTATATTTGAAAAAGAAAACTAGTTTAACCTTTTCTTTTGTTTGATGAAAGTTGAAATGGGTGTTTATGTCTGATATTTTATATCCAATTATTTTTCTTTTAATAGATAATATCCACATGTATGTAAACTATATATTGAATGAAACATTATCCTAACAGATTTTGTTTTTAAAGTGAAAAAATCTTGGTTTTCTACTTAATTATATTTTTCTTCTTCCTATGAAAACCTGGTTAGATTATGTATATGATGAGTATAGAAACTGTATTTTTATACGTGTTTGAATATGGCTGAATTTGAGTTTATGAATATGCTAAGGTTTTGTTGATTGTTGAATTAGTATTTCTTATTTTGAATTTGAATTTGAACTTTGAATTTTAACATTGGAAAGTGTTTCGATTATGTTACTGAATTGCTGAATATTATTGCTGAGGTGTTTGAAATTGTCTAATGTTACGACTGGTTTTGATATATATAGACATGATGACAGGAAGAAGTGTTGTAGATCAGACTGCTGGTCGTAGTCGCAACCGTGGTCGAGGTAGAGGGACGATTTCTTCTGGTACCCCTGAGACTTCTGCCTTCTCTCCCTCTGCGCTAACTACCCCAATGATGCCATAGGTTACGGCTTTAGCGAACCAGCTGTTCATCATGGTCTATAATTCCAACTACGTGCCACCATCTACAGCGACAATGTCGTCTCCTACCGCTCAGCAGCCCGCATCCACGACGACGTCGAGTCCAGCGACAGATGTTGCAACCCTGGAGTCTAGCCACGGAAGTGAGGTAGCAGCTGATGCCCCTCTACCACCTCCCATCGTATAGTTGCACATTTGGCGTGATGGCGGCACGGGGTAAGTATCAATAATTATAATTAACTTTATTGTTGAGATTTCCTGAAAATTGATTCTTGTTTAGTAGATTTAGGTTGATTCTGAATGCTGTTGGTTATTGTTTTATGGTTTTATTGATTATGATTCCCGTTATTATTGAAATTTTTTGAAAATTGATTCCTATTTAGTGGATTTAGGTTAATTTGGAATGCTACTGGTTATTGTTTTCTACTTTCATTGATTATGACTCCTGTTATTAGTAAAATTTCATGAAAATTGATTCCAATTTAGTGGATTTAGGTTGATTTAGAATGCTACTGGTTATTGTTTTCTACTTTTATTGATTATGATTCCTGTTATTAGTGAAATTTCTTGAAAATTGATTCCTATTTAGTGGATTTAGGTTGATTTGGAATGCTGTTGATTATTATTTTCTAGTATTATTGATTATGATTGCTGTTATTAGTGAAATTTCTTGAAAATTGCAAGAGGACAGTGATCCCGGAAGCCAAATTCGAATTAAAAGAAGATGAGTACCCGGAGATTCAAGAGCAAATTTGAAAGAGAGGCTGGGAGATCCTGGCCGAACCTGAGATCAATGTTGGAATAACAATGATCCATGAATTCTATGCAAATCTGTGGATGACAGATAAGCAAAAGAAAGATGGACAAGGATTCTATACTTTTCGCACCATGGTGCGAGGGAAGACTCTCTATTTTCATCTTTAGAAGGTGAGAGAGATCTTTAAGTTGCCTCCATAAAGGGATGATCCAGAATCCTTTAATAGAAGGGTGGTAGCTAATCCCAAGCTGGATCAGATTCAAGAAGACATATGTCTACCCAGAACTCAGTGGATCAATAACACAAAAGGTAAACCGAACCAACTGAGAAGACTGGATCTCAAACCAGTTGCTAGGGGTTGGTTGAATTTTATTGGGCATTCCATACTCCCTACTAGCAACCGCTTTGAAGTTACCATCAGAAGGGCTGTGATGATTCACTGTATCATGATGGGAAATGAGGTGAAAGTCCACCAACTGATTCCCTTTGAGCTGTATAAGGTTGCAAATAGGATGTCAACTCAAGCCAGATTGGCTTATCCAAACCTTATCTTTCGCTTGTATAAAGAGGCTGGAGTCATGATTAACAGAGACTCCTTTATCCCAGCAAAAAGTCCAATCACCAAGCAAGTGATGGAAACCGCCCAAGTGCCAGCTGATCATCCCAAAAGAAAGGCGCCTGAGCCTTCTCAATTACAAGAGATCCCTCCAATTAAATATTGGACCCAGTTGGAAGCATCTGTTGCATAATTACAAACCACCTTGGATCAATTAAGAGAGAAGCAAAAAGACCAGACTAGCATGCTTTGCAAACTGGTCAAGGAACAAGAGAAGTAGGGGCGTGAGCTAGAAGAATTGAAGCGTCAGAAATTGTTCCCTGAAGAGCCTAACGCCTCCCATGATTAAGGTGGTTGAGTTCCACCTCCCTATTTCTGTGGCTATTCTAATTCCTGTTTCTTATGTTTAGATTTACATTATCACTAGTAGCATTTAAGTTTTTAAGTTTCTGCCTTTTAATTTCAGAATTGCATAAGCATTATTAGGATTTAAGCTTTTTTTCCAATTAGCTATAAAATGTTCCTCTTATCATCTCATTGAACTTGAATAAAATTTTGATTTTTTTAGAAGTAGTAATGATACATAAATTTCAAGTTATATATTAAGAATAGTTCAATTATTTGATGTGGTGGCATTGCTTTTATTTTCTGAATGTATGAATGAACAGTGCATGTTTGATGTTGGAGTTAAGAATGTTGGCTATTGAAAGAATAATGATAAAAGTGAAGTATTATTGGTGATCTGAAAAATCCAAAAATTAATTCTTAAAGCAAGAAAAAGCAGCAAAAAGAAAGAAAAAGAGAAAGAAAATGGCGAAAAAAAAGAGAGAAGAGAAGCAAGCAGAAAAAGCCAGTAGCTCTTTAAACCAACTTTGAGCATCAATCATTAGGAGGGCCTAAAAGAAGAAAGATCTTGGCCTAAACAGTTCAAAAGAGTTGCTCCACTAACTATATGCTTGTGGTGTGAAAGTGTCAAGTAAAAAGCTTGAGACTGAGCAGTTAAAGTCGTGATCCAAAACAAAGAGTGTGCCTAAGAACTTTGGACACCACTGGCTAGGAATTCTAGCAAAGCTGAATCACAATCCAAAAGGGTTCACCCAGTTAAGTGTCTGTGGCGTTTATGTATCCGGTGGTAATACTAGAAAACAAAGCACTTAGGATCACAGCCAAGACTCTAAGGAAGCTGTGTTCAAGAATAAAAAAAATAAACTAGGAGAATCAATAATATCATCTGGATTCTGAGTTTCTAAAGATTCCAATTATTCTGAACTTCAATAGAAAGTGAGATGCCAAAACTTTTCAGAAGCAAAAAGCTATTAGTCCCACTCATCTAATTGAAACTGAGCTTCATTGAGAACTCTGAGATTTATTGTATGCTTCTATTTCTTTTTAATCCTACTTATTTTTGGTTGCTTGGGGACAAGCAATAGTTTAAGTTTGGTATTCTGATGTGCGAATATTTTATACGCTTTTTGGCATCATTTTCATATAATTTTCATTATGATTTGTTTAAGTTTTATTATGTTTTCATAGGTTTTTGTGAAAAAATCACATTTTTGGATTCTAATTTAAGTTTGTGTATTTTATGGTGATTTCAGGTATTTTCTAGATGAAATTGAGGAGCTTGAGCAGAAGTCTGATTCAGAGACAGAGAAAGGACTGCAGATGCTGTCAGGATCTGACCTCCATGCACTTGAAGGGGCTTTTCTGGAGTTACAGAAGTCCAATTGGCACTCTCTCAACGGCTATGGAAATCTAACATCCAAGGATTTTCAGAAATATATAATAGTTCATATTTTTCTTTAGAAATGAAGGCCCAAAACTGGCGTTCAACGCCAGCCACCAGCCCCATTCCTGGCATTCAAAGCCCAAAGGGGAGTAGCTGGCGTTGAAACGCCCAAAAGGGAGCCCAAGGGTGGCGTTCAACACCCCTAAGGGGTACTAACTCATAGATTTCACTCAAACTCAACCCAAACACTCACCAAGTAGGTCCCAGAAGTGAATTTTCGCACAATCAACTTAGTTTATCTTATTTCTGTAATTCTTAGTTAGCAGATTAGTATATATAGGAGGAGATCACCTTAACTTTGGATCTTCTTCTTCCCCCATTTTTGTATTTTCGAACATTATGTACAGTATGAGTCACTAACCTCTTAAGGTTAAGGTTAGGATCTCTGCTGAGTTTCATGGATCAATAATATTACTGCTCTACTTCAATATGTCTGATTTTATTCTCTTATGCATTCTCATTCTTCATCTCATGAATTGAGGGTGACCCGTGACAATCACCCTTGTTCTACATGGGTTCCACAAGAGTCCTGACCCGTATAGCGTTGAACCAAATCTAGAGATTGCATTGCAGATTCCAATAGAGTACCTGGACAACTTTGGATACGTGACATGAAATCTCGTTGACTGTGGGTAAGTGAGGTCTCTATGGCGCTAAGGCTAGACTCTGAGAATCAGTGTTCCCTGATCTGGAAGATTTGCTTTGTCTGTGGCACCTTGAGTAGGGTCATGAAGGGGAGTGGATTGCTTAGAGCTTCATCTTCTGCTATAGTGAGAAACCTAGAGGTGGCTTGATGAGAGGACATGAGTTACTTACAACATGGTGGATTGCTGCAATGGAGGAGGTTAACTTGATGAGAGGACATAAGTTAATCACTTACGGCTGCCACTGAATGAATCAGAAGGTTATTGAAGTAGACAGTAAGAAGAGTTAATCCGGAAAGACAAAGCATCTCCGAAGCGTCAACCGTTTTCATACCATTGATTTCCCACCTATCTAGTAACGTTTTATTTATTTATTCTATTTTAGGTATTTTCCGTGACAAACTATAATTTCTATCCACCTAACTAAGATCTGCAAGGTAACCACTGCTTGCTCAAATCAATAATCTCCGTGGGATCGACCCTCACTCACCTGAGGTATTACTTGGATGACCCGGTATACTAGCTGGTCTATCTGTGCGTAATGATGTGCGGAGCCAATTTCGTGCACCAGTTTCTTTTTCAGAATATGGGCGAAGAAGTCACGAAGAGTTTATTTCATTTTCTTTTTATATGATGCATTGTATTATTTTAGATAGTATGCTTTTCCTCGCCTGAAGTTTGATAAAAAATTTTAAAAATATCCCAAGGAACCTAAGTCTTCAATTTCAAGTTAAGAGTGCTAAAATCTACTCTAAAATCAAATCAAGCATTTTATCAAACACTTGAAAGGCATAAAATGAAAGCATAGTAAAATAACAAGAATTAATAAAATCTAAGACAAACAATTACAAGATAACAATAACAATTAAAGAAAACAACAATGCTCTTCAAAACATAAATTACATTAAAGAGAATCAAATTAACAAGAGTTCATAAAATTAGAAGTAACAAAATAGAGAAATTAACAAGAGAACTAAGAAAATTAAGGCAATTCAACAAAGAAAAGTAGATGAAACTAGATCAAAACAATAATTAAAACCTAAATCTAAGAGGACTTTAACCTAAATCCACCTTAATTCTATAGAGAAGAGAGAGTTTCTCTCTCTAGAAGATAACCTAAAACTGATAATAAACTAAACCTAATTGCTCTCCCCTTGTTCTTTCTTGAATCTGGCCTCAAATATTTCAAAAATGAGGTGGATTTGGGCTTGAAGGAGTCCAAAAATCGGCAGCCACGTTTTCTTTAAGTGAGTCACATGCCAAGTGTCACGCATACGTGGGATGTCACGCGTACGCGTGGCCTAATGAAATCCCAAATCACGCGTACGCACAAGGCATGCGTACGCGTGGCCATGAGTTACTCCAAATCCTCATTTCTTCATGGATTCTCTACTTTTACATGTTTTTTCTTCATTTCTTCAATTCAATTTTTGCCTTATAAGCCTAAAATTACTTAACAAATACATCAAGACATCGAATGGAATTAAAGTAAATTAAATTTAGCAAATTAAAGGCCTAAAAAACATGTTTTCAATCTTAGGCACAATTTAGGAAGAATTCACAAAACTATACTATTCCATTGAATAAATGTAAAAAAAGTTAATAAAATCTACCTAATTAAAGCAAATAAATACCATGAAATGTGGATTTATCAATTTACTACCAGATTCTTCAAATATATCTGACGATAATCAATTTACCATTAGATTTACCATAGAAAACAATCAGACGGTATAAACCTCGCTGGTAAATGCGTTTACCATCGGATTTATTTCGTCCGACGGTAAGATTACCAACTCAAAAAATAAATTGATTGTCGGTAGATTTTTTTGATGGTAATGTGGGCACAAGAACATGTTTTTTCACGCCATATTACCGTCAGATTATTCCTACAGTAATTCGTACGTTAACCAGATGTATGTTTACTCACATAATGGTCTTGAGACCACTGATCAACAAATCTAGCTTTTTGTTCTCCTTCAGTGTGTGGGTGTACTTGAAGATCTCCGCCAATGTGGCCTCGCGTTCTAACGACTTCGACTACACCTGTTGCATTGAAATACAAAATTATTAGAATGCCTAGTAACGATATGCAAAATAGATAACATAATGAAGTTTTTAACGATATTAAAAGAAATATATACCAGTCTGGCCTTCGTTTTGATGAAGGTTACCGAGCCGCTGATGTACTTGGATGACCTGGCCAATGCCTTGTTAGCTTGATTGGTGAGACGCTGATGCCTGAACCCTGCATCGATTTCCAATGAGCTAACAAGCCCTTCTTTACCTCCGGTTGGAGCCAGCACGTCCTCTGGTCCCGCCCGTGGTGAACATCATCCAGAATCTGCTGGAACCGCCGACCCATCCTATAGTAGAATATCTTCCGGATGGCCAGTTCATGATCAACATCCTAAATGAAGTGCAGCTGCAACAACGAATAAATTTAGTTAAACAAGATAGGGGATATAAACTAGCTAAAAAGGGTTAAAACATAAGCAATGAAAGAATTTACCGCCCATTTCTCAAACCAGCGCTGCCTGATTTCAGCGGGAATCTTCGTGTAGTTGGACTAGGACTGGTCATACATCTACTTGATATTCGTCATCTTCTGAGTACACACATTTGGATTTGGCGAAAACCTAACAAGAACCCATAAACAAGAATCAAACCTAATCCACTAAACTAGAAAACACAATAACCAGTAGCAATCATAATCAACCCTAAATCTACTAAACAGCAAGCAATTTTCAAGAAATTTCACTAATAGCAGGAATCATAATCAATAAAACTAGAAAATAATAACCAACAGCAATCAAAACAACCTTAAATCCACTAAACAGGAAGCAATTTTCAAGAAATTTCACTAATAATAGGAATCATAATCAATAAAACTGGAAAATAATAATCAGCAGCATTCCAAATCAACCTAAATCTACTAAATAGGAATCAATTTTTAAGAAATTTCACTAATAACAGGAATCATAATTAATGAAAATAGAAAACAATAACCAGCAGCATTCTAAATCAACCTGAATCCACTAAACAGGAATCAATTTTTAGAAAATTTTACTAATAACAGGAATCATAATCAATGAAAGTAGAAAACAATAACCAGTAGCATTCCAAATCAGCCCAAATCCACTAAATAGGAATCAATTTAAAAATTTTTTTAATAATAACGGGAATCATAATCAATAAAACCATAAAACAATAACCAACAACATTCAGAATCAACTTAAATCCACTAAATAGGAATCAAATTTCAGGAAATCTCAACAATAAAGTTAATTATAATCATTGATACTTACCCTGTGCCGCCATCACGCCAAATGTGCAACTATACGATGGGAGGTGGTGGACGGGCATCAGCTGCTACCCCACTTCCGTGGCTAGAATCTGGGGCTGCAACATCTGTCGCTGGACTCGATGTCGTCGTGGATGCGGGGTGCTAAGCGGTAGGAGGCGGCATTGTTGCCGTAGATGGCGGCACGTAGTTGGGATTATGGATCATTATGAACAGCTGGTTCGCTAAACCCGTAACCTATGGCGTCACTGGGGTAGTTAGCGCAAAGGGAGAGAAGGCAGAAGTCTCAGGGTACCAGAAGAAACCCTCCCTCTACCCCGACCATGGCTGCAACCACGACCAACAGCCTGATCTACAGCACCTCTTCCAATCATCATGTCTGTATATATCAAAACCAGCCGTAACATTAGACAATTTCAAACACCTCAGCAATAATATTCAGCAATTCGGTAACATAATTGAGGCACTTTTCAAAATTGAAATCAAAGTTCAAATTCAAATTCAAAATAAGAAATACTAATTCAACAATCCAAAAAACCTTAGCATATTCATAAAATCAAATTTATTCATCTTCAAACACGTATAAAAATACAGTCTCCATACTCATCATATACATAATCTAACCAGGTTTTCATAGGAAGAAGAAAAATATAATTAAGTAGAAAACAAAAAATTTTTCACTTTAAAACCAAAATCTATTAGAATAATGTTTCATTCAATATATAGTTTACATACATGTGGATATTATCTATTAAAAGAAAAATAGTTTGATATAAACAACCAGACATAAACACCCATGTCAACTTTCATTAAACAAAAGAAAAGATTAAACTAGTTTTCTTTTTTAAATATGCATCCTTGATACATATGCTTCAATATAACTTAATTTCTCAATCATTTTTAGATATGTTAAAATGGACAGCTTGATAACTTTTTTAATTTACAGCAAAATATTTTGGCCTAATATAGAGATTTTAATTAACTAAATATGAAGATTTTGATTAACAAAGCAAAGTATAATTTAGTCGAATATCAACATGCATCAACATTAAGCAGACAAGCTTCTATTTTTTAATATTCATATTTGAATCTGTTATCTATTATATTGCAGAGACATAATCGAATCGAGAAGGTGGGCGCATGACAATGTATAGTCAGTACAACCATGGAGGCACGAACGACCATCCACGAACCGCAACAACTACCAAAAACGGCGGAGCAACGGAGGGAGGGACCACGAGACGCGATGAGGAACCAAGGTTGAGTAGAGATGTAAGGAGGGAGAGAAGCGAAGCTGGGCAGTGGTGGTGATTGACTTTGTGGTGCGGCGGTGGTGGCTCTGTGGAGAGAAGAGGGAGAAGAAGAAGAACAAAAGGATCTCAGCGAAGGGTGGACTGACAACGATGATGGAGAGGGGGCAATGGTGGCTCTATGGTGCGGTGGTGGTGGCTTTGTTGAGAGAAGAGGGGTAAGAAAAAGAATGGAATGGTCTCGACACATTGGGTAGGCTGACGGCGATGACGGAGAGGGGGTTGTGATGGTGGCCGTGTCGGCAATGACAGATGGTGGTTTTGGGGAGAAGGAAGGAAATGATTTAGTGAGAGTGGGAATGAATATCGAATGAAGGGGAAGATGGTTTGCAATTTGAATTTACGTCCAGTTACGGTCAGATTTACCGTCAGGAAAATCCAACGATAAACCATTGAGAACTTGAGATTCACCAAAACACAGCGTTTAACTAATTGGCTTTACCGTCAGAACAATCCGACGATAAATCTGACGTAAAGAACATGCCATTTTATTTTAGTTTTGCTCCAAAAATTACTAGTAGATTTACCGTCGAAAACCAAAATCTGCTGGTAATTATTAAACCTTACGAATTCAACACTGTTACCAATGGTAAATTCGTTGAAAATCTCGCTGCTAACGTTCGATACTAAATTCGACGGTAAATCTGACGATACTCAACGTTTTTCTTGTAGCGTATGTGCAAATTGTGTTAGGAGAATCTAACTCGCGTTTAGATAAAATCTCCAATATCAATTGTCACATTGCAAGCCCTATAATTTTTTCTATGTTTGGAATTTAGAAATAACTATTAGACACAAACTTATAGAGAATTGAGTTAGCTTTAAAATTAACTTTGAACTATTTTAATCGGATAACTACAGCTTGAGATATTCACAAAATACTGTTAGTATATAAGGTTGGTTGGTTAAAGCTCAATTTTTTACTATAAGCTTATAACAGATTTATTTACCTAATTGAATTTAAATTTAATTTTATATTAAATTTAAAGAATAAAGATATTTTTCTTATCTCTTTACGTAGTTAAAGATTATTCAAATCCAATAAGAACGAATTTAATTTTGACTATATATTAAAAAGTTGTTTATTATTAGTTAGAAATTCACTAAAATTAGTGTTTTTATATTTTCAAATTTAAAATTAGATATATTAGCTTTTTAAGTGTTATTATCTTTTTTTGGTGTCTAAACATGGAAAGAAACAAAGCAAACACTATCCTATATCCGAGCGAATGATTTGATGGAGATCAGCACAAGGCTCAGGCCAAATAACATGATTAGAGTTACTCTTGGCACCATATCTAGCTATCCAATCCGCAACTCTATTTGCTTCTCGGGACACCCACTCACCGTGAATAAGTCAAGGACGAGATAAAAGCTCCTAAATCTTGTGAACCAAATCTGTTACTTCAGATGAATACCCACCTGTAAGCTCATGCATGATGTGCAGAATGTCAAGGCAATCCGTTTCACATATAATATCTCTCAAACCGCAATCCCAAGCTAAAACCAGCCCCCTCCAAGCAGCAAATAATTCACATATGATGATAGACTAGGAGAGAATGCTTTTAGAGCAGCCCGAGATCCAATCTCCCTTAGAATCTCTAATAATACACCCAAATTCCTCTAAATTTGAATCCTGATACAAGCTTGCATCACAATTAACTTTAAAACTGTTGCCTACCGGTGGTTCCTAACACAGGCGATTTCGGAGAGATCTAAAGGCATTGTTTCGATTCCTGTAAACCTGTAAGTCCTTGGCGGTAATTTTGGCCAAGGCAACAATCTTGTGGTCTGTCCAAGGGTTGTCAGTATTGAATATGTCATTGCACCTATGTCTCCATACCCACCAAAGTCCTGCACCAAAAGACGCCTCATTGTTAGCCAAGGTCTTCCGAAACCACTCTTCAAGAGCAGTACCAGCTGTCGAATCCAGGATACTAGGATCCAACATATGCCAAATTGCCTTTGATCGTTCACAGTCTCTAAGGCAATGTTCCGTAGTCTCATGCGTCTTGTTACATCTTTTACACATATCTGAAAAAGCTAAATGCCGCTTGAATCGAAAGGTCTCAGTTGGTAGAACATCATGTAAGCCAAGCCATATAGTAAATTTGAACTTCTCCAAAATGTTTGTATTCCACAACCAGTTCCAATTACTATTGGCATTCCAATTTAATGTTTTTTCTAATATTTTATTATGAAGTCAAAATTTAAATTAGTAAAAATTTAGTTAATTATTGAATAACAAACATAATTAAAAAAATTATGTTACATCTAAGCCGTAGCCCTCTTCTTCAGCTCCTCTCATTTTGATAACTCTATTTCATGTATGGTAGTGGATCCAAAGCCAAACCATCGGTAGTGAATTGGAAGGAGAGAAGAAGCGACAAGTGCATGAAGACTTAAGAACGGAGAAAGTTTTATTTTAATTTTATTTTTAACAAGAGTAATTTTGTCCAGAAATTACAGTTGAGGTAAAAGAAGTCCACTTTTAAAGTAATTGTCATGGAATGATTTTAAAAGTAAAAAAATATTAAAGATAATTTTAATTTTCCTCCGAAATCACAAAGGACCAATACAATATTTATCCTTTATTAAGTTAGGGTATGCTTTTTAGGAAAAATGGGAAACATCTTGTCATTCCTCTTCAATTATTTTGTCGCCTTCACTTCAACCAGCAGAATGCAATAACCTTCTGAAATGCAAATGCAAATCACAATTGACATATACTACTATGTAATCACCGAACCCAAAATAAATAAATAAATAAACTAATTATTACATAGTGTATAAAAATAATCGGCCCGACATACGTATGGTACCTAATATAATAGGGATTCCTATGATTGGATAGAGTTTGCGAACCCTAAATATGCGTCAATGACTGCATGTGCCTACGTGTATCAAAAGCAAAGGGATAATCATATGAATTTGGCAAAACAAAATAGGGAATGAAGCTAATCAAGGGAGGTTTAATTTTAGGTTTAGGCAAAGACGTTTCTAGTATCAATAATTTTGCGTGTTATTATAATGTAGGTATGGGGTTTTGGCTTACTTGTTAGTTTTCATTTGTCTTTTGCTACAACCCACAGCTTTTGTGTCCTTGAATATAATTAAATAACCTCAAAGTAATTAACGAACCAACCATGTTGATTTATCTCATCAACGAAGTGTGTAAACAATTGCTATTGTCCCTGCACCCACTCAGATCTCCATAACTGTAAAATAGTGGCCGGTCAATTTTAATTGTAGTGTGATAAACTAATAATCAGATATTAACCTACCCTAACTAATAATAAAAAAGAACTAAGCCAAATACACAATTTTTTTTTAATAGGCAAAAGAAAATTTAGAAGGCAGCAGAACCGGATCGGACCGGCCGGTTCAACCGGAAAACCAATAAACCGGATCTTTTACCGGTCCGGTCCATTTTTGGATCGTATAAAATTTAAAACCACTGTGAACCGATTAAACCCGGTGTGAACTGGTAAAAATCGGTCAAACTCGGTAAAATTCGGTCCAACCGAACCGGTTGGAAATTAAATTTTAACAAAATGTAACATAATAAATTGTTGAAATTTAAAAATAATAGTTATTTTAATATAAAAACAAAATAAAAATATTTATAATAGAGTAAAAATAATAAAATACTTATTATTTCTAGTCTATAATATTTTAAAATATTTTGATATTCTTAAAATATTAGTAAAAATATGTATTTTAAATTAAAATTTTAAATTTTTGACTATTTTTATTTTTTATTTATATAGTACCGAGTCAACCGGTTCAACCAGTAACCCACCTGTTGAACCAGTGACCCAGTGATCCAGTAATCTGATCGGTTCGATTACCGATTCGGTTCTGACAACTTTACAGGAGCATTTATAGATAGAAATATAATATTTTACGAATTGAATCAAAATACACTTAAGACTAGTTTGAATAAATAATTTAATTAAATTCTTTAAAAAAAACTTAAAACATAACGACTTATCTTAAAAATAATTTATAAATAAATTATTTTGTATTTGAAAGTTATCATAAAAGTACTTGTTTTAAAATTGTGTAATAAATAGAAGTGATAAAATAGTTTTTGAGAATGAGAGAAATCAAATTTTTTAATTTCTTTAAAAGCTCTTAAACAACTTTTAGAGAATTAAAAAGTAGGGATAAGTATTGTTTTAATCCCTAACGTTGAGGGTCAAAATCGAAACCGTCCCTGATGTAATTTTTTATTTAGAATCATCCTTAATGTTGCATTTCATTTTAAAATCATCTTTTCTAATATTTTTTTTGTAAATTTCGTATTAAAATCACCGTTTTTAATAAATTTTTTAATTTTATTACTAAATTACCCCTATCCTAATAAAAAGATTATTAAAAAAAGAAAAGATGCAAGGAGGAGGGGAGAAAGGGAAAGGGGAAAAGGCGCGAAGGAGGGGGAAGGGGAAGGGGGACGACGCCGGCAAAGTTTGGAGCCGCCGTCGCCGTCACTGTCGCGAGCCAGAGAGAGAGCTTCTGCTTCTGCACTACTGCTCCTCACCGCCGCATTCTCGTCACTGCTCCTCGACGCCTCGCTGCTGCTCTTTGCTGCTTCTGCTTCTTGCTTTGCCCTCTGTTTCTGCTTCGTCTTCTGATTCGTTTGGGTCTGCTTGAGTGCTTCTGCTTCTGCATCTTCTACTTCATCTTCTGCTTTTTGCTTATGCTTGAATGCTTCTGCTTCTACATCTTATGGGTCTGCTTCTACTTCTACTTCTAATTTGATTTTGATTTTTTATTTTCTGATTTTATCATTGTTGTATGTTGATTTAGTTGTTGAATTTGATGTTGTTATTTTTGGATTTGAATAATGTTTTAGTTGTTGGTGTTGTTGAATCTGTTATTAGTATTTATTGAATCTGAATTTGAATAATGAATTTGTTTATCATAATTCCTAATTTCCTAATTTTTATTGTTGGTTTTGTTCTTGTTCTGATTTCTGGATTGCTGTTACTTTCTTTTGTTTTTGAATTTCTTGTTTCTCTCTAATTTTTTTGTCTTGTTCTTGTATTTGATTTTTTGGTAATTAAATTTATAGATTTTTTATTTTTGTAATTGAAGATGAATTTAGGTATTTTTAATTTTTGTAATTGAATTTTGTTAACTGTATTTAAAAATTTGAAATTTTGAGTTTTGTTAATGGAAGAAGAATTTGTTCTTCTAGAAGAAGAACAAGAGAATTTGTTCTCTTAGAAGGAGAAGAACAAGAAGAATGAAATGGTGAAAAAAAGAGTAGTTTGTCATTTAAAAAAATTATTATAAAGGACGATTTTAAAATGACATGCAACATTAAGGATGATTCTAAATAAAAAATTATATGAGGGACAATTTTGATTTTGACATTCAACGTTAGAGACCAAAACAATACTTATCCCTTAAAAACATATGTAAAAAACTGTACCAAACACCATTAATATAACTTTTTATAAATCAAAAAAATCACAAAACAAAGCATTTTATAGCATGTTCCACATGTTTGATCCACACCATTTCCCTCTGTTGAAATGGCTAAAATGCACAGAGGAAAGAAGTTGAATCGTGTTTAAAACTCTTTTTAAAATTATAAATTATTAAGAAAATTTATTATATTCATATCATGGTTCAAATAAATTCACTTCAACAAGATATTCAAAAAAGGCTAATAGATTCATACATACTGTGTTAGTTAGCCATGTGGGCCGACCCACTCCAACTACTTAAGACATGGGCTCCTTGAACTGTACTCGACCCAATTTGCGTGTCAAAAAAGGCCTTGTGAAACTATTACTCCAGATACTCATCCTCAATTTGTCTATTAAAATAATGTGGAATAACCAAGTTGGGTTGACTAGTGGTTAGCTCACTAGTCCGCTTAAGCAAGTGTCGGGAGTTCGAATCCCGTCTTGTGCATGCAGCAACCCATTGGCCAGCGGCAAACCCTTAAATGGAGCTCAGTACCGCGGCGGATTAGTCCTTGACCTGTCGGGTTGGGGGATACCGTGGGAAACCAAAAAAAAAAAAATAATAATGTGGAATAACTTCCTAAAATACTAAGGAAGAAATCATCCACTACTACGAGAGGAGAAATTAAGAAGTGATGGCCAAGCCTTCATCTCTTACTATAAATACTCTATTAAACTCAAATATTTTTTAATTTTAATCCACTTAAACTTACTTTAAATTCATGCTAACTTAAGTATCGGAGTCCTTTGTAGGTACTTTTCACTATCATTCTCTCGAAGACGTCGAATAGCTTCACCTCTCTAATGAACAAATAAGAGCTCTGATTTAAAGGAGTCTGGACTTTATGTCCATGCCTATATCATTTTGATTTTAGGTATTTTTTTGAAACACTTAACTCCCTTTTAAAGTTTATCACAAATCTAAGAACCTTAAGTATTTTTTTTTTCAAGTCTTTTCAAGATTAAATCAAAACTCAGATGGGATAGCCACCAATTTAAAAAATCTTAAATATTCTGCTAACTTTCTTAAATAAGACCAAAATTAGATATCTATCAGCCTAAAAATTTTAGATATTCTTTTCATAAGCATATTTAGAACTAGAGATCACTACTTAATCAGATTACAAAAAAAAAAATCTATGAAGTACGTGAACTTGCAATGTTTACATAGGAACATTCAAAAGTTTAAAATACAGATAAATTCAAAAATATATCCTAATTCTAAATTTATTTAAAAATATTATAAAATAAATATGAAGTATTCCCAAATTTACAAGAATGAAATTTAGATAAAGATATAAAAAATAAACTACTTATACTATAATTTTAAAATCTCTTTTAAAAAAAAGAGTTACAGAAAAACATAAAAAGAAAGAAGAATTTTTTTGTAGCACTTTGTTTTTAAAATCTCTTAGTTTGTTGAAATTACACTTATCACTGCTGATCATTTTTGAGTAAAAAGAAAAAAATAGAGGTTGTTTCTCTTTACTGTAAATCAAAAATTATAATTAAAATTTGGAGACAAAAAATAGATCAATAGTTCATATTTTTGAAAGTCAAAGAAAAAGAAACAAAGAGGAGTAGCTAAGTAAGGACTCAAGCCAACTCTACAAGTCATGAATCACTATTATTGTCCCATCTCTCCTCTATGTCTTTACTCTAAATTTTGCAAAAGAAAAACAAAGTCAAAGATGTTCAACCAAACTCAAATCTTAGAAGCTTTACTTTTATTTAAAAGTATAAACGGTCAAAAATTGAAGTAAGAAGAGTGAGCACATTGTTTGGATCTTTATAGCTTTCAAGCTATACCTTCTTCTCTTTTATGGTTTTACATTAAATTTTCTGTTCTTCAGTTTTATCCTTCTTTATTTCTTTAATAAATGTAAAAAATAAAATATGTGAGGTATTAGTAAAAGCCATTAAGAGAAAAGGCAAAAGAGAGTAATCTTAGAAAAAAGCCAGAAATTATTTCAAACTTTTTGCATGTATTTCTGTTTTGTATTCATGATCCTGAGATGATTTTCTTACTAAGTTGGGTGAGCACTTAGTGGTTGAAAGTTTAGGAGTGAACTTAACCAAAGCTAGTTTTGGTAGAAGTTTGGTTTGTCCTTGATAGGATTGGGTTGAATCCTTGGAAATCGGTGTACATAATCTTTGATAACAATGATGAAAATTCTACCACAATTCTGTTGGAGACTGCATGTAGGCGATATTGCACAAGGTGGTTGAATCAGGATATATGACTGTGTCATTTTTTTCTCTGTTCTATTTTTGTTTTTCATTCGATATGAGAAATGAAACTGTCTCCTTAATCTATCTTATAGAAGTCACAATAACTCAGAATATTCAAATTGGTCAATCGAGAAGAGACAAAACAAAATTGTCTCCTATATTTTTAACTTTGTAGACTCAACACCAACTCTGTTCTAAATCTAGTTTGAAGTTTAAGTGTACAAATTTTAAAAGAGGCCATAAATTCAACCCCCTTTTCTAGGCTGTTGATAACCTTCAATTGGTATCAAGAGTCCGATCTCAAGGAATCAAGCTTCACAGCTTGGAGCAGAGATCTAATAACCAATAATATTGGTGCAAACGTTGTGGCTTACACACTCACTGTCCAACAACAGACCTCCTTTCTTCGATGGCAAGAACTATACCTACTAGAAGGAGAAAATGCAGATATTTGTGCAGTCCGTTGATTACTGTAACACCCTACCACACAGAATATTATGCTTAAGTCATAAAATAGAAGTGGTGGAGTATTACGACTTTTAAAAGTAGAATTATATATATAAGTATAATTTAAACGAAGATTTATCTAGGAGCCTTTGAAAAAGTTAAAGCAAAAGTGTTAAATCAAAAAGGCGCAACACTCACGTTAACGTTAGCGTAACTTTACAGAACATGTTTCTCCAAAATCACCTCTAAGGGTGACAAAACATCATATACATAAATGATGGAGATAATAAGTATCTACATAAAAACATAATAGCCAAAAGTAAAGTCCCAAAATGCAAAAAATCTTCGGTGCAAGAAGCTCCCAAAGTGCCTCATCGAGGTGCCTCACGTCCTGTATCTAAAAGGCACAAAATATATATGGGGTGAAAACTAGAGATTCTCAACATGGTAACAGTGCCTACATCTCTAACATATAATGTTTCGAGAAAGCCGAAGACAATCCTAGAACTTCCGACATATGAATTAAACTTATAAAACATACCTAAATCAAAAGTAATTTAGGCAACTAATTAAGGATGTTCTATCTAATACTCCCCTTTTGTGATAAAAAACGAAGGAGATCTTTATTCCAGCTACCATACAGAAGAAGGCAGTCAGCAAGTTGCTCCAAAACAAGTCATGCAACCCTTTCGTTTGGATGAAGGTGGCCTTGCTTACCTCCGAGAGGGATGTTATTGCCATCTCTGTGGTCGGGACTGCTGTTTACTTCATTTTTCTCAGCACTGCTTTCTCTCTCTATTTTACTTTCACACTCTGTCCATTACATACATCCACTCACCGCACCTCATGCTTTTATATTTCAGTAACAACGATGATATTTTGAACACTCAGTATTTAATTTATCATTTTTCAAGTGTCTTAGATTTCTGAGTCATTTTAGTGTGACTTCAACGAGATCACCCTTTGAAGTAATGAAATCAGTCATGGTGTGATTTTTCCATTTTTTTGTCTTTACCTTTTCTATTTTTTATTTATTGAAAGAGCAAAAAATTTCTACTAGTCTACAATGTATATTCTTAGAACACTCTTTAGTTAAATCCGCTTCTCAATGGCAAAAATTTGTAAATTTTTTATAATAAAATTATGAAATCTTTTATTATTTTCTTTACATTGGTCTATATCTTCATTATAAAGTTATCACAGTTTAAAAAATATTATATATAATTCTAAAATTAAAAGTTGAGTAATTAGTGTGTTTGTGATTACTGTTTCTTCTCAAGTGCTGAGTATCCTGCTTTTATCTGCCGTGATTCTGCTACCGGTACTTCTTTCTGCTGCTGTCACCGATGAACGTGTGATGAAGGAGTCACTAACAAGTCATTACAATCGCACAGTTGTGGATGACCTTCAAAAGTTAACAATGGGAAACATCACGGTATGCATGTTAGGTATACGTACCACTTTACTTTGATACCTCATCAATTACAATTAGCAATCTTTCTGTTTATATATGTTAACTATGTATGGCCCCACATACGTAACCGTATACTAGCATCTTTGATACTCTACGAAGTTACCATGCTTGTGTACTTTGGGCCGCAAAAGTTCTACTATGCCTCATTGTTGATTCCTCTTCCCATATTGTCGTTCATCTATGGTTTTGTCTGTGCACAGAAATTCTATCCAGCGACTTACGAAGGAAGCTCCCTACATAGAAATGATTTTCAAATCTTTCATTGCAGCAAGCTTGAGTTCTGAGAAGATTGATGATGAGAACTTTGAAAATTCAATTTCCAAAGTTTCGAGATCATTGTAATTTGTGCGATGCGGTTATCCAAATGAATGTCCACCAGCTTTACTTTTAGTTGTGTGCTATTGTATTTAGTTGACAATACGTTTTATGAATAAGGATTGTTGACAACTTTAGATGCTTTGTCCAAAGATACTATGATGCAATATTAGGCTCGTAAGTCTGTGTTTTATTTGGATTTCAAACACACAATGTCTTGATCAGTCATCTTCACAAGGTGACTAAGTGACTTCCCTCAACCAAAACAATTATTGAAAAAAAGATCCGGTTTTTAAATATACAACTTTGTATCTGATATAGCAAAAGACAAGATTCAACTTCTAAGCTACATCTCATATCAGTTTTTGAAACAAAAACCATTCTGATGAATACTTGATAGAGTCCATTAAATGGTATCATAAGATTCTCGTTCAAAAAAGTACTTATAGGAAACTTGTACAGCAAGAACATGGATCGGAATTACTTACCAATATTTGCCTCAACGGGGGTAAGCAATTATGCAAGCGTGTAAGCCGTAGTTTACATAACATGATCATACCCTTCTGCAATATCATCATCACCAGAGCAAATATTGTAACTCGATGGAAGGGATTTCACTTCAAAAGAAGTTACGAGAAATTTTCAAAGCAAGATGTTCCACTTAATCAGCATTTTAAGAAGTTTCAATCACTCCCTATAACTGAATTCGACAACTTATGCATTTGGAGACAAAAGGAACAAGAAGCACAGTATCTACTCCCCCTCCCTGCAAATATAGTGCAATTCTCTCAACAAAGCCTTGTACATCTTTTCATTCATGTTAACATCCCTCTTCCTACACTCATCAAGCAGATCAAAAGCCCCGTCAGCTCTCCCCTCGCGACACAATCCCTCCAGGACAGTCTTATAAGTCAAGTGATCAGGGGACTTAGAGTTCTCCAACATATCAAACAGAACCTCAATGGCATCCTCAAACCTCCGATTCATGGCAAGACTGCAAACGATTATCACATAAGTACTCGCACTTGGCACAAAACCCTTATCCCTCATCTCCACAAAGAACTTAAATCCCTGATTTACCCTACCCTTCTCACACAAACCTTTTGCAATATATCCATAACTATATGCATTCGGCTCACAGCCATACAAGCCCATGTCGCGAAAAACCTTAATGGCCTCATCAAGCTCCAAACACTTGGAATAAGCTTTAATTATCATGTTGAGGACAAAAGTATCAGGAATAACACCATTGGCCTTCATTTGCTTAGTCATGGACCTCACAGAATGCAAGTAAACGTAACAAACATTGAGCTTATTGAACCTTCTAAGAAGTGAATTGAACAAAAGAGAATAGGTTTCGAGAGTGGGTTTGGAATCCTCCGACCTGAGCATCTTCTTATAGACGTCGAAGGCGAGGCTGAAGAGGAACTTGCGGCCGCAGCAGAAGCGGATGACGGCGTTGTAGAGCTCGACAGAGGGGTCGCAGGCGCCGGCGATGACCTCGTGGATTAGAGTTTCGGCTTGACGGTAGCGGCGGCCGGCGATGAGTTGTTTGATGACGGTGAGGTAGGTGAGGTGAGTGTGGGTGTAGTTGCGCTGTTGGGCCGTCCAGCGGAAGATGTCGAGGGAGAGGTCTGGGTCTGATTGAGCCTGCAGGGCTCGGTGGACGTCGGAAGGGGTGAAGCCCGGTTTGAGATGGTTGATCCATGTCTCGAATTGGTTCTGGAGTGGGGTTTTGGATGGTGAGGTGGAGAATGAGTGTGGTGTAGTGGTGGCGGTTGGGAGGAGAGAGATGAAGCGAAACAAGGGGTTAAAGGGGCGTGATTTGATGATACTCAGCATCGTTTGCATTTGGTTGCAAATGTGGAATAGTGTTGAAGAACTAGCAGGATGGATCCCAAATTGCAGTTTCACTTGGAAAGATCATGGAGCTGGAATTTACCTATGGATCTTTGGTGGAAGGAAGGCGCATCACAAATCGCGGTTTCAGCAGCGCCGCTGTGAGGATGGAGCAGGAAGGGTCCCACGTGAGGCTTGCAGCAACCTGGACGGAAGGAGACCGAGGAGGAGCACGACGACGAGAGGAACCCTCGGGCACAAGCGGATCAGTAGAAGGAGAAGGCAGAGATTAGCATCGAAGGGATCAGTGAGCAGGATAGGTTAGATTGGGTTCTAGGTGGGTTCCGGGTCGGGTTGGGTGTGGGTGTGGGTGCGTGTTCGGTTCCGGGTTCTTCTTTGGGCTCGGTTATCTTGCCATGATACATCTTTAGCTTCAAACCCAATAGAAAAAGCCAACCTCCAAATACCGTAACCTCAGCCCAATCAGTCCAAAGAGTGTATGACCAAAGAGGAAAAGAAGATGATTGCCTCCAAGAGTCCTAAACTCTTAATATTTTTAGCATTGGCCTGATAAGTTAAGGTGATGCTTCTATTTATAACCATAAATATATGTTCTTACTTCTTACGTATATACTGGAAAACACACATACACATATTGACATATATATAAAGTAGAATTCTATATGACAAGTTACACATTTACACTCTTTAAGCATCTAACTTATCATTGACAATGAAAGCTTTTTAAGCTTGAATACATGAAATACAGAACTCAAGAAGAATTGAAATAGAGAAGGAAGAACAAGGAGTCTTAAAGGGAGAGAAATAAAAACTATGCACATCAGTGATATGAAAATCATTTCATCTCAATAAAAGAATAGTTCGCATTATATATACCAACAGAACCTAAAGAGAGGGATGATAAAAGGGAAAGATTCATACTTTTTTTAAAGGCCACCACTTAAATGAAGACGTTTATTATGTCTTCTATTGAAGTTGCTCCTGTCCCAACTCTTAAATCATGATTTGTTTTTGGTTTGATTTTAATAAAAGTTTATATATTGAACCTTATTAATTAAATCAAATTCTCGGTTCAAATTATATGATTCAAACTTCAAAATATTAATATATTTTTAGGTTAATATTTTTACTAATAAATTTACTTTATTATACGTAAATTTTTTCAATTATCTCGTTTACCGTGTAAACAATATATATATATATTTGTAAATATAAAAATATATTTTTTGAAAATAATAAAAAATATTAATAATTTAAATTAGAACAAACTCTTAAAAATAAAATATTTCAAATAATAAAAAAGATTGACGGTTTTATATAACATGAAAGATGGACGGTTTTAAAAATAGAATACTATTAGTTTATGTCTTTAAACCGTTGAAATAAGTGAAAGTACACAAGTAGTATCGTAAAAACATTCGTATAATTTTTATTTAAAATAAAGTATTATTTTATTTAAAATGCACTATTATAATTATAATTAACTGTAATTAGAGCATCTCTAGTACTAGTTCTAATTTCAATTTTATTTTGAGTCTTACAAAAATATTTATGGAACCATATATTATAAATAATAATTTAAAATTTTAAGTGAAATTTGTTCTTCCAATATTTATCAACATAATTATACAAATGATTTAAAATTTTAAGTAAAATTTAGTTCATTTAAAATTTTATATTATTTTTAATTAATTTATCAACATAATTATATAATTAATTTATCAATAGAATTATACAAATAATAAAATTTTATTGATTTTTTATCAAACTAATACTGTATCCCTAAAATGAATTTAGAATATGATTTAATCTAAATTAATAAAAATAATTAAAAGTGGCTGCCTTTTTAAAAGGATCTTGTTTAATCCCACTTTTATCTTTCTTTGCTTCTAAGTCATGATTTTCTATTCCTTTTCCCAATTTCTTTGGGAGAGTTGGAATGAATATAAAAAAACAGTTTCTTTGTAAGAGAGTTTGAATGAATAAAAAAACAAAAATGAGAAATTAAAAGAAAAATATTGATGTAATCAGCGTATTTTGTCTGGAAGTTTATATAGTTACTGTTATCGACTGTCAGTCTTTTCGTCTCTTTTACTGTCTCTCCCCTATCAGTCTCATTGGCCCTACATTGAGTCGCACCCTCTGCATCCCCTGCATAAAGGTTAGACCCTTCGACCCTTCTCTCCTCAATGGCGCAATATCTCTGTCACATGCCTCGCGACAGCCACCAACATAGCCTTATGGAGACGCAAGACTAAATACTCGCCGTCGCATGTCACTGCAATAGTATCGTCATTGCGTCCAAAACCATGCCCCTCTCTATTAAAAAATGGTGATCCTCTCCTATCCGTATCAAGCTCCTCTTGGTGTCGTCTGGGTAAGCTTACCCGACCCACCAAAGCCCCAGTCTTAGCTCCATCAGGTGGGCTTATTCGGTATTGGCCCACATCCCATAGCTTCTCTTTGTTATGCTGAATAGATCTATTGGACTACTTATCTGCCAACCAGCCCACATTAGATTTTAAATTCAACAAATTAGCATGTCCTCCCTTAACCTTCCATAACCCCAGGTAACCGTTTCTTGGATACTCCTTCATCGCTCTTTCATCAGCCTGTCCTCCCTTAACCTTCCCAGCCTGTCATTCATCCAAATCCGCCATGGTAATGACCATTCTGCCCTCATCTTGATCCTTCTCCTGTGAACCATGTGTCATTATCTCCGCCGCCATGTCCCACTACAGTTTCATTGGTTCATTATGTGCTTCAACATCCTTGGTGTAGTTGTGTTCAATAATAGAAATTCCTTTTGTTATTGGTCCTGTTGTCTGCACACTTTTCAAGAAAACTTTTTCCGAGTAGATCAAAAAGCCTTTCTACAAAAGAACTATTGTTATTTGCATCCTTCTTATCCTACTTCGTCTTGACATTCGATTCATTTCATTTATTGCTTTCAATGCACCTAGTATATTGTATGAAAACAAACAAATGAATCTTCCCATTCCTCTCTTTGTCCACTTAAACAGATTAAACAATTCTTTCTTCGAGGATTATGTAACTCTATCCCACCCTGTGTATTCTCACCCCCTATGCTCAACTATTTTCTCTTTTCTCTGTGTACTCTCTGCTCTGCTATGACGGATAAGTCACATTTTGTTGTTACTCTCAAATGTGACATTAATTAATTAAATTTTGGCATTATTTTAGAGAAGAATTTAATTTACCAAATACAACTGTATCTGAATAAGTAAAGGAGAGTGTAGGATATTGCGGCCGAACTAACTAGTAATGAATAAATAAGAGGGGTGTCTAGTATTTTCATAGGAAGGGGAAGCAGACCTCAGTGGGACAAGAAAAAAAAAAACACTTCAAGAACCAATATCCTACTTATAAGTAAAGGTTTAATTATTCTGTTAGTTCCTATAATTTTACAAAATTTTTAATTCGGTTCTTATATTTTTTTTTTCTTTTAATTGAGTTTTTGCATTAAATTTTTTTTTAATTAGGTCCCTCTTGATAGTAATTGGCTTAATTGTATGGGGACCCAACTAAAAAAAATTAGTGCAAGGACTCAAATAAAAAGAAAAATAGTATAGGAACTCAATTGAAAAAAAAAATTGGTGCAAAGACCTAATTAAAAGAAAAAAAATATAGAGATCTAATTAAAAATTTTGCAAAACTATAGAAAACAACGGAATAATTAAACCATAAATAAATTGACTTAGTTTATCCGATTATAAGAACAGTACCTTTGGCCTAAAATATAGAGTAAGATCCATAAATATTGTATAATTTTCTGTGATGGCAAAAGCATGCATCATGACGGGTTCCGATATCGTTATAGGTACAATATCATGCATAAAACCATTCTTTGAAATCCCTCTGTAAGTGACATATGGTGGAGTTTGCAAATAGCCAATGCGCTAACATTCCTCCAACATATTATCATAGCAAATAAAAATAAAAATCATCTAAATTAAAAGAATGAATTGGTTGAACATGTAAATATTCTAAATTGTTAAGTGTCCTATTCGATCTAATTTGAATGTGTTAACAATCTGATCTGCAGTAAGTGAGGTTTGCACAGAACGGGTGAAAATACAATAAGGTGAGATTTAGATGCAATTCGTGACTAATTCACACCCAGTTATATATATGCGGAGAAAACTTTGCCTAAGTTTTAAACCACGAAACTAAAAATATATGTTATCAAATATACAAAAGTAGGCAACGGATTCCTTACTGTTACTTTTGTATGGGAGTATTATTAACCATAGTTAAAATATTTACAAATAAAATTCTATTTTTTTGTTTTGAAAAAACTAAAAATAAGACATTTATCTCTTTATATTTTTAATTTTTCAAAATTTTTCCTTCTTTTGTAACCATTCTTTTGAAGAAGAGAGTCTTTGTTAGGGTTCTCTCCTACACTCAGCATCATCACAATTAGCTCTGTGAAAGTTTTTTTTTTGGTGTCCACATGTCAGCTACTACCTTCGCGCCGCACTACACTTTCAGTTCGGTCTGTGTTCTTGTTCTTTGCTATCGCGTTAATTTGCTAGTTTTCTCGAGTATCGTCGCCGATACTGTAGTGAAAATACTGTAGGGATAGAGTTCTTCCCCGCCGTTGAATCTAACGCGCCGCAGTTTCGCGTTGTCTTCTGACACCAGTAAGCTCGAAAAAAGATTGAGAATTTATGTGATTTTTGGTGTTAGAGGTTCTGCTTCAAACGAAATCTAGCTCCTTTCGATGTTGAATTTCAGTATTCCTAATTATTGTTCTTTTTAACTGTGACTGTGAATGAATTATATACTTTGCATTATTTACTATCACTCTGTAGATTCTGATTTTGAGACAATTTTGACTTTGTACAGTATATCTTAGATTTTTAGTTGACTTGGGTGTGCTATGTGTTAATCTTTTTTTAATTAATGTGCAATACAATAGTTATGTGGTGTGGTTGTGTACAAAGAACAAATGATTGTGCTTTTTTAAATGGGAAATACAATTAATGTGAATCTTTATGTTAATAATTAGAATTGTTCATCTATTCAGAGGCTCTAATCTGTGGTGGTTTGAGTTGTGGAGGTCCTACTCTTTTCATGCTGCATTTTCTGAATGCTACTTGAAAATGTTTTGCAGAATGCGGAATAGAAAAAAAAGTGAGAAAAGGACACTACAAGATTAAGCATATGTTTTGAGTTGTTTGTTCATGCTCGTGTCTTTTTAAGGTGATTGTTGTGGTCAGAAAATTCTATTTTTGTTAGTGATTTTCTTATTTTAGAGACTTAAGAGAAATTTGCTGCCATGGACAAATGAATTCCTTGGTTGTATTAACATTCATATGATCGGTCCTCTTGAACCCTTTGGTGGCTATTGCGAATGCTGCTTAGTTTTAGAATTTGCACTTAAGTAGAGTGTGTGTGGAAACTTTAATGAGATAGAATTGAATTGAATTCTAGAAAGAATTGATTTGCAATTCAATTCTCACCTGACTTCTTAAATTTGAAATAAAAAGAATTAATGAAAAAGGAATGGTTAAAATATATGTAATATTATTATGTTACCCTCGTATTGAGGGAAGGGAGAAAAGAAAAGAGAAATGGGAATATTTGAAAAATCAAATTATGTTAGGGTTAGTTTAGATATTTTAATTTTAAATTCAAATTTCATTAGGTTGGATTTGTGATTTATTTGGGTTTGAAGATGAGAATTAAAATTCTCAAAAGAGTTTAAATTAATGTAATTTTTATGTTTTAAAGCAAGAAAAGGAATTTAAGAGCTGAAAGTGTAGTGCGGCGCGAAGGTAGCAGCTAACATGAGGACATCAAAGAAAAGATTTTTCGCATAGTCAATTATAATGATGAAGAGTATAGGAGGGAATCCTAACAGAGACTCTCTTCTTCAAAAGAATGGTTAAAAAAGAAGGAAGAATTTTGAAAAACTAAAAATATGAAGGAATAAATGTCTTATTTTTAGTTCTTTCAAAAACAAAAAAACAAAAAAATAGAGTTCTATTTGTAAATATTTTTATTATGGTTAATGATACTCCCACACAAAAGTAATAATTTTACAAAAGTGGGAGTAAAGAATCCGTTACCACAAAAGTAATATTTAATTTATTGCTATGTTTGTAAAATGTAAAAGGATTGTGTTTGTTTTAAAATTAATTTATTGTTATTTTTTTACGAGTTGGATAAATCAGATGTAAAATTATTTTTATAGGTAGACTTAGGTTTGGTTTAGTAAAATTTTTTTGAAGAGGTGTTTGTGTTTTAACTTTTAACCAAGGTTCTGAAAACCGAACCGGTCATCGAACCGTTCTAGTTACTGGTTCACTAGTTTATAGGTTCAACCGATTTGACCGTGGTTGAACCGAAAAAACCGTTTTATATTAAAATAATAAATAAAATATAAATAAACACACCAAAACTACATGATCTTACCAATTTACAAACTCAAGTTTTTTAAAACACTCTTAAAATATATGTTTCCAAGCACTTTTGTCATCATCATCTTCAGCTTTACACTCATCACTCAATTAAAAAATTCACAACCCTAATCCTCCATGATTTCTTTTGGAAAAATAAAATTCCATTCAAGAAGGAAATCATAGCTATAAGTAATTGACAATATTTGTGAGACTCAACACCAATACATAGAACAAGTAATTGGATTGTTTGGTACTGTGTTTTATATTCCAAACAATCCAATTCTTAATTTTATGAATCATAAACAAAAGGGTGTCTAAATATCCACAGAATCAACCAAATTCAGCACTAAAAACATCAAAAACCAAATTTTGTAGTTAAAGAATGAAATAAAAAATATTAGAAATCTGAGTGTCTTGAACCACCATCTTCTGCATTATAGAAATACACTACCATCATCATCATCACTCCCAAGACCTCCAACAACAGCATCATCTTTGATTGATTAGAAACAAATCCAGCAGAAGCAGCATACTCATAAATTAAAAAACAGCAGCAGCAGAGTAACAAAACCAACACAAAATCAATTTCTTTGATTGATTTCACATTCAGAAAATCACAAATCAGATTCAAAACAGACTCAATAAGCAATAACAATACAATTCAATTACAATATCACAGCAACCTACTACCCAATAATCTCAACAAATAACATCCAAAATTATCCAAATTTATTCAACAATTATTCAATTATTCATCATGCTTCAAGCAATCAGCTTCAAGCTTCAATAATTAATCAATAATCATGCTTCAACAATTAATCAGCTTCAACAATTAATTATTTAATCATACTTCAAGCAAACAGTTTTTCAACAATTAATCATGCTTCAAGCAATCAAAAGCAAGGTTTAGAATAGAACTAACTGACGTTGGATCAACGGATGTTGCCACGGCGGCGGTGGCTCAACGGAGAGTGAGAGTGGAGACTAGAAACGTGAGAGGTGAGAGTGGAGGCTCGAGAGAGGAGAGGGGTGAGTGAGTGGGTCTGTGTGCCTCTGTGACTAGGGTTCCCTTTGGCCCTTCTAGCATGCAAAAAAATTAGCCAGAGAGCATGCAAGAGACAGTGGTTGCGGCGGGAGACAGGGACACCGAGGGAGGCAGAGCATGCAAGAGTGGTGCAGCAGACGGTGGCTTCGAAGGTTGCGATGGCTACTGCGCGATGGGGGCTTCGAAGGTTGCGCGACGGGGGCTTCAAGGGTTGCGATGGAGGGAAGTGAGCGAGCAGACGGTGGCTGTTCGAAGGAACGACGCCGGCGGCACGAGGCGGTGGCTGGACGGAGGTGAGGGACGACTAGGAGCTCGATGAGATTGAGAGGAGCCCTCCCTAGACTGAGTGTGTGTGACAGTGTGAGAGGCGCTCTGGAGTCTGGAATGCTGGATCTGGGTACGCGAGGATGGAATTAGGGCTTGCTGAGTGCCTTAGTGAACAAAACGGCGACGTTTGGTTGCCTTTTCACAAAACCGGTCGGGTCACGATTCGGTTCGACCGACCGGTTCCCGACCGGTTCACCGGTTCAACTACGATTGCTGGAATCTACGGTTTTGGTATTTGACCGAATCGCTTTTCTCAGCGGTTCAACCGGTTCGACCGGTCGGTTCGAACCGATTTTCAGAACCTTGCTTTTAACAATACAAACTCTTCATTTTGTGTTTGGTAAATAAAAAAAATAATGTGTTTGTACTTGCAGTTTTTAAAATTTGAAAGCGCCTAAGGTGGAGCTTTTTAAAATTGACTTGTACTTTTTAAAATTTAAAAGTCTAATATAACTTTATATATTAATTATTTTTCAAATTTAACGCTTAAATTTATGTCTTTTATAGTATTTTAAAATTTTAAAAGTTATTTTATCAAATGTAATTGTTATTGTTTGTGTTTATTAAAAATCATTTTTAATTTAATTTACCAAATATAAATACTGCACTTTTTAAAAAATTATCTTTTAAAAGCTAATTTTTATAAACTATTTTTAAAAAATAAAAGCTTTACTAAATTAAAAATGAAGTTTAAACTTACTCTATCTAGTTTATTATCATCCTTAAGTAAATATAGCATATTATAGTATATGCATAACGTAGCTTCTAACTTTCAATATGATTTTAATTTTTATACGTTTGTCAAATATAAAAACTTTTACATAAATATCTAATAATATATTCACAAATATTAAATGACAAACATTTTTTTTTTCATATTTGACTTATACT
>NC_029779.3:39587343-39621028 GCF_000817695.3 Arachis duranensis | reverse complement strand
ATATACAAAGAAAGCGACGAAAGCTGATTTAAAACACACAAGTCTGCGTGATATTATTGATAGAGGATATAATATATGCAAGCATAGTAAAAATGGGTGAGCATATTAAGAACGATGGGTATAGAAACCGAAGATGGCAGAACAATCAGAGTTTCCCCTGTTCTTGAAGTTGCTCCTGTGAAAGGTCATAAATCCACAAGAGGAAAAAGAAATCAGCAGAACCACTCAAGAAGGAAAACAAAAAAGGATAGGAAGAAGGTTATAAGTGATGACAGAAGAGACAGATATAATTAGTGCTAGTGCACAATTCTTTACAGATACGACAACACATGATTAAATTGTATAATGTTTTGGAGACCATAATTTGGGAACTATACGGAGCCATAACTTGCTGGTGTTTGGCTTTATTTTAAGGAGCCACTCAGATAAAGACGCTGAAAATGTCTTTTTATTAAGATGTTTTTTAATAATTAAAATTTAACACATATAATCGATTAAATCGTGTTATTTTTGTCAAAATTAGACTAGACAAATTGATTTGACCGAAAAATGATGAATCAAATCTTGAACTGGTCTAAATTAATATTAATTTTTATAGAAAATGACTACAATACCTTATTATAAAAAAAATGATTAAAATAATGTAATAAATATATAATTATAGAGGTTACATATATAAAATCAATTATATTAGTTGTATATCAAAATCAATTACCAATATAGAATCCACTTTGAAATATAAAATATACATTAAAAATAAATTAAATTACATATATATTTATACATAAATACTTTATGGTTGATTTTAGTGTGTAAAAAGCATTTTTGATATACAATTATCGATATTAAGTTAAATAAGATAATTTTATATTACTGTCTCCCTATTAATCTATCATTATTCGTTAAATTATTATGGAAAAAGTCTAAGGGTCAGCACTTTTATCACAATCTGACTAGCACTTAGTCAGCAAAAGGAAAATAACTAATTTTTTACCATTAGATAAAATTCCACACTATAAAAAACGCTAATTGATGGCTACAAATCACAAAATCGACTGACCTTTAGCACTCATTGTTATTAAGCATTAAACATTTAATATGAAAATTCAAGAAACAGGAGCACAAACCTCAGTAACAAAGAAAGCATGAAAACCATATGGAACTCTCGCTGGCAACTCAACAATCGCAACGGGATCTGATGACATTGTTTTCGCATCGATGACATGTGCATATGAGTTTCTGCATTATTTGATGTTAGAATTTTTCTTAGACTTTATTCTTTTCACAAAGATGAGTTGACAACAACAATAAGTAGTACTTGAGATAAAGAGAGATAAAATAATAGCAACAAAGTGAAATTGAAGAAGAGAGTGTAAAGTTATACTTAGTATTCTCATCATGCACATAGAAGATCAAGTATCCATCATCTTCTTCACAAGGAGTACCAAGCACTCGAGGAACAAAGATAGCCTCCGAACCGAATCTCCCTGGCCCTAAGGCATAGATACCCTCAACATTTCCTCCAACTTCAAGCTTTGTTTTTCCTGACTCAGGTTCAGAATGTAAATCAAATTTAACAATTCCTGTAATTTTTGCCATGCTGCTTAATATGGTCCCATATACATAACGCTGCTTCCTGTGTTTGAAAATGTAGATCGTCGATACAAGTTAGAACGTAAATAATAGAGTAAACACCCAATGCAGTCCTTAATCATTTTTTCTAATGTATAACTTAGAACTTGGCCCCCAACCACATAAAAATGTAAAAGCAAAATGATTATCAATTTTGATTTGGAAGATGATTCAGATATTACAAGTTCAGTTCCTAGATTTCACTAATTTTCCTAACTAAGACTTACCTGCCAGTGTAGCTTTCATTGACCCTGGGAAAATCTACACTAGGTTCTGATAGTTTCTTCTGGGAAGCTTGACCACTTTTCATGTTGAATCTCATTTCATACCTGAAAAAGAGTAGTCAACGTAAGAGAAACTAGAAATCAACCAGTATATCCCTCCTTTCACTGAACATAGGACGAGTTCTTATACAGCTGATTGGTTAAACTTCCAATTGTTTCCTTGACAGCACCACCGCCCTCGTCCAAATCTACATCTTCAAGGCGGCATGTGATCAAAACAACTTCATCTTCCTCTTCCCAAGCATTTGCTGAAACAAAAAGTCACTCAATAAAAGCACATTTTTTAAGGAGAAATATGGACATTTGAACACACCATTGTGGAATATGAAGCAATTTGGAAGCTCAAACCATCTAATTTGCTGCTCATCCTTTGCATAACGAGGCAAGACACCAAACCGTGCTTTCTTTGTTGAATCATATTGGAATATCAATTTTTTTTCCTTCACCATGTCCTGAAAAATAGAGCAGGTCTTTTTTTTTCACATAAAATCTCAAGATGTGGACCACCAGGGGGGTAGGATCTGCCATTACAGTTTTGCCACTATGAATTTTATGGAGGGCCTCAAAGATGATTGATATATGGGTGTAGAATTGTCCAATATCTTATATCATTCCTACTATTTCAGCTTGAGTTTCAAATTGATTGATAGTTCCACATTATATTCAGAAAATAAATAATAATTTAAGGGTATTATTGTCTACATAACAAATTTTTGGTCCTTAAATATAATTTAAATAGGACATTTTTACTTGTTCTAATATACCTGGTCTCCTATATTAATTAATATGTGTCAATGATCCATACAGATAATTTTCCTTTATTTTGTAATTTATGCAACACTAAAACGCACATAAGCTAGAGAGTGACTATTAAGGTAGAAACTCGCATGCAGTTGTCTCTATGTGAGGTTGATAGTTAAAGATCGTTAGATGACAATTTAGTGAAACATGTCAAATTATCTAACGATTCTTAATTATCAACTTCAGATGAAGACAACTGTATCTGAATAAGTAAAGAAGAGTGAAGGGTTTTGCAGCCAAACTGACTAGTAATGAATAAATAAGGGTAGTGTTTAGTGTGTTCATGGAAAGGGGGAAGCAGGCCTTAGTGGGAAAAGAAGAAAAACTTCAAGAACCAAATATCCTACAAAGATAAGTAGATTGACTTAGTTTATCAGATTGTAAGAACAGTACCTTTGGCCTAAAATACAGAGGAAGATCCATAAATATTGCATAATTTTCTGTGATGGCAAAATCATGCATCATGACGGGTTCTGATATCGTTATAGGTACAGCATCATGCATAAAACCATCCTTTGAAATCACTCTGTAAGTGACATATGGTGGAGTTTGCGAATAGCCAAATGTAAACATCTCTCCTGCATACAAAAGCATACCAGGTTAGAATGATAGCTTCAATCAACTCAATAAACTTGAGTTCTTACTTGAAGAATTCTTCACCAGTAAATGGGTCAACTTTGGGATGTGCAGTGAAGGAATGGTCCAATCTCTTGTCGTAGTCCATCAAGCCGAGAGTCTGCAGATCTCCATCCTCAAAAACTTTAATAGCATCTACAAAATTCAAGATGAGACTACTTCAGGCCTACATAAAACAGGTTCATCCGTAAAGGCTCCTTACTAAGTAAGGAGTGTTGCACTCCTTGTTAATTAAACAAATCTTAACTCTTCATTTATTATGTTTTATATCAACAGCTCATATTTAGAGTTTGGAATTCAAGATTTAAAGTTTCAAATTTAGGTTTAGGATTTAGAATTTAGGGTGTAGAGTTTAAACAGCGCTGCAATCCTTACTTTCTCCAGAGCGCATTAGCATTTGCCTATAAAAAGAAATATATCTTAATAATACAATCACAAGATTAAGTAGATTTATAAATCAAGGAATTATTAGTTTGATTGAAGTTTCTCTAGGGAAGTGGTGGGAACATTGCGATTAACGGAATCTCGAAAGAGAGAAATAGTAGATGTTCTTACAGGGTTTATCTCCTTCATGGAGTGCTAGAAGATTCCCATGGTGATATATGAGAGCTGTGTTAGCTGGTAGAGATAGAATTAGAATATGAGAGAGAGTTACTTGATCCAGGATTAAACACATAATGTTCATTCACTAGAAAACTTTGCTGAAACATGTTTACCAGAAATTAGTAAGGTCAAGTCCAATATAAAACATGAAATCTCGAGTTTATAGTAGTTATTTTAGGTGTAACGAATTAAACCTTCAAACATGACATAAACTAAGATGTTCTTAGAATTGTGCTGAATAAATTTGAAAGATATCAAATTTTTCCAATGATCTTGAATTGAAAAATGAATTAGTAGATAGCATAAATTACCAGTTCCATGCCCATAAGAATCATCCAATACTTTCAATTTATATCTCAACATTTGTATGTTGACCATTAACAGTCCAAGCAGGCCCTTGAGATCTCCAATCTGAGATTTGACATATAAGAAGAAACATAAAGCTCTAAAATTCTCATTGTGCTTCTCCATGTAATGCATTTTCTTTTCATGTAATTTCAAAATATATACTTGATTATTGACTTATTGTTATTCCTAAGAGTGTGTATAAAGCCTATGAACATTAAAGCAGAACCTCAATTGTCCAAATATATACTTTAAACTATATTCCAATACTGATTATTGTTATACCTTCATAAATTTGGCACCACCAAAGTATTCTTCTTGTTTCAGACGAGAAGTTCTGACGAAACGGGAAACATATGTAGCTTTTCCGTCTTTGATGCGCAAACCATGAATCATACTACATAAAATTATATTGGAGGATCAGCACAAAACTTTGAACCCTATATATTATCATTATGCAATGGAAAATTAGTTACAGACCCGTCTCCGTCAAACCTGCAAACAAAAGATGAAATGAAGCATAAGAACAACTCAATCTCAAGCAGAAATATATTGTACCTTCCGTTGGAAAGTTAAAAGGAGAAAAAGAAAATGACAAATTGACAGAATACATTGATCAACAAAACTTTCTTTCGCTTATTTATAGGAGGATCTCATCATATATTCTTCATGGTGTCTGCTTGGTGCATTCATTCACATGAAATTTAAGTCACAGAAAGAAACAGAAATTTTACCAGTGATATCCAGCCACAGGAGCAAACTTTGGATTAGGTCCAACTCTGACAAATTCTCCATTCAAGCAATCCTGGAATACATTTCAAACAGCAGGTCAAAAGTCACAGAGTCTGTTATAGAAACTTTATCTTACTCACTGACTAGTGATGATGAAATTGTCCAAAACCATAAGTACCAAAGGATACAGAAATACTTCTCATGATCAGGGTCAGCAGATTCAAATGAGGCAAAAGGAGGCATAACTAACTTTAATGTATAAACAAAGAGAAGCTCCAATGCCCATATATCAAGTATAGATTCTTCATATCTATTAAGTAATATATTCATGTCTACAACTTTATATGGCCAATTATTGTTATTAGTCCAAAAACATTCCAAGCACATTAGATAATTTACCACATAAAGTTAATGGTATCTGACAAAATTTGAAAATAAACTTAGTAATGATCATCTCAGACGTCCAGATTCATTGATAAGAATGCAACTGCTTCAGCCTTCAGTTTTTACTATAGTAATTTGCTAAATGTTAGAGAGTCATTCATGTGACTCTTCCTATCAGCTTTTGGGAGAAGTGGTTTTATGACACTAATTAATAATTGAGTTATGTTACTTGTACACTAAAATCAGTCAACAAAATATGTTGGAATATAAATACACATTAAAAATAAATTAAACCACACATATATTTATACATAAATACATTGATGGCTGATTTTAGTGGCTAATTTTGGTGTACAAATAGTATTTTTGTTAATAATTATAGCTTCAAGCTTTTCATTTTTTCAAAATGCATTTCAGAATCGCCAAACGCTTTGTTGGAAATAGCAGTTCAATCGATTTGTTGGTCAAGACTTTCACAAGTCAACAAAAGCAAGACCTTTCCTTTATAGAGAGAGATAGAGAGAGAGAGAAGAAGAAGAAGAAGGAGGAAATGGGCAAGTGTATTACTGACCGGGAGGTATCCTGTAACAGGGAGGTTGTTAGTGGGAGGGGTCTCAAGAAGCACAGGACCAAAATTGCCGTTGAGATATTGTTGTGGAAGTGAAGGGTCATGGAACAACTTGACCACAATCTTCTCCAACAAGTCTACCACTTTAGATGCCAACCCTTTGCTTGGTTTGGGTTCCACCTTCACTATCCCCTCTACTTCTTTTCCATTAATCAATTTCTCACCCTCGTCGCCCATTGCCTCTGCTTTAACTCTCAAACAAAAGCCTTTGAGCTTTTAAGTTACGTGGTTGTGCATGTGGGTCGTAACTCGTAGATTTATCAATGATTCATTGATTTGTGGCATGTGGTTCAGTGTTGGAGTTGCTGGCACAGAAATTGCCACGTTGAAGATGCGAAAGTGGATACTGAACTTGGTGCATATGGTTCGGTGTTGGAGTTGTTGCCACAAAATAGTTGCCATACTATCCAGTATCCAACCCACACCACCTAAGTACCCATTACTACGTTAACTCATTTTCTTGCAAAATTAGCGGGAGATGAAAACGGGTAATCCGTTATGATGAACCTCTTCAACAAGGCTTCTTTGCAGAAAAAGGATAAAGTTTTACTTCGAAAAATATTAATCATTATTATTAAATTTTTTGTATTTATCTATACTATTCTATACATCTTGTATTTACCACCTAATCAGCCAAAGATGAAGTTCTATTTAAAAACTTATCGTAAATGGGTTATTGTATGTATAAAATGAAATTCAAAATTTTTATACTTGTTTTATCACTCGACCAATTCAAATTATTACTTTTAAGAACAAAACATTTTTTAAAAATTATTGCACTTCCTTTTTTTTTCGAAATACATTAATATTTGCAAAAAATGAAAAAAACAAAAAACTTATTATATCAAATTAGAAATTCTATATATTATGTATGTTTACTCATCAACGATAAAAGAGTTTTTTGGAATGAGTGCCTCAATATTTTTTACAAATGTAGAAATCAAAGTTTGCTATTTTGCATATTAGAGAAATTTTTTAACAATTTAGTTTTAGAGCATGAACAGATTACTATAAAGATATTCTATAGTGAAAATTCAATAAAAATTAGTTATTGTAGCGAAATAAAGACTAAAAAAATAAGATATATATTAAATTGGTCTTTAAAGAATTTCGCATTGAATATTTTTGTTTCTAAAACAAATTTATTACATTAAAATTTCTGAACTTTACCAATACACTTTTGATGATCTATTTGTCCAAGTGAAAACGAATCTGACTATTGTAAGAATTTATATGTCTTATTTTTATAAAATTCAGGAACTTAAATGTAATATAATTTTTTTAGGAATGAAAATGTCCGACACAAAATTTCTTAGAGACATATTTAAATATATATTAAACAAAAAACAAAAAGAATAAGATAACTCTATCATTGATATTAGCAATTGTGTTACATAAAACACCCAAAGGAATAACAGATTTAGTCATATAGTTCTAGATTACAGAAATATTCAAGATTCAGCATTCTGCAACTCCTTCGACATCTAAAAGAAAGGAATTAATTCAGGCCAGAAGAGGCACGGGAACTAAGAGCAATAGTTCTACGTTCAAATATTTTGATCACCTAATAGTGATCAAAATGACAAGCTCCGACATATCAAGAAAATTATTTGCAGAGATAGAAAATGGCTACTATGCCTTGCCTCCATGATTTGCAGTGATAGAAGTTTGGGCTTATAAATCTAGCTTATGTACAATCCCCACCGAATTCATGAGCTTACCAGCAATAAACATGAAATAGCAGCCTTATCAATCTCAACAAAATGCATGTAGCCAGACATGTGACTGTGAGATAAATTGGCCTTCCTGATCACTAACAAGTATGCTAGCCTTTATTCAACTTCCACTGCAGCCTTGTCGCAAGCAGCTTTGTTGGTGTAAGGTCACTAGGGACGTCAGTAATTTTAAGTGATCCTGTATTAGTTGCGTAAACAATATTAGCAAGAGCCTTGTACTCCTAAAATATCGCCTAAATATGCAAGAACTGCAATATGAAAGATGAAACAGTTGCTAAATGCTATAACTTGTAGGTCTGTTAAAAAGGTTTTTATATTTGTTTATTTACAACTGACAAGATTTCATACACCAACTGAACAGTTTGAGTAGACAAGATATATACTTTTCTTTATATACAACAACAATAACAACAACAACAAAGTTTTCTACTAAGTAGGGTCGGCTACATATATCAAACGACGCAATTATGTATTGTCTGTACTGAGACCATTCATACATAGATCTCTTGAGTCTTGACTACCTCACGTATGGTTCTTTTGGATCTTCTTCTACCCCTACCACTTGTCTATCTTTCATCTGATCCACCATCCTAATTGGATGCTCTACCGATTTTCTCCTAACATGTCCCAACCACCTAAGACAAGATTCCACCATCTTTTCAATAATAGACACCACAATAACTTTCTCTCTTATATCATCATTCCTTTTTCTGTCCATATGTCTATGGTCACTCATTCTGCTAAGTATTCTCATTCAGCCACACTAAACTTATACTCACCCTTTGCTGCCCAACACTCCATTCCAAACAATGTTAAATAACAAAGGGAAGTCACTCCAACCCAAGGCAACCTTCCCCATGTTCTTTCGAATATATATAGAAGTTATCCAGCCAAGATAACCTACACAACATGCGACAAAACAGAACATTTCAACAAGTAGTATCTTGCGTTGGGGCAAAATGCAACCCATATAAATGTACTCATAAGACTGTTGTCACTTCAAAGGACCAATAACATACCAAGAAACTAGAAAATGCAATACTACATTACATTCTATTTGAAATTGCAATGTTTATAACGCCGACAATACGCACCAAAACATGGAGAAGTTATCTTTTCAAATTTTGAGAAAATGCTGAAGCATCACTATAATAACAAAATAGAGAAACAAAAGAGGTTGCCAAAGATCCATAGTTCCTAAAGCCTAAAAAATAGGCAGCCCGGTGCACAAGCATCCCGCGTTAATGCAAGGTCCGGAAAAGGGCCGAACCTAAAGGGTATAATGTATGCAGTCTAACCTGATAATTACATCAGTGACTGTTTCCACGGCTTGAACCCATGACCTTGAAATCACACGAAGACAACTCAATCATGGATCCAAGGCTCCCTTTCTTACTTCCCAGAGCCTAAAGGATGAATATTTATCAAATAACAATCTAAGCGCCAGGGTTATTGGCACAACGTAAAATTGCAAAATATATACCACACTATTGACAAAATAGTATTCTAGACTAAGACTTCACAAAACTAATACATAGATTGTTACAGAAGTCATATATAAGCTCCAAAAGACCAAAATAATCATCAACAAAGGTCTAACAAAAGGCACAAAGTCTTAAAATACTAGCAAATAGCAAGTAATATTCTCATCAAGGACGTGATAAGACTATAAGAAAAAGAGATAGAGAAATAAAATCTGGGGGAAAAGAAAACACTACACTAACACATTTTTCTCCAAGAAAAGACTTATAGGCAAAGAAGAAATGTCATCGATCCCCACAAACATTGTTCGTAGATATTTATTTCAAACTTTTGGCAAAGAAATGCACCATTTTGTGAATAGGTCCATATTTTTGTGTTTTATTCTTTTTAATGAGAAAATGCACCATTTGGGGCATGACTTTTTCAAAAGAAAAAAAAAAGCAAGTGCACCATTTTGAAGGCTTAAAACAAGAACGCGAATATTGCATCGAATCTTCTTCACCCGTTTTTTGCAACCCAAATACCAAAAGTTGCAGCACAAATGGAATCATTGCCAGAGCTGTGACTTGCAATTCCAGATCGTATTGTACGATTCAGGACATTTAATCGAATGATTGCCAAACATGTCTTATTCAAGCCATCGATTTGAATTGCGTAGCTTGAGACTCGAATCTACTCGCACGATTCATGATTCAGAATCTTCATTTTGACTACCATGCTAAGCACAATCCCTTTGTGTTCTAATTCTGGAATGTTTACTAATTACCAGTATTCTAACACTACTCCTCAATGTCCTTCAGAAGTATCTAAGATAAAAGGGAAATTCCATTCAAGTATGGCAGATTGGCAGCATGCCCATCCTATGGGTCCTGTTGACAAATGCCCTATTAACTCATAATTATGGTTATATACCAGAAATTATTTAAATCATTTAGTTCAACGGTTCTTACAATGTACAGCTAATTGTACAACCGTTTTTTGTGTCGTTCTATTTTTATTAGGTGTTCTTTCGAGCAATAAGCACAGTCTATCCTAACTATCTCTAAACTGTAGTTTCAGACAATGACAATTTACATCGTAGACCTATGTCACCATACTATATCTAACACTTTGCACTGATTAAAATCCTCAACTTACAAGTTACAAGTAGCACAGTCTTATAAACACCACATGGAAATTAAACCTAGCAAGAGTCATGCAATTGCTCAAATGTCAAATCCCTAAAACAAGACACATGTATAAATCAGTAGCTCCTTTATTATGGAGTATGGACTACAGTTTCAGAAGAACAAGTCAGCCTATTCGTTAAAGAACTACAACAGCAGTAAAAGAGCAATCCAGTCCACAAACCTTCAACCTTGTGGAATCGGTGCAGCCCAATCCCCACAACTGCACTAATAACAGGAAATGTAGCACCATCAATAAAATCACAGAAAAGCAGGTGCTGAAGATCCATAATTCCTAAACCGTAAAGGATGAGTATTTATCAATAACAATGTAAGCACAATCCCTTCGAGTTCTAATTCTAGAATGTCAACTAACTACCTAAATTCTAAAACCACACAATGTCCTTCAGAAATATAAGTTGATATGGAAAAGCCATAGAGCCAAGATCATCCTCTAACAAGTAAAACAGCACTAATAACAGGAAATGAAGCATTTTAAATCACTAACACTCAACCAATGCATATATATGGCTATTCATGTCATAATAATATAAAACATAAAACACATCAAGGCAAGATAAAAGCTCACTTCATCAGTGCAATCCATGCAACCCAATCCAATCCGGAGGAGGCCAGAACAACTTGGAAATGCTAGGGTAATCAGACAAAGGCGAAATCCTCCCTTTATCCAAGTGAAACACACCCAACCCGCTCTCCAGCGCATTCACGTTGAAAGTATCATCCCTAAACACCACACAATCCCCTCCATCAATACCCAAATCCGACGCGGAAGCCGAGAATGCGCAATCATCCCCTAAGAACAGAACTCTATCTCCCAAACTCCCCACCTCGACCCACCTCCTCTCCATTTCCTCCAACCTATAAACCTCAAACCTCACAGCCCTCTCACAACCAAGCTCGTAGATCTCATCCTCATCATCATCATCAAAACCCCCCAATTCACAAAGATAATCAGAGGACAAGTACTTGTCCACCAAGAACAATTCACTCTCGCACGCAACCAGGAACTTCTTGTCACCGCCAAAGACCGGGTCAGCGACCGGGGTGAGACTCAAGTCAAGGCCAACGATCACGGTCCGGCCGGTGCTGTCAACGGCGAATAGGCTGCCCTTGTGGACGCAGACGTCGTCGTACGGCGTCAGCATGTCGGGGATTATAGTCCAGTCAGGGTGCCCGGACCGGAAGAGGGCGAGCCTTCCGGATATGTGGATCGTGAGGAGGGCAAAACCGTCTTTTCGGGAACCCAGCCAGGAGAAAACGACTTTCTCCATGTAGAGAGCGTTGAGGGAGGTGGGACACGTGTCAGCGAGGATGAACTCGTGTTCGATGTCAAAGACAGGGAGGTCGATTAGGTTTAATATTAAGTTAGAATTGGAATTGGATTTGATTGGGAAACGGGAGAGAGGGTGGAAGAGGAGGGTGTGACCATGGGTGTCTTGGCCGATTTTGATGAGCCAGGAACGGTGTGGGGTTTGGTGAGGTGGGTTGATGAGGAAGAGGGTGCGTTTGGAGAGAGAAAAGATGGAAGGGGTGGCGGCGGTAGCGGAGGGGAAGGTGGGGAACTTGAGGGGTAGGTGGGTGGGGAGTGGGGAAGAGGAAGAGCGCCATGAGGAGCAGACAGATCGGAATCGGAGAAGGTAAAAGGGGCTGTCTATGAGTTCCGAGATTAGGCGGAGGAGTTCCTTTGGGAGTTCTGACCAGTCTGCCATCGCTGCTGATTTTCTAATTTCGCTCCAGGACCGGAAATGCTTTGTGGTCAGAAAGGAGAAAGCTCTACAACTACTTGCACAACTATGGTCCATACCATAGTTCGGAACCTGCCCAAAAATACATGACTCTTACAAATAATAAAAAATGTGGGGGCTTTTTAAAATAAAATAAATTTGACGATAAAATATATTTTTTCTTCTGAATATTTTTAAAAAATTTTAAAATTTTACTTAATATTTAATTTGATTCAAATTTATCCTAAATCATGCCAAAATCGGTTAACATGCAAGAGAGCAATTGGATCTCATAAATAACCAAGAAATGAATTTACGAACGGGTGAAGTAAAAAGTTTGAAAATCCTGATTTTTCAGCATGCATAAAATTAAGAACTAAGTGTGTGTTTGGATTACAATTTGCAAACGAGAATTTGCATAAAATTGATTTTGCAAACTTGATTTTGATCAAAAATAAGTTTGTGTTAAAATGATTTATGTTTGGTAATTTTTGTATCAAAATGAATTATAGTAAAATAAATGTTGTTTGCCTTATACCATTTAAAATCATTTTTAGATAAAAAATTATTAAAATAGACATCAACTTAAATTTTTTTTATATTATTCTATTATTTTAATTTACATATTTAAATACATCTTATTAGTTAATTTTATAATAAAATTAATATTTATTTACTAAAAGAAAAATAACATATAAAAATAGATAAAATATATTTTAAATAAAAATAAAAAATATAAATTATATATATATATAAGAATATTTAATCAAATATGTTATATTTTCTAAGTATTAAATGTTACTTTAGTATTTTTTACATCGTATTCTTATTCTAATACTCTCAATAATCTTATTCTTAATATTAATTTGGAGTCCAACGTTTATGATTTTATTATTATCTATGATTAATTTTTTATTTAATTTATCTTTTTTAATGGAATCATAATCTATATTATAAAAAATTACACTAAAACATAGTATACGAGAATTACAATTATAAAAGAGAATTATAAAAGAGAATATCGAGAATAATAAAAAAAATAAATATTTACTTTATAGTGATAGAAACAAATCTAAAAGTTCTTGATGATCTTTTTATATAATATATTTTTAGTATTTTTGGTACTCGTTTTTTAGCATGTTATAATTTTTTATTATTATTATTATTTACAGTTAATTTTTTGTTTAATTTACTTTACCTAATAGAATTAATAAATTATATTATAAAAAAGATAATAACAAACATAATACACAAAAATCACAATTATAAAAGTGTATAATGTCAAACAAATAGTTGAAAAAAATAAAAAATAGAAAATAGAAAATAGAACTCATATAAATAGAAATAACAAGAATTTTATAATTAATACAATAACATATGCAAGGGATAAAGTTGGTAAAAGGTAAACAAATTGTTAGTATCTATGGCTAAAAGCCAGTTAAGAAAGCGCAGAAACTACAAATAGTTGCTTCTTGTAAACGTGGTTTTGGCAGCAAAATGACTTCTGCGTTCATGAGAAAAAAATTTGCCAAACCAAAAGTTGAAGCTTTCAAAAAATTTTAACGTGCTTATTCTTTTCAAACGGGTTTTCCAAACACACCCAATCTCTATAATGGCCCTCCAGATTTACCTCGTACACCGATTTAGCCTCTGAGATTTCAATTGCACTATTTATGTCCTCTAGATTGCGATCCAGGCAATATAATGGTCCTTCAGTGAATTTCTGTCGTGACTCAGCGACGGTCTTGCTTATGTGACACAGCCACTGCCACGTTGGACGTCAGAGTGTATAGATGACGTGGATTGTGTTGTAAAATTTTTCTGTCTTCATGTTTAAACCCTAAAATTTTGTTGGCCTCCCCTCAATATGGTTCTCTCCATCAACGTCTCCTTCTGCATCTGTTGTGTACACCAATAGCTGTCCCCATGAAAGGAACTGGGAGCCATGTTGCAGGAAGTTCCAACCGGTCATCGTCGACGGAGAACTGGAGGAGAAGCATAACGCGAAGCAGGCAGGGGCGGGTTCCGGACTGGTGCGGCTGTGGTTGTCGCCCGATGCTAAGGTGGTCAGGGACGGAAACGCATCCTTCATCGTCTCATAGCCTAGCTCTTTGAAGTAATTTTTCAGGTAGAATACATCCAACATGTCCACATCCAGATCACCCAAACAATGCTTATTGTCAGGTGTGTATGTCCATCTCCCATCCTTACCCCTCTCAAAATTTCCCCCATAATGAAACATTATGTCTAACACTCAGGCGTCCATCTACAACATAACAGAGGAAAAAATAAATTTAAGACGCATGCAACACAAAAACAACAAATAACACGCACATTATACACAGTCAGAGATTACCCCATGTTCTATTGAAAAGAAACAGAGCATCCATTACTGGTTTGAAGAAGAAAAAGACTAAAACCCTAACAACATATGGATTCTAACACAAACTAGATGCATCATGTTCAAATAACTTTAACAATTGGCCATATTAGGAATGAAAAATGATCCAGAAATTAAAAAAAAATAAAATAAAATTTGTACCTTGAAGCTAGATTAAACGGTTCCTCAGTCTACAGTTCAATGGTGAACCACAAACCTTCCCCCAAGTTCAGTACAGCAATGTTAAGAAACCAGGGAGCAGGCAACAGTGCCCTTGCCTTATGCCACTGTTCAGATTATGGAGGAGAAGACCAAGCATTGAGAGAGGTGAGAAAATATGGAGAAGACGTGACGAATGTCAAACCCTTTACCCAAGTAACTATTACACTCACTGTGATCAAAACGGCGACATTTGGGCTTTCAAACGTTTGCCCCATGAAACGATGTTGTTTCGAATGTCCAACGTGGCAGTGGCTGTGCCACATAAGCAAGGCCGTCGCTTAGTCACGCCAGAAATTCATCGAAGGACAATTATGGTGCCTGGATCGCAATCTGGAGGACATAAATAGTGCAATTGAAATCTCAGGGGCTAAATCGGTAAATGGGGTGAATCTGGGGGACCACTATGGGGATTTAGTCTAAAATTAATTTGGGTGGACAATTTATAAAACATTTTGATGTTAGAGTCAGTAGTACTTTTTTGGTGATATAGAACAAGTGTCTTTACCTATTGCATGTCCCTTTATATCTGTTCTATTGTGTATCCTTTCCTTTATACTTGTTCTTTGGAGTTGCCGTTTTCCTGGCCTCTAATTCTTTTATGTCGCGTTACTATTATCAAGATTTGACGGTTTCGACTTTAATGGTATAACCGTTATGACATTCTCGACTTATCTCATAACATCAGATTCTTACTTAATTGTTAGTCCATTATGATCTTATTTGCCTAAAACAGTACCCCCACTTCAGGTTTTTGGACCTTGGCCCTTTTATCAAGGGTATCTAAATTTATGAAGTTAGACCCGTTTTAAAATTGGGACTCTGGAAGTTTATTAAAAAAAACTAAACAGTTTTTTAATTTCTTCTAGAGCAGTTGTAATTCTCTCATTCTACAAACCATCAGTCCACTTTTTGATTTCTCTCTTCAACAATAAATACAATATTAACTTGAATTTAAATAACTTTTCATTTCGACTCTACCTTCCATTTGCTCTTTTCTCATTTTCCAGCTCACTGTTCATTAAAGGGGTAGGACAGGGTCTTGGCGGATTGGCAGCACCGCCACGCCCTCGACTCACAATGGCCTTTTTCCTAACTTTGAAGGGTACCAAAAGATTCAATCTTTATTGAAACTATAATGTCTCCTCACCGAAAATCTGAGTTTCCGGTGTGAATGCCAATGAACTCCTTAGTATCAATTTATTAATGATGCTATGGAATGAGCATCCTCTAGTTTTGAGGGACATCTTCATAAACGAGAAAGATGCTCGCAATGCTATTAGTAAACTTCTTGTCTTTCATATCCTTATTTCTTACTTTGGTGCATTTTTGGTTTCTCTATCTTATGGGTTCCCTTTTGCTTTATTTTCCAGTTGATATGGCTGGAGAACTTGCTGTCATTGTCGAAATGAAGAAGAGCTTGACAACCCATCCTCCAATTACGGCTAGTGGCAACAGAGTTTCCTCTTCCACCATTGTTAGTCGTCAACCACAACCTCGGAGGGTTGAAGAGAGTAGGGAAGGGCAAGGTCTCGAGGTCCACATCTTGGAAGGGGACTCTTGCACTAACTCCCCAGTCAGAAAAAAGCTAAAGAATGTTGGGTAAGATGATGATGCTGCTTCAGCCCCTACCTCCTTAAGGCATGTATTGGATAAGGGATTCCGAACTCTCGAATTTGTGGATCATCATTTTATGGACGAGGACACCAAGGCAATTCTTGCCAAGATGCCTCTAAAGGATACCCTTTCACGAGTTTAGAGGATGTTCTTGCGCTCTGTGACTTATGTCTGAGACGTAGATGTGGAGATCTCAAGTCTTCGCTCAGAGTTCATCTCAAAGGACAAAATGATTGCTGAGGCAAATATCAAAATTCAGAAGCTGAACAACTCAGTTACTGACCTTCAAGGTAAGCAAACTTCCTTGGAGAATGAGGTAAAGAGTTTGACAGAAGAAATAAGTTTTCGAGCTAATGAAGAAAATTAAAGAGCTCAATCTCTTTGTTAGAAAAGCTGAACAGGCGGCTGTTGATGGCATTTTTTATGCCGAGAAGAACATCCTTGACCAAATCAAATTGAAGGCTCCCAATTTGGACGTCTCCGAAGTCGATGTCTTTAAGAAGGTGCTGAATAAAAAGGTTGCTTAAATATTATGAGCATGATTTGTAACTTATTTTTCTAAGTACTTTGAACTTGGTAATTATGAACTGTGGTACTTTTGTGGCACCTTATCCCGTCTTTTCTTTGGGATTTAGCTTTATATGTTTCTGTTATATTCGGGATTAACTTATGACTGTTAACGTTTTATTGTTTCACTACTTGCTATATATCTTTCTTCGTCAGATTGTTTTATTTCAAACTTTAATTTCAATTTAATTTCAACTTTAAACGAATGAGGAAATATTTAACGCATAACATGAATTTATCATAGGATTCACAAAAGAAAATAATTAAAATGCTTATTTGAGGTATAAAGTCGCAAAGAAAATTCCTTTGGCCGAATACAAGTGGGGCCTCATTAAAAACCTAGATTCCTAGGAAAAAAGTGCCTTTATTTTACTTAACAAAGAAAAATAAAGGAAAATTTCCAAAAACTTCCAACATTTTCTAAAATAATACCTTTTCAAATGGGTTGCGTTCCAACTGCTTGGAATTTCAGAACCATCCAAGGTTTCTAACTTATATGCGCTTTTTCCAGTACTTCTTTCACTCTGAAGGGTCCTTTCCAGGTTAGGGCTAGCTTACCTCATATTCCTGGTACCCCGGCATCGGCTTGCCTTAGAACTAGATCCCCCGCTTGAAAACTTCTAGGTCGGACCTTTGTATTGTACCTCTTGGCTACCCTTTGCTTCAGAGCTTACTTTACTAAATTAGCCATACACCTGACTTTGTCAATTTGGTCCAAGCTCTCATGAGTTGCCGAGGTTTGCAAAAGCATTCTTAGGCTTGACTCCCCGAGTTCTACCAGAATTACCGCCTCTTCGCCATAGGTAAGTCTGAAAGGTGTCTCGTTAGTAGTAGTGTGCACTTTAGTTTGGTATGACCACATCACCGACCATACCTCATCAGCCCAGGTGCTCATCCAATCTTTTCTTCAACCCATTCAAAATTACCTTATTGGCAGCATCAGTGTAATACCCTACCACATAGAGCTTTACACCTAGGATGTAAAACTGAGGTGGTGAGGTGCTACGACCTCTAAAAGTGTATATATATATATATATATGTAAACCAACAGATAAATATAAATCCTGTTTCTCCAAGTCAACCTCTAAGAGAGTAAGAGGGACAAAACATAATATATAAAATATGGAGAATCTATAAACATATTTAAACATAAACCAAATACAAACACCAAGTCCCAAGATAGTTCTTCGCTTTCAAGAGTCTTCAGAATGCTCAGTGTGGTGCCTCGCGTCCTACATCTGAAAACCATAATATATGTATGGAATGAGAATTGGGGATTCTCAGTTTGGTAAAGGTGTCCACGTACATAAGATATAAGGTCCCAGAAAAGCCAGAGGCAATCCTAGGACTCCGACACTCAGATATAAAGTTTAGAATTAAAGTTTAAAATCATAATACAAAGTGAGCTATCTAAGGTTCCCAAGTCTTACTCGATTCTACTTATTCCCTCATCTTTTCGCCTTCCTCCAATCCTCCAAAACTCCGGTGCACAGACAAGTAACACAGACAAAGCAAACACAAGTAGGATACAAATACAGCAGGTAGCAAATATAGCAAGTAAGCATAATAATCACATAGGCAAGCCCAATTAATGCATAATCAAATAAAACACACACATACATATGATGTATGCCTGTCCTATGGCTGATGAGTCTCATCTATCGATTATATAGCCAACTCGACATGTCCGGTAGCTAACCCGAACATTGTCCTTTTGAAAACTGGTGAGCGGTACAATATCACGATCCTCACCTGGTGAGTGATAAACTACCCCGATCCCCACCATCTGCGGGCGGTAAACCAACTCGATCCCCACATACATTTTCAATTGGAAAACAACACACACGGGGCGGTAAATAACCACGATCCCCACAAAACAATTTCATATCAAATTTGGTGGGCAGTAAATAACCACGATCCCCACAAAACATATTCCATATCAAATTCATCCTCATCATCATTCAATTCATTCAACAATTATCATCATGACACCTCCTATTTCGTTCATCAATAATTCACACTCAAAACATAATTCTCTTCTCAAAGAAATCAAACTCGAGGTTGTGCACCTCTTGGCAAGCTTCTTAAATTTCAATTCATTGCTCACCAACTTCTTCTATACGTTCCTCATTGTTCAAGTTATGTGTTGGAGGTTGTGCACGAGCCTCCTCAACATCAATTTCACAACACAATGAGGAAGGTTCAACAATCTCAAATAGCATATTAGTTGGTGTGGAATCATCTTTAATAATAGGGCTTATTGCTTGCTCAACTTCTTCCAATCTTTCCTCAACCACAATATGTCTAAGAGGTTGCACAATATCCTCCTCAACATCGATTTCAAGATCAATGGAAGAATGTTCAACAACTTCCACAGAATCATCAATAACATCACTTGGTGTGGAAGTGTTCTCAAGCATGGAATCCATCTTTTGTTCAACTTCGCCTAGGCTTTCAACCACTTCTTCTTCCTCTTCAACAATCTCCATAGTTTCCACTTGTTGTACAACACACTCCATCTCCTTGTTCTCATGTTGAGATTCTAAAATCTCCTTCATGCTCCTCTCTTCGGTTGATTTTTCACATTCATCCGTGGAAATACTTTGCTTGTGACATGTATCCCATGAGTCCACAGTGGCTTGAATTTTAGCAATGTTAGCCATGATAATTTTGTGCGTCCCTTGGGCTTCCTCTTGCTCCTTTTGACGGGTGATTGCTTGGAACCGATTCATTGCTTCCTTGAGATGATTCATTGGCTCTTGTTCTAGTGGGATGGAGAGATCATCATGTGGTTGAAAAGGAGATGCATTAAAGTTGGGAGGTTAGAAGGTGTTTTGGTTGTTGGTAGAATGTGGAGATAGACGGGATATAAGCTCTTGGAGGGTAGAGGTAAAACCGGTGAGGGTAGAGGTGAGTGTGGTTTAAAGCTCTTCTTGCTCTTGAAGAATGATACCAAGTGTATCACTCATAGGAGCTTGGTTGGAGGAAAAAGAAGGGTTGTGAGGGTAATGATGTTGGAGTGGTGGTGGTTCTTGGGGGGTACTGAGGTTGGAATTGTTATGGTTCTATGTGTGGTGTGTATGGCTCATATGGTTGTTGGTATGGTGGGTAAGAATTAGGATCATATGGAGGTGTTTGATGGTAAGGGACTTGTGAGTATGGTGGATAACAATGTTGAGGAGGGGTTTCATAAGAATATGGTGGTTGTGGTTGATAATCACAAGGAGGTCCACCATAGCTATTGGATTGATATGCATCTTGGAATGGTTCTTGCTCATAGTACGTTGGAGGAAGTTGTTGCCAAAATGGTTGATCATACGCATATGGCTCCTCCCACCTTTGATTGTCCTATCCTTGATGCATGCTCTCATTGTAGCTTCCATTCCCTACAACATAATTTGAATCAAACTCATAGCCAAAGTGGTGAGAATTTATATTAACAAGAGAAAATAAAAATAAAAACTAACAAGAAATAATGAAATTAAACTCCTAAAACTAGTAACAACTAACAAAGAAACAAAAGGCAAACATATTCACAATAACCAATAATAAGGCACACATTTGTAACTCCCCAGCAACCGCACCAAAAAACTTGACGGAGGATAAATGTCGGTATAGAATTTCACAAAAAAATAAATTCGTCGAAATATAGATCTAAACCAGCAATTAAAGTTTAATTAGGTTGTCACAAGTACAAACCCCAATAAAAAATAAACCGAAGTATTCAAACATTGGGTCGTCTCTTAAGGAATTGTAGGAAAGTGTAGTTATTATTGGTTATGGGAAAGTATTTTTGGAATTTTTTGAATGATGAAGACAGAATGTAAATAACAAGAAAATAAACTAACAATTAAGAAAGGTCCTAGCACAGGTTGAGAATTGGAATTCCTATCCTCATCATCATGGTCAATTGTGATGGTAATTGACTTTTACTCTCACTTAGTTAACCTCGAACTATTGAAGGAAAGTCAAGTGAGCAAAATCAACTTAAGTTCACAAGTCCTAATCAAAGACTAGATTTAGTGAAACTCAAGCCAACTAGTAACTTTCAATCACCAATCAACAAGAAACTTTGACAATTCAAGAGTCTCCAAATCATCAACCCAAGCCATGAACACAAAAATTTATTTTAAAATCCGACCAACCATTTTATCAAACACCTGGAAGGCACAAAATAAAAACATGAAAAACTAACAAGAAATAGTAAAACCCAAGACTAACAATTGTAAGAAAACAATAACACAAATTAAAGAAAGTATTAAAAACATGAAAATATAAATGGCATTAATAAAGATCAAGAATAGCAAGAGTGCATAACATAAAGGCAACAAAGTGAAGGAAATAACAAGTAGAATTAAAGGACAAATGTGCAGGAACAATAGGTTGCAAGAAAATGTAAATGAAAACAAGAACTAAATCTAAATCTAAGAAGAAATTGAAAGAAGAAACCTTAAAATCTAGAGAGAGGAGATAGCCTCTCTCTCTCTTTCTCTAGAATTCTACGTCTAAAACCTAAAGTGTGTGAATGAATGAATGATTGGTCACTGAATGTCCAGCTCCACTCCCCAGCCTCTTGTCTTCATTTTCGGGCCTGAAACTGGGTCAAAAGCAGCCCATAAATTGCCCCCAGCGTTTTTCTTTTACTAAGGCACGTGTCGCTCGTCACGCGTACGCTTCAGCCACCCGTACGCGTCGCTTGGACGAATTCTTGGTCACGCGTACCTGTCGGTTGTCGGATGGTGTGATCACGTGTGCGCTTCAGCAACGCACGCGCGTCAATTCCAACTTCTCAAACCTTCAATTTATTGTGTTCTTTCCACTTTTGCATGCTCCCTTTTTCATCATCTAAGCCATTCTTGTCCTATAAATCCTAAAATCACTTAACACACATATCACGACATCGAATGGTAATAAAAGAGGATTAAAAATTAGCGATTTTAAGGCCTAGAAAATATGTTTTCAATCATAGCACAAAATTAGGAAGGAAACTTAAAAATATGCAATTTACATGAATAAGTGTGAGAATAGTTGACAAAATCTACTCAATTCAATCCAAAATATACCATAAAATTGTGGTCTATTAGTACTCGCGAACCGTCTTCGAATATCCTGCGCAATAAGAAAAAGCAAAGAGAAAAAAAATAGATGAGAAACACTGTTTAAAGGTTACTCTATTAATAATGAACTTTGAATTACTCAATGTTACCCATATTGACGACAAGTTTTTGCAAGTACGGTGCCTTGAACTTTTTTAAAAAATTTTATATGCCTGATACAAAACATGTGGAAAGCTCTAGGAGGCGACCAAGCTCCGTTACTGGGGGCCACAACTACATTGATGGATTCGTGTCGGTCAGAAATCAATCCCACACCATCCCGAGTCATCACATGTTGTCGCAGGTTACTAAGAAAAAAGTGCTACGCATCAGAAGTCTCTCCCTCTACAATAGCAAATGCAATTGGGACGATATTGTTGTTAGCATCTTGTGAAACTACAACCAACAAACAACCCTTATACTTTTTGTACAAGTGAGTCTCATCCACCTGGATAACTGGTTTACAATATCTGAATACTCTAATGTAGGGGTAATAACTCCAGAAGACTCGATGTAATACCCGGATATTAGTTACCAAGTCATCGCCTTGATATGCAGGCATAGTCTCAAAATGGAAGACTGTTGATGGCTCTTTATGACACATGGCCTCAAACCATATAGGCAAAGTTTTGTATGATACTTTTCAACCTCCAAATATTTTTTCACTGACTTTTTCTTATCTAACCATGCTTTTCGATAGCTGATGGTGTAATTGAATTTCGACTGCACTTCCGCAATAACTGATTTCACTTTTATCGAGGGGTCAGCATCAACCAACGGCTTTATTGCTTCTGCAATTGTGTTCGAATGATCCTAAGAATTGGTGGCTCTAGTACAAGTGTGACTACCATTATACCTCCTTATAACCCAACAGTACTTTTCTACTGATCATGCTAACCCTGATCAGCCAATCACAATCGGTTCCATACTGTGTACACTTGGCATAAAATGTCAACGGTTCTGACTTATACATCTAGTAGTCTATACCTTTTCGGATGGTATAATCTTTCATTGCCATAGTAACAGTTTCTCTGGAACTAAATTCCATTCCCATGGCAAATTCACCATCTGCGACAATAGGAATTTCTACCACGACGACAGCCATACGATAAATATGTAATAATCGAAATTAGAAGTAAATCAATACTCTCTACATCAATATTAATATAAATAAACTTTACATCAAGTTATTATCTCAATTTTAACAAAATAAAAACATAAACACATAAATAAATACTAATTAATATTTAACTAAATCAATAACTAACTAAAAAGATTATTATCTTAAATTTAACTAAATAAACACATAAAAAAATGCTAATTAAGTATATTTTCACATGTCATGTAACTATTTGGTCCATCGATCAATATAAATTATTATAAAATTCTAATCCTTTGTATAAATATAGGCAATTACGTACCTGCATTCATATATTCCGAAAACTCCGGAGCATGCATGGCTTCCAAATCCAAAGCTCGCATGAAAGATGGCTCCTCAAACAGATATTCGTTTGCAAGTGCATTTGTCACGTCTGACACATTTAGAGCCATAGTGCCGTCACCTTGATCTTCGTCTCCGCTTGGACCAACAACTTCGTAATTGCTTTCAAACTCTTCCTCACTGTCACTGTTGTAATCTTCCCGTTCAATATTTCGGTCGGCTTCAGATTGTTCGAACTCAATATACAACTCAATGAACGATATCGGAGCGCGACTTTCAATATACATTGAAAACATCTCTTGTATGCTCGCTTCATCAGTTACATATTTGATTTTAAATCGAACGAATCCACCAAATACCGGTATATGATATCTGTATAAAATACATGATATTTTCCTTGACATTTCAGAATCTATCTTCTCACAAATCACATCTTTTAGTTCTTCGAATGAGATTGTGAATGGAATAATAATATCTAATAGATTTTCACAAATAAATTTTACTCCTTCAGATATTTGTAACAAAATCTGACCGAAATAATATACTTTTAGTAGGACTTTTTCATCCATTTTTCTCACTCACAAGAATATAAACTTCACTATCAAATTTTTTTTACTTCATACGAAATAACAAAGATAGAAGAAGAAGAAGAGATTTAAGAACTCGTATACGAGTTACACACTTATTTATATATATAGCAAATCGGACCTACCGATTTGATTTTCACGAAATAAACAAAATTAAATCTATATGAAAATCGGAAAATCCGATTAGCTATGCCAAAATTCAAATTCTCTTTCGAACACAAATCGGACTGTCTTATTAATAAATGTAATTTTTCTTTAACAAAAAAATTAAATGATCCAATTTTTTCACCTCATATTTTAAAAAAAGTTGTCCCATATCCATATCTAACACCTTTATTCTCTATAACCACGCACAAGATACAGAGACTTCGCATATCAAAAAAAATGAGCCACGGTAATCCTTTCAAACAAAAGAGGAAAAGAAATACTAACTGTAACAGTTAACTTCAACTTAATTTGCAAAAAATAAATCCTATCATATCCTATTCTATCCTATAACAATCATTTAAAAGAAGGTTTATTCAGTACTGGAATTCCTATGTGGCATCCTCTAGATTTTTTCAAATTTTTTTATCTATGATCTTTATTACAATAATACCCCATGATCAAATCATCCGCATTCCACTACTTTTCTGAACATCGTGCCTACTTTACATGTACAAACTCCCCTGAAATTTCAAATTTCGAATTCAAAATCAATTAAAAAGGAATTCATTCCCAATTTTCCATCATCTACGTTCTCCATTCTCTGTTTCATTTTTCTCTCTTCCTCCTCTTCTTCTTTGATTCTTCTCCTTCATCGTCAGTTCCTCCTCTTTTTTTTTCTTCCCTTCTTCCGTTCGTTTCTTCTTCCTGTTCCTAATCTAAGTTGGAGATGGAGGTTATAAAGTTCATGTACTCACCAAGGCAGAGGATGTCATTGTACCTGATGGCTCCAAACTTCAGGGGAGTCATCGCGGTGGAGGCAACGCCAGCGGTGGTGGTAGGGTTGCGGTGGTGGATGAGGTGCCGATTGATGTGGTGGTGGACGATGGTATGATGTGGTGGTCGCAGTGGGTGTGGTGGAGTTCGTGGTAACTATCCATGTGTGGTGATGGATACGGAGGAGGAAGCGGCGGAAGAAAGCATATAGCTGGAAAGTACTAAGTGGCGTTCATAGAGAGCACATGCAGTGAGACTATGAAAGCCGAAAGCACAGCAGAACAGAGCCGTGAGATCTAAACGGCGTTCATGGTTATTATTATTTTTTGTTTTAATTAATTAATTAGATAAATCATGTAAATGATTATTATTTGTTTAATCTACAAATTTTATTATTTCAAAATTTAAATTTTGAATTGAAAATTAATTTGAAAAAAAATCATTTGTATATGTTCATTTTCATTATCCTCACAAATCATGTTTTCCAATTGTTTCTTCTCATCACTCTTTCTCTCGCTCTCTAATACTGGGAGCTGCAGTATTAAACAACAAAATCAAATCAGCTGTCTGTGAAACATGGTTCGGTATCTCCTTTTGAGCTTTGATCATGGAGTTTGGTATCTACATGTAATCCTTTTTTCTTCTTTTTTGAAACTTGTAGTTATTTCTAACGTTAGTGCTTAATATGTTGTTTTTATTTGTTGTGCATCTGTTGTACTGAGTTACATATTTTTTTAACACATCTATATTTGGACAATCCCTCGACTACCTTTAGTTATTTCATGGTTAGATCACACATAATTTGCTCAACCACCTCCATCCATGATAAAAGATTGTTGAAGTTTCTGGTGTTTTCATGGTAGGTTGAATGGTTGATCTAAGTAGAGCAAGGCACCTTTGCTTGAGATAGTTTCCGAGTCTGATATAAAAACGAGTATTGAAGCAGCAGAGCATGCAGCAGAAATACACAGATTGGTTCGGTATTTGGGAGTGAGCAATGGCAATATGCCAATATGTAAGAAGGATCTCTTTGTTATATTCCTTGCAATTGAAATAAATTGTGATCTTAGCCATTGTGATTTTTTTTTAAATAAATTGGTTTGGTGTACAAGGTGGGGGAAGTGGGGAACAACTTGAGTCCGCTGATTTCAAAGCATAAACATGATGGTAGTCTTCATTTACCATCTAATTAAATTCTATTTATTTTAAAAGATGACAGTCTAAATTTACATAGGATTGTATTCAAATTTTATGTTTTCTTAGAGTTTAAGGATAGATATGGGATGCACCCTATACATGTAGTCAACTTATATGTTAACCAAGCATTGAACATCAATTTATATAGTATTAATGATAATAGAGTTGAAGACTTAAATTCAGCTTAGTATGTTTTCTTATTTTAGTTAATTCTTTTTCTTTTAGGAAAACTTTTTCTATACTAACAGTGGTGGGTGCTTTCAGTATCTAAATTCATTATCAGCAGAAGTACATAATTCAAGGTGTAAATTTCAATTCACTATTTTATTATTTTACGACAATCTTAGTACATGTACTATCTAAATATCTTATTAAATATGGCAAATTAGTACATGTACTATCTAAATATCTTACTAGATATGGCAAATTTCTCTTCTCTATATAAGGATCTAATTAAATAAGAAGCCAATTTATTTTTTTTATTTCAATGCAGTCCCCCAAACATATATCACCGACGTAGAAAGTGCAAATGTATGGACCACTCGCAAATTAACTTTTTCATACTAAGCATAATATGTATTTGTGTGGACTTGGCATTTATACATATATTTTTCCCTCTAATTTTGGTTAACTTAATTGTGACATGATGCCTAAAGATTGAAAGTCTCGATGTTTATTCTTAAGCTTTTGAATATCACAAATTGTATTGCGGGTCAGCAGACAGTACACTAAAATTTGGGATTTAGAATCCTTTGAACTGATTGGATCTACTAGATAAGAGGTTTCTCATTTAGTGTCGTATGAGTCATGGTGTTAGCAATAGAGATTATTGGTGGGTTTGGATTCTGCCGTTTCTCTCTTTTAAATGTTCTTATTTGCATTATTTTCTTTTTTCCAGGTTCACCCCCATTATGTACAAGCACAAATATAGTGGAGGTCATGGTTCTCAGTGAATTTTGGTAGATATTTTTGCTTTTGATGGTTCCATTTTGATATATGTTGATTTTACTAAAATTATTTGGGATCTGATTTCTAACAACCAGAACTTTCTAACAATGAAAATGGTTATGTTACCAGACAGCAAAGCTACAAAGGCTTCTCGATAGTGCAATATGAAGACAAGATCCATGGGTATGAAGAATTCTACTAAGAAAACTATTAGAAGGAATCACAAATAAGTGATAATTTATTTTCCCAATTAATCTACTGATAGTTGTCATTTATTTATGGGGTTTTTGTTGGTTTGTTCTTTTTTGGTATGTTTTAGTTTGTTCTTTTGTCATTTAGTTATTTCAGTAGGGTTCAAGCTATGATCAAGAAGCTTTACCTTAAGTTACCAAGAATAAACCACCAGTTTCTTTCTTCAAATTGCTAAAGAGCAATGGAACTTTCAACTTTCCGTTTTGTGGATGACTGCTATTATAATATACATTTAATTCACATTTATTTATTTATTTTTTGAATTTGATCTGTTTTATTTTGTTCTCTTTTACCTTTTCCAGTTTTATTTCAATTTGAATGCTTCTATAGTAAGAACATTGCCATCAATTTTTTTCATTTGAGCGATATAATTTTGCTTTAAAATATCGGATTGCCATTCCTTAATTGAGTTCTTTGTTTACTATAGAGAATTCTGCACCACAATTCCTAATGATTTTGGATTCAGAAAAATTAAGCTCTCTCTCCCATACGTTTTTTTATCCACTTTGTCTCCTTTTATATTAATGATATGTATCAATTACTTTGCAACATTAGTATTTGATATTCTTCTTTCAGTGGTTATGTTTTAGTTCGATGAGGTGGATCTGGCTGGTGCAAAGTTTGAATATTTATGGTTTGGACTTTGGAGTAAATATTTATTTTTTTTTAAAAAATCATGAAGCTTTTTTTTTTGCTGCTTTAGCTTTCATTATTGTATATTCACGCTCTAACTACACATGCTATATTTTTTCAGCTAATTTTTGTTGAGATAGTGACTTTTATCTTGAAATTTTTATGTTTGGCAAATATATGCATTTAAACTATTTTTTCAATTTTTCTTTTGAAAGCCTGTGTTCCTATAGAATTAAGATAGTTCTTTCCTAGACTCTTCCATTTATGTGAACCTATTATTCTACATAATGAGAGTTTAGAGATCAACCATTTTGCATTGTGTGCATTGTGCATCCTGTTTTCTAGAAAAATAGCTATTCATATTTCTTAATGATTTAGAGCTATGAAGTTCTCAAAAGACTTGCTTAGGTGATATATAATATTCTATGCTCTTTTGAACGTCCATAATTATATTTCTCTTATTATCATTATTATTTTGACTACCGTTCTATTAATGTATATTTATAAGTTTACATGACTTTTGTGGTATTATGTAGCATGTGAAGTTGGTGACAGTGTCATTGCAATGTTAAGATGATCTTAATCATAGGAAAGGGCTCTTCCTCTCTGGTGTGTGTTATTATCCATGACTATTAACAAGTTTTAGGGTCAAACATATAGAACTATACTTGCCCAAGCATGTTTTTACACACGAGTTAGACCTTGCAAGGAATGCCCCTGCCAGGGTTTCGTTAGTTTTCTTGCTCTTTGCGGCATCCACAACTACATTAGGGCAATCAGTGACGGGTTTTGAGTGACTGGAAGGGTAAAGTTGAGGGTTTCTTCATTGGTCTACCTTTTGGTTTGCATTACGTTTTCAAGCGTGAATGGATTTTGGAGTTTTCCATTGTTCAGGTCACTTTCTCTATCTCTCTCTTTCTCACTCATCAGTTAGTGGCATGTTATTATTATTATTATTATTATTATTATTATTATTATTATTATTATTATTATTATTATTGTAAGTACTATCTTATGATTCATTTCTTTTAGTTTCATATAATGTGTTTAAAATTCCAGGGACATGGATTGAAGACCAAATGCATTAGATGAATCTGAAATTTTTACAAGGGTATACTGTATTTGAAGCTTGCTAATGAGGTAAATTATTGATGATTTATTATCTATTTTATAGGTTTTTATTTTTGTCATTGTAAGGTTTATGGGTCACACTTTCAGTTTGGTTTATTACTTAAAGTCTCACTAATTGATTGGGTTTGTAGTTGATGATAATTTTTTTGGTGCGACTTGATTTTGATTTGGGAAAGAGCCTCAGATGTTTAGGTAAAGAGATGAGTTGCAGGAAAACAAAAAACAATATGTAGTCACTGCTTCATCATCACAAGATGTATGCTCTTTGGCAGAAATTTTGTATTGCTAATATACCACTTCTCTTTAGAATTTTGGAATGTACCTTTTTCTACCCTATGTTTTGACTTGCATTCTTAGTTATTACTCTAATGGAAAATATAAAGGAAGTGGAGACAACAAGTTTTCTGGTTTTGTTTTTAACCAGATAGTCAAGAATGAAACTATAAGCAAGAATAATCAGATCCCGAAGATTGTAAATTAGAAAGAATGCACCGTATATGTAAATGAATGCTGCTATTTTTTATTAAATTATTAACCATGTTGTATGTACCATATGATGCTTTGTGTCTCTCAACTATCATCATGCAACCAATCATTATATGATTTAACATGTTATTTATAATGTTGATACTGCTTTGATAGTGTTCAAGCACATTTAGTTATATAAGCTTAACTATATTGTTTATTTAGCTCCATTTGCATGACCCTTAAGTGTTGCATGCAATTGCACAATTTTTCCCCATGTCTCCAATTGTTAAATTCTGAATTCTGCTAAGAATTCTATCATTATTTTCCTGCTTTAGTTAGTAATCTCCTTTCTTTGAATAATGGTTAATTTCAGGAATTTGTTTGCCATTGGTAACGGATGCAAGAAGTTAAGAAATCTAATACTAAGTCGCAAGGGTTTGGAAGCAATTGCTACCGGATGCAAGGAACTTACATATCTTGAAGTCAATGGATGTCACAATATTCGATCTTTGTGGCTAGAATCCATTGGAAGATCTTGCCAGTTTGTATGTAAAATAAGGAATGAATTAACCATTCAATAAATAGGCAACATAAGGAAGCATGAGACACATGTTTGGCCTCTTTATATTTACATTTGGTCAAGTTTTTCATTGCTTGCTATGTGTGTTTCTCTGTTTATTTTTCGTTTGTGGTGCTAAGCTCGACTTTCTAAAGACAGACATCTTATTGAGTTGGCATTACTTTACTATAAAAGAATTGTTAATGTTGGTCTTCTTCAAGATGGAAAAGGATGCAAGTTCCTATAAAGAGATAATTGTTAATGTTGGCATTACTTTACTTTTTGAACAAATTGATCATTCCATTGTTAAAAATTTTAAAAACAAAGGGATAATTTACATCACTATAAAATTTATTTTTTTTGTATTTAATAATGAAATTCAAGGGATAATTATTTATTATTTAAATTAATTGAATACTAATTTTATATCTTTCCGTTTTAATTAACATATATGATATATTTAACCGTTTTTCATTATTTCTGTGCCAACGCACGGGTCGTGCACTAGTGTATAATATAATACTAACAAAAACGTGCAAATTTGACCATAGCAAGTAGCTCGCCATGGTTGACTAGTAAAACTACACCTCTCTTTGAAGTGGAAACTTGGCTGCTGTTATAATTTATAAGGGTGCAATACAGAGTCCCAAAAAACCCGTATTTGTTCATAGCGAACCTACAAAAATGGATACCCTGGATACCCAAGTAGCGCCCTTTCTCCTTCTCCTCCTCTTCCTCTTCACCATTTTGGTATCTGGTACTGAATCAGCATTGTGCCCCTTTGATCTCAACTACGTTGACACCTTAACATGGGACACATCAACATGCAGAGACCCAATAGACACACAACACTGCTGCCAAACCCTTCTGAGTCTTATCGGCATTGGACTATCTCAGCACCTCAAACAAACCTCCCAGTTCCAACTACAGGATAACAATACTTCCGCATCTTGCTTATCCGAATTCAGGTCAGGGACGAACTTTTTTATCAATATTAGAAATTATGTATGATTAGGTCGGTCATAATAATTTTGTTGAGTTTGATGTTAATAACAAAATTATTAATATTTTTGGGTGCTCTCACTGTTTTAGATCCAAGCTTTCACCCTTATCGCTGAACACATCTATGGTGTCCACATGCTTCCAGAACTCGGATTTCGTCTCGAATTCTTCGAGTTGTGCGGGGATTGAGAACATCCAAGATTGGAAGCAGAAGGTGGGGTTAATCTCCCCACTGGACACTTCTTGCAGTGGCGACATGAATGGCCAAACGCAGTGCAGCATTTGCACGGATGCGGGATTCAAGGTCACTGCAGACTTGAACCAAAAGGACCCAAATTCGACCAAATGCTTCTACTTCACAATCTTGTATGCTGCTGGTGTTGTTAACCAGTTTGGTCCAAGCAATTTGGGCACGGCTTCTTGCATTCTGGGCTTGCCACTGTCGACGAAGAAAGGGTCGTGGAACAAGGAACAAGTTTTGAAATTGGTTTTTGGAATATTGGGTGCTCTTGGTGGTGTTATTCTCACCTCGGTTCTGATTGTTTTGTTTAGAAAGTGGGATAGGAGGAGGAGGGAGAACCTTTATCACAGGTCAATCGAAAACAGCGTTAGGAACAGCGTTTTGCCTAATGCGGGGGCGAAATGGTTTCATATTTCAGAGCTTGAACGAGCCACGAACAAGTTTTCACAGAGGAATATGATTGGTCAAGGTGGTGATGGGGTAGTGTACAAGGGGACTCTTTCAGACGGCACTTTGGTTGCGGTTAAAGAGATTCTGAACTTGGAAAGCAAAGGGGATGAGGAGTTTTGCTATGAGGTAGATATCATAAGCAAAATAAAGCATAGAAATCTTCTTGCTCTTCGGGGTTGTTGCGTTACGAGCGATAACTTGAAAGGTAAAAGGAGGTTTCTGGTTTATGATTATATGCCTAATGACAGCCTCAGTTACCAATTGTCCATTGCTGGTGCTAATAGGCTAACATGGCCACAGAGGAAGAGCATAATTCTTGATGTGGCTAAGGGGCTTGCTTATTTGCATTACGAAATCAAACCCCCTATTTATCACCGCGACATTAAAGCGACCAACATACTTCTTGATAGCAAGATGAAAGCAAAAGTGGCAGATTTCGGATTAGCAAAACAGGGCAGTGAAGGCCAGTCTCACCTCACAACAAGGGTGGCTGGCACATACGGTTATCTAGCGCCAGAGTACGCGCTATACGGCCAACTAACAGAGAAGAGTGATGTGTATAGTTTTGGAATTGTGATCTTAGAGATCATGAGTGGGAGGAAGGTACTAGACACGACGAATTCGAATTCAAACGTGGTCTTGATCACGGATTGGGCGTGGACGCTCGCGAAATCAGGTCTGACGAAGGAGATTCTTGATGAGTCAATAAGGGGAGAAGGGCCAGAGAAGATCATGGAAAGGTTTGTTCTTGTTGGGATTCTTTGTGGTCATGCAATGGTTGCGCTTAGGCCTACCATTGCTGAGGCAATGAAGATGTTGGAGGGTGATATTGACATTCCTGAGTTGCCAGACAGGCCGGTACCACTTGGTCATGAGTCGTTTCGATCTTCTCTTCTCTTTGGATTGCAAAGAAGCGGAAGGTCCATGCCATATTTCTCATCTTATGAAACAAATGTGACTACGAGCACAATGTAGGGATAACCACGTGGATTTACTACGTTGACTTGGCCATTCCCTTGATTAAAATGATTGTGGCATACGCTTAAGTCGATGACTCACGAGCAAGATTTAGAAAGATATGTAGATTTAAGATTTACACTCAATTAAAAATATGTAGCTTTAGGATAACAAATTTCAGTCAAAAATCGATATGTGAAAACTCAAATTAGCCTTTAAAACACGTGCCACGAATATGTTGATTTTTTCTTTTCGATTTCTTATCCCTTTTGTGTATATTTGTAATATGATTACATATTATACTAGTGTGCCTCTTGGGCTTCGGCTGGATTCTATGGTCATTCTAATTTGTTATATTTATCTATATTCTGATTACAATATATATATATATATATAAATCTCCTTTGTTGTGGTTATCGTATTTAAATCTTCTTTATTAGATTGATATTTAATTTGATTACTAAAAAATCAATCTATAAAGTTTAGAATGGTTAATGTTTTTTAATATTTTAGTTAACAATAATTTATATTTTTTAAATTTTTTTCAATTGGTATTTTTTAAAATATATTTTTGTTAAGAAATTATTTAATTTCTTAATTTGTTTTTGGAGAGGACATATATTAATTATAATCACAAATTATACTACTTCAAATTAAATAACTTATACAATAGTGATCTTATTTATTGTTATAAATGTTAAATTGAATAAGTTATAATTACTTTTGATTTGGATTCAATGAGAATAAAACGAGATATTATCTTTTTGTACTTTAAATACTATTTTTATTTGGACCTTAGGTTTATTGGGCGTCATGCTCAAATATAAATAGTGACTTTAGCACGT